>NC_059270.1:12458598-12516098 GCF_017591435.1 Portunus trituberculatus
TTTTGGGCAACAGAAAGGCTCACCCCTACACACCCAGGTCGAGGAGAGGAGTGAACAACGGGGAGAAAGCAGTGCATATGGGCTGTGGTGAAAGAAAAAGGAGATATGACCAATGCAGGGTGAATACAAAGGAAAAAGAATGAGTTTGGTTCCATGGAGGAGAAAGGAGATGAGGAGGAGGAGAAGGAGGAAGAGGAGGAGGCTGGAGTGATGAAAGGGAGCATGAAAGGAGAAGAGAGAGAGAGAGAGAGAGAGAGAGAGAGAGAGAGAGAGAGAGAGAGAGAGAGAGAGAGAGAGAGAGAGAGAGAGAGAGAGAGAGAGAGAGAGAGAGAGAGAGAGAGAGAGAGAGAGAGAGAGAGAGAGAGAGAGAGAGAGAGATCAAGCCAGGTTGCCTTTGACGTCATCAGCACATCATTGACACCTGTTCAGCAGACGTACGTGTGTGGATGTGCGTGTGTGTGTGTGTGTGTGTGTGTGTGTGTGTGTGTGTGTGTGTGTGTGTGTGTGTGTGTGTGTGTGTGTGTGTGTGTGTTGCTCAGGTGTTTCTAGCATGCTACGAAAGGTGCACTATTCACCTGTAACCGCTGTACACCTGTACTCCCACTAATACCTACACATAGCTTTACCTGTGTCCGTCCTAACTCTGAAAGCACCAGATTATTCTCGCAACGTTTGCATGTGTATAGATATATTTCCCCTTTTTATGGCTTTAAGCACACTTGTCTGTACTCTCACGTACGCACACACACACACACACACACACACACACACACACACACACACACGAGAGTAGGAGCACCACATAGACTGGTTATGAATGACGTTTCCTTAGCAGTGTGTTTCCTAACAGATAAAATGTCGAGAGTCATCCGGGGATACTGAAAAGCAATGCCACATTAAACAACCCACGGAACTTCACAATCACTAACACCACCACCACCACCACCACCATCTCATAGCTCCTTGCCGCTCTTCTGCCTTCCGCTCGCCTCGCTTCTCGTCGTCCAGCAATATTCATACCTCAGTGAAAAAAAAAAAAAATATTACAGCCAATACCTCCACCACCACCACCACCACCACCACCACCGCCACCACCATCAACAACAACAACAACAACAACGACAATAACAACAATGCACTGTCGCGTGGTGTAAGTATATGAAAGTGTGTGTGTGTGTGTGTGTGTGTGTGTGTGTGTGTGTGTGTGTGTGAGTAACAACGGTGGTCGGGAGTATTTATTCAAAGACTTGAGTACTGTTATAAGGCTTCTGGCGAAAGACAATCACATAAGTAACAGTTTCTAACACAAACACACACACACACACAGTGTTAATCATTACAAAGATAAAGAAAGCGATGAAACACGAGTTAAAGAGGTGATTTAACGTTACAGTGTTTGTACAGGTGAGCGATTGCCACCGCAGACACGCTCGCTTGGCTGAAAACAAACAAACACAGGGAGGAAGAAATCCCACAAGACCTGTGCCTCACCGGAAGTTGTGTACCGGGGAGGAAGGAAGAAATGATGTCAACGGGAAGGAGGGAAGGTGTGCGTGGCCTTGGTGTGTGTGTGTGTGTGTGTGTGTGTGTGTGTGTGTGTATTATAAGTTAGTATTAACAATATTTCAGTTTATTCATATTGCAGCATTAAAACTGAAAAATCCACATGTTACAATGTATACTTATATGCTAACATACACATATCTTAAGTATACACTCAGATCCATCTTACATTTCGTTATCGTAGCCGTCAAATGGCGCCAGATCAATCTAGTAGATAGGGCCAGTGATGGTCAAGGCACTCGTGTGTATTTCTCTATTAAGAGTTTCTTTCTCTTACCTAGCAACGGGTCACAACTTGCGACTTACACCTAATCGCTGCTAGGTGACCTGACTCGAGATTCGAATCCGAAACCTCCCAAAAGTGAGTCAGGCTCGCTAACCACTGCGCTGTGTGTGTGTGTGTGTGTGTGTGTGTGTGTGTGTCATCAAGTATGTCACACCTGCTTCTTATAAGGCGTCACATACTAACACACATCCTCTACGTACTCGGTGTATTATTAACTAACTGTATTGCCAATTATCTTCACTCTTTCATCCCCTTCACTGATGACTTGAATTATCACCTTTTTGTTTTTCTGTTTCCTATGACTTGAATATCCCTGGAAGTATTGCGGTGTCTAAGTAATTTCAAACTCATCTAATTTTTTTTTTTTACCCGTAAGCTGCGATTATGAAAGATTATTTTTTCACTATTTTTTGTACCCTTCTTCAGTTTCCTTCACACGCATGAAAAAAAAAACAATAACAGCAACAACAGCACCTAACGCTTCACTCTCATACAAGTCACAGTCAAGCACACCACCAAGCCCTCCCCCCCCTCCGCACTAGCCTAACCAGTCACACCAGACCTACAACATCACACCACCGCCCTGCACATATACCTGGTTATACCTTAACACCCCAAACCACTTCCCCATCCTCCTTGGTGTACCCAAAACACATCTAACCACAACCAGCCACACCCAACCACACCCACGATGTATAGCCACACCCATCAACAGCTGACCACACCCACGCATACTCAAGACGAACTCCGATGATTTTAATACTGAGACAATACATATCCTTACCATATAACACTATCTACACCTATCTACACCTCCTGCTTAACCCTGCAACATCTCAGATCTCACCCACACACTCACGTCAAGCCACAGTGGGCCTCTCGCGGCCACACCCAGGGAATATAACTGTGCTGAATACCTGCGGTGGCGAAGGAGGAGGAGGCGGAGGAGGAGGAGGAGGAGGAGTAACAGGAGGAGAAAAGGTGAGAGCAAAACAAGGTACAAGTAATGAGGGCAGGATGACAGCAAAGAGAAGATAAAAGGAAGGAAGGAAGGAAGGAACGAAGGAAAGAAGGAAGGCAAGAAACATTAGTGGTTAGTCCGTTTCAGACAACATTCATTACTAAAACTATTTCTATAACGACACTAATTTTTACCGCAACCGTCATCGCATAAACCAATCCCTGATCAAGATGACAAAATGCATTACCTAATAATAAGAAAACAAACAGACAAATAGAATCCATGCCGTTCACATACTTGCACTCAACGTAAAACCCACACACACACACACACACACACACACACACACACACACACACACACACTCGCGCAGATCGGTATTCCCAGCAAACTTATCAAACAATGCATCGTGCCGCGTGAAATCCAGACGAGACGGGGCTCAGAGAAAGGCAGAGGAATTCAAGACACTCCCTTACCCACCCTTCTCCCTAGCACCGCCCCCCTCCCACACACACACACACACACACACACACACACACACACACACACACACCAGCAAGATTATCATTACTATTATTAGGCCTTGCAGGAAACAAGCCACGGTTGGATGGAGGCGCCTCGAGGTAATGCTGGCTAATTCTCCCGCGGCAGTATTCGGTTCCTGAGGCTGTCTGTATTCGCCCCTTAGGCATCAAGGCTCATCAGGAAACGCCTGAAGCAGCACCAGCGCCACACTGCTCCACAAGACACGCCGCCTTACCTCGACGAAGGTAGGGCAGTGGGAAGGGAAGGTAGTTTGGTAGGTAAGTAGGTAAGTAAGTAAGGTAAGCAGCAGTTTTTTAGATGTTACTTAGAGTGGTGGATATGTATGAAGGAAAGAATGGAAGTAGATAGGTAAGTAGGGCGACAGGAAGATAAGTATTTATAGATAAGGAGAAGTTTCTTAGTCTTTTTTTTTATATCATGTGGACTTTTCACGGGAATTTATGGGCTAAAGGGGATACTGTTTAGGGTACCTCCTATCTCAAAGCCCACCCGCTAGAAACCGTTGCCCCGAGTGAGGAAGCCCAACCTACACTCGGACTGTGGACAGGATTCGAACCCGTGCGCTTGAAGATCCCTCGGACCCCAAAGCGCGCATGGTTCCACTGTACCACGGTGGCCCCTTAATGGAGATGGGATAGCTATGTAAAGGAGGTTAGGTGGCTGGTTAAGTAGGAAGATAGATAAGAAGAAAGAAAGTATAGGTTGGCAAAGTAAGGTAAGCAATGCTTTCTAGCATAATACTTAAGGTGAACGAGAATAAGGGAAGAATACACAGACTTCCTGATTGTAACTTATTGACAGAGGTATAAAGAAAACCAGATCAATGAAAGAAATGTTTTAACAAAGTGCATTCTCTCTCTCTCTCTCTCTCTCTCTCTCTCTGACAGAACCTTAAATACTTACACGCACTACTAGTGGTGGCCGGACAAATGAGAAACCACATGTGATCTTGTTACATACAGAAGATGGGAAGATGTGTGTGTCTGGTACCGGGAGGAGGAAGAGGAGGAGGAGGTGAGAAAAAAGAAAGTAGCGACACGTGTCCATTTTAAAAGTTTCAATGACGTATTGGAACATCTTTTTCTTCATATCGCTGTTACAAGCTACGTAGCAAAGCACTAATCATGAATGACTGAAAAAAATAAGAAAAAGAAGAAAAAAGAATAAGGAGAAGCGAAAAATCAGATGAAGGACAATAATTGATAGCAGTAAAGCAGGGAATAAGTGGAAGAGAAACAAAAGGAAGACTTAAGAGTAGATTCTTATTCACGTGAAAAAAATAAGAAAAAGGAGGTGAAGAATGATCTAAGAGAGAATATTTAAGGAGGTCAACTGGATTAGCCGTCATGCGCGTGTCCTCTTGGTACTAATGGCTTCCTTAGGGATAAACCTTTTGTAGCTGAACCTCTCTGCTGTTTGCCTGTCTTTTTGTCTGTCTTTTCTCTCTCTGTCTGTATGTGTCAACGTGTATGTCTTCATCTGTCTATTTGTTCTGAATTCCTTACGTCACTCGCCTGAAGACTTAGAAAAAAATACATCTAAATCTTCACTCACGCACAAACGAGGTAAATTATGTGAATACTTACTTTACATTACCCATTGTTTACGAATAAAGTGTCTCTGTCTGTCTGTTTGTCTGTCTTCTGTGCTTATTACGTCACTCACTTGAAGACTTAAGAAACACACGTAAACTTACACACTGATACAAACAAACACACGATAATATGCAGTGACTATGAACTGTACATTAATCTGTGTATACGTCTGTGTGTCTCTGTTCGTCTGTCTGACTGTCTTTCTAGTGTTTGTCTTATGTCACTCACAAAAGCTTAAGAAACCCACCTGAACTCCTCCCCCGACCTTCTCCTCTACACTCAAGATAATATGCATTGACTCTGTACTGTACAACCTTACAAAGTATTACTCAGACCAGCTGCAGGGGAGGCTGGAGGAGGAACAAGGCGTGGGAGTTCCGTGGGTCAGAGGGTTAATAAAATCTAAATCACAGGCAGGAACAACTCTTGAACCCCGTGGCGCCGAGTTACATGCAGGGATGGCTCATAAAAAGGGGTCACCGGGAAGAACAGGAGGCAGAAAGAAGGGGAGATTCGTAAACTAAAAGAATTATTGTTATTGCTACTATAGTTATTATTGTTATCATTATTACAACTGTTACCACTACCAACGTCACAACTGCTACTACCACCATCGCTATCATCATCAGTTCTCTTCAAAACATTCAGAACATGCGAGGATTAGCGGCCATCACTCAAGGTATCACAGGCGGGGCGAGGACAAGTGAGCAAGGTGGGTGTGTCTTCCTCCACGCAGCCATCTCCTGTTGACCTTGCGGCAAATAGGTACGGGACGCCAACCACGGTGCAGCGACCTTGCCTCCGCGACACTAGAGGATGGGTACCAGTGTGTGTGTGTGTGTGTGTGTGTGTGTGTGTGTGTGTGTGTGTGTGGGCTTATCAACAGGTCAGAAATTATTTACACCATACTCTAAATGTTACAGCTACTATTACTACCATTAGTAACCTACTACTACTACTACTACTACTACAACTTCAAGTACTACAACGACTACAACTACACCATTCATATCCACAAGCACCACCAGCACTACCACCACAACTCAATTTTTCTACTCCTCGACAACACCACTCACATTAATAACCACTCAAACTCCCCACAACCATTCACCATCCCTCCATCCCACCAGCCCACCAGCCAGCCAGCCACGTTCCTCACGCTCCCCATTACGGCACCCATTACGTGAGGGAGCCGAGAGAAGTGGGGAGGTAGACAGGCATGAGGTGCTCGGCGTGGCCCTTACAAGCTGACCCGCTCAATCTTCACCTCACCGATCTCCCGCACGTGCCGGAGTAAGCCAGCCAGCCAGTCAGTCAGTTCCAATTTACACCATCAGCCAGTCCTCGATTTAGGCTTATATTGCACATATGTTATCTCTCTCTCTCTCTCTCTCTCTCTCTCTCTCTTATTGGGCAAGTATGTCGATGTAACTATACAGTATGAGGAAATTAGGAGGAATAGAGGATGGAAGCAAGAAATACAGGTGAGAGGGATGGGGAAAGAAGAGGAGGAGGAGGAGGAGTAAGAGGAGGAGGAGGAGGAGGAAGAGGAGGAGGAGGAGGACGCGTGAGGGAAGGATTATATAGTATTACGCAGGAAGAAGAGGAAGACTGCAAGAAGAGGATGAATAGAAAAAAAAAGGAACAGTTAGAGGAGGAAGAAGAGAGGAATACTTATGATTACAAAGAGGGGCGAGGAGGAGGAGGAGGAGGAGGAGGAGGAGGAGGAGGAGGAGGAAAGGAAAAGGGAGAGGGGGAGGATTAAATAGCATTACCTAGAAATAGTAAGGAGAGGAAAAAAAATAGGAGAAAGAGGAAGCGGAAGAAAAGGAGGAAAAGGAAGAAGAAAAGAACAACAACAATGAAAACAACAACATCAACAACAACAACAACAACAACAACAACAACAACAGGAACTAGAAAAACGAGAGAGGGTAGAGGAAGAAGAAAAAAAAGAAGGAGGGGGAGGAGGAGGAGGAGGAGGAGGAGGAGGAGGAGGAGGAGGAAGAAGAGGAGGAATACCACGGGGTGACTAGAGAGAAGTTGGCAACGTTCAACTCACTTTCCAAAACCTGTTTGTCTTTAATTTCTGCCACGCGGAGAGAGAGAGAGAGAGAGAGAGAGAGAGAGAGAGAGAGAGAGAGAGAGAGAGAGAGAGAGAGAGAGAGAGAGAGAGAGAGAATCATATCTGTAGGAGGGGAATGAAACGTGTTAACGAGTAATGTAAGAAAAAGAACGAAGAAGATAAAGAAAAGAAAAATGAGGAGAAAAAAGAGACAAGAGACATAGAAAACAAAAGAATGGGAGAAAAGAAATAGATGTGATAAAAGACCTTCAGAAGAGAAAGAAAAAGGAAAACACTAAAACTTGACTAAAAAAAAAAAATAGTACACACACACACACACACACACACACACACACAAGAGTAAACTACACACACACAGACTGCTCACACACACACACACACACACACACACACACACACACACACACACACACACACACACACACACACACACACACACACACACACACACACAGAGAGAGAGAGAGAGAGAGAGAGAGAGAGAGAGAGAGAGAGAGAGAGAGAGAGAGAGAGAGAGAGAGAGAGAGAGGGAGACAGGAAGACATAAAGGCTAACGGAGCGAAAAAGAAAACATGGAGAAGGTAAAAATGATTATCCAGTTTTCTAATCACGCTGTAAAAAAAAGAAATGCTAATACTTTCACTGCTCAACTGACTGGTGGTGGTGGTGGTGGTGGTGGTGGGTGAGTGGGTGGATGGGAGGAGGAGGAGGAGGAGGAGGAGGAGGAGGAGGAGGAGGAGGAATAGTATAAGGAGATAGAAGGCCCAATGACGAAGAGGAGGAGGAGAAGGAAGATGAGAATGAAGAGGAGAAGATTGAGGAGGAGGAGGAGGAGGAGGAGGAGGAGGAGGAGGAGGAGGAGGAGGAGGAGGAGGAGGAGGAGGAGGAGGAAGAATTTGATGAACGGAAGATAAAGGAACACAGATGGAGGAGGAAAAGAGGAAGAGGAATAAAAAATAGATAAACACACACACACACACACACACACACACACACACACACACACACACACACACACACACACACAGTTTATTAAATTCTGGTCAATTTACACATGCAGAGAGTTTCAAAAATATGTATGCAAGATAAATTGAAGCAAAAATAAATTACTTTCATAATATTACTTATGTTACGTGACTTTAAACACTCTATTACTTTTATTACTATTATTATTACTATTTTATTTACTATTCATTTTCTATTCCTACCCTCTTCTGGCTTACACTCTCACGCTAACACACACACAGACACACACACACACACACACACACACACACACACACACACACACACACGAGGTAAAATGTTTCTTCCTGTTATGTTCATTTTTATTATTTTTTTTTTCTTTTAACCTTCTTGACTTAGCATTTAACTCCAATAGGAATGAATCGCTCACATTAATTCAGTACATATTTCGATCTCATTATGACCAAGTGACCTCAGTGGGCCTTTTATATTTTTTACTGCTGTTTTGTTGCCCTTGGTCGATGCCACTCGTACATATTAATAAAAAGTGAACCGTGTCTTATTCTCTCTTATGTTCCTCCTCCTCTTCTTTTCTCTCTTATCTAGTTTTGTTCTTTTCCTTTTCTTCTTCTTTCTCCTCCTTCTCCTTCCTCCTACTCCTCTTCCTTCTCCTCTCTCTCTTCTCATTTTCTTCATATTCTTGTTATTCTCTCTTTTCTCCTTCCTCCTTCTCCTTCCTCTTACTCCTCTTCCTCCTCCTCTCTCTTCTCCTCATTTTTCTTCATATTCTTGTTATTCTCTCTTTTTTCCTTCCTCCTTCTCCTTCCTCTTAGTCCTCTTCCTCCTCCTCCTCTCTCTTCTCCTCATTTTTCTTCATATTCTTGTTATTCTCTCTTTTCTCCTTCCTCCTTCTCCTCCTCCGCTTCATCTTCCTCCTCTTCTTATCATTATTCATTTTTCTTTTTATTTTTCTCGTCTTTTATTTTTTCTTCTTCTTCTTCCTCTTCTTATTATTCTTCTTATCATTATTATTGACATCACTCTCAATCATCGTTAGCATTAGTTTTCTCTTTCTCCTGGTTCTCTTCCCATTCTTCTTCTTCCTCTTCCTTCTCTTTTTTTTTTTCCTCCTCTTTATGCCGCGGCCGTCCTTCACAAAGCATAATCCTTCACAAGCTTAACAAACTTACATATATCTTGACTTAGAAGAGACAAATGACACACACACACACACACACACACACACACACACACAGGAAACATAATAATAGCAAATAACAATAGGAAAAATTCTCCATCTCTCTCTCTCTCTCTCTCTCTAAACACGTAGAGAAATACCACAGTTGAAACCTAAGTAGTCTGCTTCTATGCATGAAAGAAACGTTCCTGATAAACTTGCAATTTCCTGTGACAACAAAAGCAAATATAGGAGAATTCTACAGATACTTTCCCTTGTTCTTCACCACCACCTCCACCACCACCACCACCACCACAATCACCACCATCACCATCACCGCTTCCCTGTCGACCAAAACATCTGAAAGTCTGAAAGGAAGACAGTAAAAAAAAAAAAAACCTGACCTTGAAAACACATGAAGGAAGGAGAGCGAACTACATCGAATAGGCGAGTGAGTCATACTTCCTGCACTCTCTCTCTCTCTCTCTCTCTCTCTCTGGCAGTGTGTCGTGGAAGGATGTTAGTGTTGGTGGGCGCGACAGGATGGAAAGCAGCGGATGAAAAGCTTGATAACGCCCCTAGTTTGTTTACTTAACTTGTGTGACGCGGGAGAGAATGTTGTGATGGATGGAACCGCCGCTAACAGCTATATATACTAACTATACTAACAATTCAACCTCCCTACCCTGCACTACACACACACACACACACACACACAGACACACATGCTTTCTCTTTTTTTTTCTCTTTCTCATATTCTTCCACTATACAATCTCTCTCATTCATTTTTCTCCCTTCGCGTGACATTCTTTATCTCCTCGTCCTCCTCCCCTTCCACCACATAATCTCTACCACTTCTCCTTTTCCTCCTCTTCTCTTCTCTTCTATGACAATCAGTACTGCATCCTTCTCTCCTCTTTCCCATCGTTTCATTTCTCAGAATTCCCATCTCCATTTCTCTATTTCTCATTTTTGTCCATATATGTTTCTTTTCTCCACTTTCATGTTCAATAAGTATTTAATTCTTTGCTCTGCTGGTGGAGGAGACACTACGTAGATTGAGCTAAGAGTAAGTTTATGAGAGAGTATTGCATTTTATAAGCTAAGAATTGTAACTCTAAATATCTTTATGTCTTGCTGGTATATTGACTTCTGACGGACTTGTGGGAGCTAGACGTGGTTTTTAAAGTTTCGTGACTCCTGTGATAAATCGATATGGCTTCTGCACATTCAGTGGGAGAGAGAGAAAAGAAATGTTATCCATGGGAACCTGATTAATCATATTTGTGGTTTGAAAATTGTAATGAATGGAGAAGAAAGCGTTTCAAAATTATACGTTTATTCCCATGTCTATCTTAATTTTCCTTTTTAGTTCTCTTCGTCACTAGCTATTCAGTCTCTATTATGAGAAACACTGAAAAGAAATACAAGTTTTTCGAATAATTTTCTACAGCAAGCTTTCATTTACTGATTTAATGACAACATTTTCTCTCCTCTTTGATATTTACGCATCTTCAGCATCATTGACTGTCTTAAGAACACTACTTTCTCTCTCTCTCTCTCTCTCTCTCTCTCTCTCTCTCTCTCTCTCTCTCTCTCTCTCTCTCTGTTATTTACTCACCTTCAACATCATTAACTATTTACCAAAGCTGAACTAACCTCTTTACTATCACTAATATATTTCTTCTCATGTTTCCTGGTCCGTCATTCCTCTCACATTTAGCACATCAGAATCAACGCACGCTTAATTTGTACGTTTTATTATCCATTGACTTATTCATATTCTTTCAAATTTTACCTGCATCTTTCATTTTAATATTACGAGTATCTTTTTATGCAATTGTATATTTTGGCTTCATATGACGTTTGATTTTGCGGCTCCAGGCAAGACATTTACGCATTTAGCACTTCACTTCTTTCTTTGTCTTTCTCTGCCTCAGATGAGTTGACGAGGAGCAAGAAGAGTGAGTAAGCTGCGTGTAAGTTCTTTCTTCAAACCAGATCGTGCCGGCTGCATGACTCACAAACGATAGCGCTAGTTACTTCACCTTTGTTTATTCTTGTACTCTCTCCTTCACAGACACACACATACACACACACACACACACACACACACACACACATTCACACTTACACTCACACACTCACACACACATTCACACTTACACTCACACACTCACACACACATTCACACTTACACTCACACACTCACACACACACACACACACACACACACACACACACACACACACACACACACACACACACACACACACACACACACACACACACTCACACACACACACACACACACACACACACACACACACACACTCCCCCTCTCTCTCTCTCTTTCTTAACATCCTTGTAACGATGTCCATTAAATATATATACATTCATTTCCTTAAGTAATGTGACTATGCATGTATGCTTATAAAATATGTAATGTAAGCGGATACGGGTGGAGCCTGCCTGACCTCACCCATTTCCTTACATATCTTACATACTCATACAGTCATGCTACTAGTTAAGGAAAATAAATATATAGTTGCTATATATTTCTTGTTAATAACTTTCATATCCTTAGGAGTTACTAATAAGAGGATGAAAGAGGGATGAATGAGGCTTTGCTGCGGCTGTGTGTGTGTGTGTGTGTCTAGGTGTGCACTGCCATCAATATTTGGATTATTAGCACGGAGTTATTAAGGAGTTTTAAATTGTTGAGGCAACTTCCCTTGTTTTATGTTCTTGTGTATGAAAGCGGGATATTTTAACCATACCTGTCATTAATGGCCTTTTCTGATAGTATTTTTGTTGCCTCAAGCCGGAATGCCCTTCTACAAATAAGATCATTCATTCATTCCACGGTCTGAGTGTAGGTTGGGCTTCCTCACTCAAGGCAACGGTTTCCTAGCGGGTGGGCTTTGAGATAGGAGGTACCCTAAAAAGTATCCCCTTTAGTCCATAAATTCCCGTGAAAAGCCCACATGGTATAAAAAAAAGAAACGAGCAACAAAAATGACTTATTAGAGGTAAAAAAGGCCAAGAAAAGAGTCATAGATAGGCAAAATAGAGATATATTGGTAACCGTATCTTGAGGTGTGGTGAAAAATTAATGAAGATTGTTACGAACCAGCATTGGAATTAAAACAATGCAGAAGAGGCGAGTTAAGGCAAGGCAATATAGACATTCGTAACAGTACCTTAATGAATTCAAATGTTAGCTGCGAAATTACTATGAGGCGAGCAGCGTGTTACGAATTTCGAGGAAGAAAGAAGTGGATAATTATTAGTAGGAAAAATGTGGAGATGAAAGTACCTGCATTCAAGATATGATTAGAAAAAGAAAAAATAATGACATCTGAATAATAACTACAATCATTTTTTTTTTATAAACACACTGCGATTGTATTTGCGTTCTCAGAATTTTACGATCTCCTGATGATTTGTTAACCTCCTCCTCCTCCTCCTCCTTCTCCTCCTCCTCTTCTTTCTCTTTTAAGCTCAAGCGGCCAGTAGTATTTCTTCTTTTTATCCGTATTAGTTTATAGTTGAACGAACTGTTCTGAATGATTTTAGAAAGTTGAATTTTTGCACATTTTCTATTCTTTTTTTTTATCTTATTTTTTCTTTATTCTTTCTAATTAGCTCCATGTTGTCTCTTACTCCTGTCCCTTCAACTTGTAGTCAAACATCTACTGCTACTACTGCTACTACTACTACTACTACTACTACTACTACTACTACTACTACTATTTTTATGTAAGAGGGGAAAACAGGCCAAGGGCAACATAAAACGAAAAAAAGGGGCCACTTAATTATCAATCTCCTTGTAGGTCGGAGGGAGTTTGCCAAAAATAAGGTGTAAATATCTTGAAACCTTCCTCTTAAATGAAGTCAAGTCATAGAAAGTAGGATATACAGAAGCAGGCAGGGAGTTCCACAGTTTACCAGAGACAACCCCTTCCATTTAAACCTCTTAACACCACCTCCTTCATCAGTACTGTATCTCCCATTCCACCATTAGCCCGCTTCGCTCCCTCACTGGTATGAGTTGCTGCAAGGTACTCCTTATCATAATTACTCATTACGATAACACCGCTACTACCATCACCTCTAGTGGCTCCAGTGATGGCCAGTCTACTGCTGACCTAAACGAATATGTTGCACGTTGAAAGACAAGGCTATCCCACTATGAGAAAGGAGATTACAGAAGGGGCTCAAGATTTACGCTCCCCCTGCCAAGATAAAGGGATTGTACCTGAGGAATATTCGGTCGCTTGAGATTAGTTGCTATTCTACTTTACTTGTGTCACTTTGGATGAATGGAAGAATGGTAGAAATGACGCTGGATGGAGGATGACGAGACAGACCAAAGAAGAGGTGGCATGACTGCATGGGAGAGAGAGAGAGAGAGAGAGAGAGAGAGAGAGAGAGAGAGAGAGAGAGAGAGAGAGAGAGAGAGAGAGAGAGAGAGAGAGAGAGAGAGAGAGAGAGAGAGAGAGAGAGAGAGAGAGAGAGAGAGAGAGAGAGAGAGAGAGAGAGAGAGAGAGAGAGAGAGAGAATGTGTGCGAGACAGGAGGCACACAACAATCTTATGAAAATATCAGAGAGGAACAACGAACCCACATGAACATTGAAGAACATAAAAGACGATGATTTTATTAAGTTCCATGTGCGAATGCTCTATTAAAATGACTGTGTTACAGGAAAATACGAGAATAGTTTCTTTGATATTTGAAAAAATCTTAAAATGATTCCACAGCTTATAAGAACACAAGAATATATTAAAAAAAGATCAAAGTAAGTGAAGCTGCAAGAGGCCATTAGACTTTCACTTTGCAGAGCCTAGATGAAATATATTTATCTATTTCTACCTGTCATTCTTAGCCGTATGTCGGATTAATCTTTTTCTAAGCTCTTTAATGACACAAGCTTTGGAACGTCGAGAAAATGAATGTAGACATAAAATATACGTGTATAAATAGATGGCCGTGTTCCTTTGCCTTCACCAAGCACGCTCGCGGCAATACAATACACACTAACGGTGCACAGAAGCCTTGATGGAAGAAAAGTGGAGTCAATCAGTGATAATAAGCCCCGTCCCGCCCATGTTACACGGGAGTGCTCCGAGTGGCCTCGATCATGAGCCAAACGTCCCCTGTGACCACTGCCCATTGATTCCACACGTGGCGCAACCCCTCCGCTCCTTATGAGTGTCTTCATCTTGATCTCTAAAAGGGAATCTTCAAAGTTCTCATTTTTGGTTAGGCTGAGCTGTGGGATAAACGTGGATTGGAGTCAGTAATCACCTTGTTAGCGCTGAGTCAATAAGGAAGTTTAAAGATTCAGATAAATTTGTGGCTAAGAAGGGTGGATAAAAACAGTTAAGGATCTTTTATGTTGAAACTGACATGTGTAGGCTTGATGCTTGTTTTTTTTTTCTTATGTAAGAGAAGCTCTGGGTAAGAAAAAAAATACGAAGATGAAAAATTAACTTAAGGTAACAGTCTCAAAAAAATATCGGTCAAAGATATATAAATAAATTAAAAGAAGTGTCCTGAAACCTTCTTGAAAGAGTTTACAACACAGGTAGGAAGAAACACAGAAACAGTAAGAGAATTCCACAGTTTATTCTTGCAGCTTCTCTTACGTTTTTTATGTTACGTTCGTGTCTGTGGATATCATTGCTTTGTGACAGTCAGCTTTGTGAAGTCAGAGTGCACGAAACATAACTGAGTCTTGTCATGTGAGGTATGCTGAATATTAGACGCGCTACGGTTCCCATCCTTCTCGCAGTAAGTTATAAAATATATTCCTGTGAACTGCCTCTCAATCTTAAGTGATGGATTGTACAATAAGAGTAAGTCATGCAGAGTGGGTCATGCCTATCACAGCGGGTTTAAATGAAGATTCAGAAGGCATCATACGGATTGAATATAAACAAGCAGGTAGATAGATACATAGACACACAAGCAAGTAAACAGAGATATACAGACAGACACGTAAATAGATAGGTAGATAGACAAATAGGCAGATAGATAATTAAGCAACCAAACCATAAAACAAATAAAAAAAAAAAATCAGGTAAACAAAATTACGAATAAAAAAAAATAATAACACTATCACAATTGCAATAAGAATTCCTCGTAAGAATAACAACAACAACAAAAAAAAAAAAACAAGATGCAAGGCTGCGCGGCGCTCACTATGCACCGGTCCGCAAATCAAGGCGGCAGCGTAAATAATAGTTGACAATCATGTGGGCGGCAGCGGCTGGCTCCCGTCCCTGGCCAGAGTTATACGAGGAAGTGCTGGCATTCCAAATAACTGCAAGCACGGACGGGGAGAGAGAGAGAGAGAGAGAGAGAGAGAGAGAGAGAGAGAGAGAGAGAGAGAGAGAGAGAGAGAGAGAGAGAGAGAGAGAGAGAGAGAGAGAGAGAGAGAGAGAGAGAGAGTGGTAGCGACATCGGTACGTTTATGTATGAATTTCATTGGTCAGCCAGCTCGCTTCCTTTGAGGCTTTGTGTGTGTGTGTGTGTGTGTGTGTGTGTGTGTGTGTGTGTGTGTGTGTGTGTGTGTGTGTGTGTGTGTGTGTGTGTGTGTGTGTGTGTGTGTGTGTGTGTGGGTTGAAATGAGGTACGCTTATGTCTCATGGGATGTGATGCGGTTGTCTCCGAAGTTTAGTTAGGAATACAAGTACACAGTAGTTCCGAATTTATCTTTTTACTTTTCTTGCTTCAATGAGGAACGCTCTCACCGCTGCGGTCTGCTGGAAAGATGGGATAGGACTGACTAGGAAAGTTTAATGAGGAATGGAAGTAGTTGTGGTCTTATTCTGTATCTTTGTATACTTGAATGAGAAACACTTGCTAATAAGGAATGGAAGCAGTTGTCTTATTCTGTATCTTCGTATACTTGAATGAGAAACACTTGCCTCACTTCTGTCTCGTGGGAAGATGAGATAGGATTTCCTTTAGAAGTTTACCAAGGAATGAAAGTATACATTATATCTGAAAGACTTCTTGACTTACTTCTCGGTGTAGCTTAAATTGTAATTGATTAGATGAGGAACATTACCATATTTCTATCTCGAGCAAAGACGGAATGAGAATGTCTCCGAAAGTTTGCAAAGGAATCCAAATATAGAGAGATCGTGAATTTAGTCCTTTATTGCGCTTATTTAACAGAGGTACACTCGGCTCGTCTCATGGAAAAGATGGTATCGGATGGCATGGGAATGGAATACACCTACGTCCATGGTATTTCTGGTTTTATACATTTATCTAATTTACGTGTTTTTATTCTAGTTTTTGCAAATGCTCTTACTTCAATGGAGAGAGAGAGAGAGAGAGAGAGAGAGAGAGAGAGAGAGAGAGAGAGAGAGAGAGAGAGAGAGAGAGAGAGAGAGAGAGAGAGAGAGAGAGAGAGAGAGAGAGAGAGAGAGAGAGAGAGAGAGAGAGAGAGAGAGAGAGAGAGAGAGAGAGAGAGAGAGAGAGAGAGAGAGAGAGAGGAGGAGGGGACAGAGTAGTTATGTATATCTAGTCTATGAATACTGTTGTGAAAAGGCAATTATTTAAAAAGCTGTAAATGATTGTGGAATAAAAATGACATCGCAGCGAAAAGAAAGCAATAAAACAACTGTCCACGGCACCAGTTCTGTTATTATATTCTTTCTTTTTATTCAATTTTCCTGACGCGTTTGTTGAAATTTTCGGACAAAGCTCGTGTTTGGCATTGAAGTGACACACGTAACTGACAAGTGGATGTTGCAATGTTGCTTCTCGCTGTGGTGGTTGGTGACAGGCGCAGTGCTGCACAACGCTGCCTTTTGTTACTGACTGTATACTGTACACACTTGCAAAACACGCCCACGCACTCTGCATATCCATCCCTTAGAGACCGAACAACACTATTCCAATCACTGTATTTGAAATATTTATGTGGTTTACTTGCTTTAATTTCGGTTTCTATGGAGGGAATAGTCGTTTCGTTCGTCAAACTGGAGAACTTCATCCAGAATAGGTATTTCTTAGAAGGTAAAGGGAAGGCTAAAGAGAGGCCAATACTTTCTAAGAATCAAATAGACAGGTGAATAAATAAATAAAATGATATATAAAAATAATAGAACAATCCCAAAAGACTATACGGGTAAAAATAAAGAATATCAGAATATCAACCTTATTTTCCGTTAGATAGAGAAATAAAACTTATAAGATAGTAAAGAAAAATAATAAATAGTTAAGAAAAAAAGGAGAAAAGCGAGGTCTAAAGAGGAGAATACCAAAGTAAGGAACATACTTACCAGCAGAGCAAACCACAAACACCACAGACACCAACCACTGAGGTAAACACAAATAAAAAGCAGGTAAACAAACAATAACAGTATGTAATAATATAATAAAAAAAAACAAGGATAAACAAAGCAAAGACTGACACACTGACTGACAGAAGGAATGTTGTGTATAAAAGAACAATAAAAAGACAAGGACAAACAAAACAACACGATTTTCTACAAGTCGCCATTAATCTTTTCACTTTTCCAAACATTCAGAGCAGAAAAAAATAATGTATGAAATCTTGATAAGGACACACAGGGAAAGACATAGAAAGAACTGATTTTGCAATTTTTAACGGTACAATGTTTAAATTGGCTGCTGAACAAAACGAAAAAGATGTTTTAAGAAAGTTAGTGATTAGGTAAAGGTATGCCAAACAAAGGTAACGAACGAATTAAAAAGGACGAACAAGAGGCGCTGTTTCTAAAGAGCCACCGTTACGCACACACACACACAAAAAAAAAACTGGTAGGTGTTTCCTTGTATTTCCATAGATGGATGCCAAACTAACGTAAGGATATGAACGAGCGACGCTAATGAGGGAAGAAAGTGTGGGAGAGAAAACTAGCAAGCAAAAAAAAGTGTTTTCCAAACTTTTAAAGGATGGTCAAGATGCAATCATGGCCTTATTTGCCTTGCGTGTTCGTCTGACATTAATCTGGTGTTTCACTTAATTATGAAGTAGATGGTCAGAAACGTACCAAAACAAAAAAAAAAAAAATAGATAAGGAAAGGGATGTATTAAATAGTCTCTCTCTCTCTCTCTCTCTCTCTCTCTCTCTCTCTCTCTCTCTCTCTCTCTCTCTCTCTATCAACCACGGCACATTGACCCTGTTCCTGAGACTCATCAAAAAGATTTCCGTCATCAAGCAAAATACACGCCAACAAATTAGCCGTTCTGTCTCTGGTCGCGGGCTGGCCACGACCACACCACCTGAGGCCTCGCCAACACCACCACCTGTCACACCTTGCACCACACACACACACACACACATACCGTAACCACAACATTACAACATCAGTAACTTTCAAACCACTTGTACGAACCTCAGAGTCTATGAGCGTCACTGGCTGATTGGGCGAACGATCTGGCTTGCGACACGTCCAGAGCTTTACTATCACACTCCTTCTTTGGTAATCTGGAGTGACCTTTTTTTCTCTATGGGATGGCTAGCTAACCCCACTCTAACCTGAGAGAGATAGAGAGAGAGAGAGAGAGAGAGAGAGAGAGAGACGAAGGTGGATGGGTTAAGAAGTTCCATAGGACGTTAGTGTGGAAGATGGAAGAGGCTTAGCGGGAGACAGAGGCAGAAGTGAATAGGTTAAGGAAGGTTTAAAGGACATTAGAGAAGATGGAGGAGGTTGAGAGGGAGAGAGAAAATGGGAAACTGACAAAAGGTGGATGGGTTAGCAACTTCTTGAGGATGTTAGAGTGAACAGAATATGGAAGCTCGAAAATAGTGGAGGAGGAGACGGAGGGAGAGGGTAAGGCATGGCTATTAAGGGTGTGGTCATGTTGTCCTTCCATTTCTTCACCGGGTTGAATCTATTTAGCTTTTTATTGCTTTACCGACAAAGCTACTGGTGTGCACTCATCCCTCCCTCTCCCTCTCACCCTTCTCGTCTCTCACTCCCCCTATTACCATAAAGATTCTTCCTCGTTGCCTGGTACTTCTCTCCTTATAGCTCTCGGCGTCCTCTTGGCTCTCTCTTCCTCCATTCTTGTCTCATTCTCTCACCAGCTTACAAAATCTTTAATATTTCCTGCTTGGCTTATTGCTCATTATTAAATTCTTTCCTGGCTTTCCCTCACACCTTTCTCTGTCATTTCTCGTCTCTTTTTACTATCCTTTTATCCTTTAATTTTTTCCCTGTTCTGTTTAGTGTGTTCCCTCCACTCTCTTCCTCCTGACGGCTACCAACCACTTTCCCTTCCATTCCTCCTTTCCTTCTCATCTTTCATTCTACCTGCGTCCTTCAAACTTTTCCTTGTTATCTATTTGATTAATAATGCGTTTCCTTCCTCCTAGCTTGTGGCGTCCCTTCGCCGCTCTCTCCTTCGTCTCTCCTCCCGTTTAATTTCCTTGGCATAGTATAAACTCTTCTGTGTTACCTATTTGTTTTTTTTTGTTTTTTTTCCTGTGGTCTCTTTCTCATAGTTACAGATCTCCACTTACTGTTACTTGCCTGTCTTATCTCTATTTTCCCACATTTTCTAAGCTTTATCTCTATTGCCTTCTTGTACTATTCTCAATTATTCCATTACTCTTTCCATACTTTTTCGTTCCTGTTTTTTCTAGTACTCTCAAACCCTACGACTGCTTTTTTTTTTTTTTTTTATCAGCCACAAGTACTGAAAAGCTTCATTACATGTTGGAGGACGCCCATCGATGTGAGTGTAAACTTTCAGAACCATCATTTAAACTTACACAAGGCAAGCAGAGATGAAGTTGTGGCGGTTAAAGTTTTAAGTTCTTCCCTGTTTGGGTTACAGCACGTCACTCCAAGAGAATTTTATCATCGTCATCCACCTATATATAAGACGGTCCTCTCTGGGTTCGCTTTCCCCCTTCCTCCTGTTTCGAACTGTGTACATATCATCAGGTCTTCACATAACAAGGCTGCCAATTTCCATTTCCCTTTCTTAATGGAAGTAAAATTGGTCTTTTCTTTTTTTTTCTCCTTTCTTTATTTTTTGGCAGTTCATGTTATGTCGAGCATTGGTTATTTTTTTTTTCGTTCCTAGAGAGAGAGAGAGAGAGAGAGAGAGAGAGAGAGAGAGAGAGAGAGAGAGAGAGAGAGAGAGAGAGAGAGAGAGAGAGAGAGAGAGAGAGAGAGAGAGAGAGAGAGAGAGAGAGAGAGAGAGAGATGTTCGCATGGCACATGGCGCGCACGCACGCACACACACACACACACACACACACACACACACACACATTCACCTAGCAGTGAGTAGGTACGGATGTAAATCGAGTTGTGACCTTGTTGTCCCGGTGTGTGGTGTGTGCCTGGTCTCAGGCCTATCCTAAGATCGGAAATAATGAGCTCTGAGCTCGTTCCGTAGGGTAACGTCTGGCTGTCTCGTCAGAGACTGCAGCAGATCAAACAGTGAAACACACACACACACACACACACACACACACACACACACACACACACACACACACACACACACACACACACACACACACACACACACACACACACACACACACACAGGTTCGTGAGATGTCCAATTAACGCCCAACAGGAAGTAATTTATACAGACAGAAGTTGAGAGAGAGAGAGAGAGAGAGAGAGAGAGAGAGAGAGAGAGAGAGAGAGATGCTTATAATGGTGTGAGACATCTGGCGTTAGGAGTGAAGACTTACTGTTCCTCTAAACAACACCTTCCCATTGCAT
Source organism: Portunus trituberculatus (assembly GCF_017591435.1). Lineage (NCBI taxonomy): Eukaryota > Metazoa > Arthropoda > Malacostraca > Decapoda > Portunidae > Portunus > Portunus trituberculatus. The sequence continues at coordinate 12,479,520 of NC_059270.1, forward strand.
CTCTCTCTCTCTCTCTCTCTCTCTCTCTCTCTCAAGGTCCCCCATCAAGGAAATTACGAACGTGCAGCAACCCACGGACGAGGGGGAGTACGTACAGTGTTGGCTGATGCAATGTGACATGAAGTTGTACAAGCACAAACGAACTGTGGGAGAATTTAACAGAGGCTCTCTTTAAAGCATTGTTCTCTCACTGGGATTGTTTTCAGAGGCCATGTATAATTAACTGGGTTCCTAAATGTGTCTTCTTTAAAGGTGAATACTTTTTGCGTACCTTATCACAAGAATCGGGAAAACTAAGAAAGAATAAAAGAAAATATAAGATGCTGCAAGGAATCATCAGTCCCACAGGTGGCAATCTCTGGAAATCTTCGAGACCTCCAATAATTTCCACTAAAGCTTGTCAAAAATTAGTAAAGATCTAACGGAATAATGATCAGAAATAGGAGACCTTATCCTCAAATGTTTTATCTTACCTCTGTTACTTTAATATTAATAAACTGTCTGGATTTTTGTTTTAGTGATATTTCCCTGATCCTAGTGATAGTGTTACAAGCGTTCTACGTCATCAAAGAGAGAAGAAAAGCTATGAGGAATCAATAAGTATACTTTCCCGTCTTCTAGAAATTGTCTTTTTAGCCTCCAGTACCATGACGCGTTTCCATATTCATTTTGCTGACTATTTGGTGATTTTATACAGCTTCAGAACCTTATGTTGGGTGTCATTGATTTAGTGAAGATTGTGACCATTAATCTTCTGACCTCCATAGATCTTTCCTAATGTCAATAAAATGGTTTAATCATACACAAATCTCAAGGTAAAAATGTGTCCCAGTATTGAAGGTGTTAAGAGCGAAAGGCATTTGCGATTATGGACCACAGAGATGAGTGAAGCTTCCAGTAATGACTGTGAGTAGAAAAATGAAACTTCACCACTTCTTTTCTTTGATAGCTTGACTTAAACAAAAAATAAAAAGATAATATGAGGCCTCATCTTTTTGGGAAGCTAGGAAATGCTAATACAACAGTAATTTACCTGGAATGGAAAGCATAACAGTGACATTATAAAACATTTTTAATCGTCAGCTAGGGACGCTTAAGAGAAGAGGGCAGTTTAAATACAAGAGGAACAAGGAGTTAATAAAAAAGTAAGATAGATGAAGGAAGGCAGTGGAAGAAAACAATAGACTTGAATAGAGCAATGGAGAGATAAAGACGCGATGGGGGAAGTTATACAGCAAATAGTGAGTGGCGTGGTGGAGGCGGTGGTGGTGATGATGGTGGTGGTGGTGGATGTGGTGGTGGTGGTGGTGGTGCTAGAGAGAGGCTGTGGTGTGTGCAGAGGAGAGGTGAGGTTTATGATGCAGGGGTTCTGGGGGGAGAAGGCCTGTGGTGATAATGATGCTGCCCTTTCCAGCCACAGGGACTTCCTTGTATCTCTTCCCATTCTCTCCTTGTGCTCTCTCTCTCTCTCTCTCTCTCTCTCTCTCTCTCTCTCTCTCTCTCTCTCTCTTTTCATCACTGGATTCTTGAACATCGCGTAAGTCGAATAGATATATATATATAATTTTCCCATGGCATTTATCCTTCTTTTTCTTCTTCTTCTTCTTCTTCTTCTTCTTCTTCTTCATCCTCTTGTATTAGCAACAATAGGAGCAACAACATTAATACAGATAAAACATGCTCTACAGCTAGTCCGTGACGTTTGGTCTAATTTACAATGCCAACAATATATCATAAATTCATCACTTGCATATGGCTGGTGAAATAGTAGTCTTAGTAATAGTAGTAGTAGTAGTAGTAGTAGTAGTAGTAGTAGTAGTAGTAGTAGTAGTAGTGGTAATGGCAGTAGTAGTAGTAGTAGTAGTAGTAGTAGTAGTAGTAAGTAGTAGTAGTAGTAGTAGTAGTAGTAGTAGTAGTAGTAGTAGTAGTAGTAGTAGTAGTAGTAGTAGTAGTAGTAGTAGATGCTAAATCCACTGTACTTGACCTCTAACCAATACATTAGCATTCACGTCACGTTCTCAAAGCACCTCGAGCCGAGGCACGAGTACGTCACAAACAGACAGGTAGGAATACAGACTGACACCATGCGCGCAGACTCATACACATCTTTCACACACAATTATCCTTTCAGCCTTGAACTATTTATCACCAAACACTATCTTCCATATTTTCGAATCCTGTCCACGGTCTGAGTGTAGGTTGGGCTTCCTCACTCAGGGCAACGGTTTCCTAGCGGGTGGGCTTTGAGATAGAAGGTACCCCAAAAAAGTATTCCCTTTAGCCCATAAGTTCCCGTGAAAAAACCCACGTGGTATAAATAAAAAAAAAAGAACTACATGAAAGCAAAAAAAAAAAAAAAAAACCAGTGGGGAGAGGTTTGAGAGCACGTGTGGATGGTGAGGTTCCTCATGACCAGAAGGGGCGTGAAGTTAAGTGCCACTGAAAGAAATCCCTCTGGTCTCTACTTTTACCCAGTGAGAGGAAGAGATAAAGGCAAAGTAGTGAGGAACTGGAGAACACGTGTCTGTGAGTGGTGTTCCTCAAGGCAAGGTTGGAAGAGGCGTGCAGTTAAGTGCCGTGGAATGGAGTCCCTCTGGTCCCTCAACAAGACATAAAATCCCATCTTCCCATCTGCCCAACACGCCACTTCTTCAGCTCCACGGACACCTTGCCTTCCTTCCCTCACAACCTCCAGGAACCGGCCACAACATACCTACCCCTCAACAAAAACATCCAGCATTCTACCACTTGTTCCATCCACATCCTGAGTCGTGAGTGTCGTACCTATAGGTCAGAGGTAACCAATGAAGGGACAACATTCAAAGCTTCTCCACAAACTCTCTCATCTTGATTGGCTCACTGCTCAACAGTCAGACGCGGGACTCCAATCTTGTCCTTCACGCCGCCCTGAGCTATACGCCATCGCAACGACTATCACAAGTGTGGCCTCGGAGGTGAAATTCGCAGGTAACACTAAATAAACCCGTCTATCATAACCAGAGGCCGAAACACGCCACGCATGATAGAAACAAAGGTTGAATTTGAATGTACCCAAGCAATCCAGTGTATACTCGTTTTTGCATAGTACGTGGTTATGTGAGTGAGGAAGTCGTCACGCACACACACGCACGCACGCACACACACACACACACACACACACACACACACACACACACACACACACACACACACACACACACACACACACACGAACACACACAGTCGTCAGCATCAGGAGTACGTACTCTTGGCGTCCTTGTGGTGTCGCACTCGTCAGGCCGCCATGGTACTTGAAGGGTTCGCAGTTTACCGTTCACGGTGATGAGACAAGAATGGAATCTTAATGCTTTTGGACTCCAGTAGCTGCTGCGAGTGTCCTGCCTTATAGGAGCGGGCGTGGCACCTCACTCCTTTCACTCCTTTTTAGGTGCCGGCGACTAATTTGCGGAACACAAATTATAAGAAACGTCGCTTGTAAGTGATATGTGCAACTAATTTTACGGCAACTTGTGATGCGGGAGCCAAAGGTTAGAGCCGGGACAAGTCTTCATGGCGCGGTGGCTCCTGGCTGACCTCGAGCCAGTCCCTCTCTGGCGCGGCGGCGGCCAGGCGTGGTGGCAGCCAGTCTGGGAGGAATTTGGCTGTGGACATGCCTGGGGGAACTGGGACTTTAAAAATTGTGTTGCTTCATACACAAAGGAAAATCAGCATGAAGAAGCAAAGACTTGCCCTTTCTTTTGCTTTCTTTACTATTTTCAGTGAAATCCATTTACTTCTCAAGCAGGTTTTTCTGAAATTTCACTTAAATACCAACCTGTCTCCTGTTGCTGAGCGAGATGAATTAATTTTACTGAATTAGTGTGCAGGGGATGGCTGCACCGCCGCAAAAACACCCACGCCACTTGGATGCCATCCAGTTCCCGCACTGAGCCGCATCACCTTTATTGAAGGAATACAAAAAGAAAGAAAGAAAAAAATACTACTCGCTAAAGAAAAACAGCATAGATGATGACAATATCTATTTTACAATCTATGCAGTCTCCAATAACATATATATATATATATATATATATATATATATATATATATATATATATATATATATATATATATATATATATATATATATATATATATATAGAGAGAGAGAGAGAGAGAGAGAGAGAGAGAGAGAGAGAGAGAGAGAGAGAGAGAGAGAGAGAGAGAGAGAGAGAGAGAGAGAGAGAGAGAGAGAGAGAGAGAGAGAGAGAGAGAGAGAGAGAGAGAGAGAGAGAGATTGACACAGACAGACAGACAGACAGACGGAATCACATAAAATAAACACTCATCACCGTCACAAAATCTGCAATCAACTTTCTCTGCCGCCACATTCATCATCATAACACTCCTGTCTTCAAAGTTCCAGCGTTTGCCTGAGGAAAACCAAAAGTTCCAGAGAGGCGCCTTACCCTTCACGATCTGAGGCTCATGCGGGACGCCGAGTTTTGCCAAAAGGGGAGACGTGCTTGTTCAGATGTCCCGTGCACTGCAGCCAATGAAAGCTGCTTATTGGAAGGAATCCACTAAAAGTACTGAAATCTTCAATTAAGCATTCTCGTTAATATGGCACTCAGGGATCAGAACAGTCAAATCCATCTAAGAGAGAACAATTTCCTTGACATCAATTTTCTGAAACTAATTTTTACACAAACATTAAGCCACATTTACTGTTAATCACTGAGATTCACACGCGAATGGTGAATCTTAAATCGGTGTTTCCAAAGTGAAAGATACATCCGTAAAGTCCCAGGAGGTAACGATCACAGATTGCCTGTCAGTCAGCCTTTCAACAGTTTGTTAACTTCCCGCGGAGATTTGTTCCGTATTCCCCTCGTGTTTAGCTGCTTCAGAGCCTTCCCTTAGCACGGCGGCGCATACCTTCTTCCCGTTGGCCTACAATATCTTATTTTCACCTTTATTCACGCTTGTTATTTTCCCTCGGAGCCTTCTTCATCATCCTCCTCCTCTCCTCAATGTTTCACGGTGCCTATTCAGCTCATCTATCGCCACTCATGTCGACCTATACTGCACTCATACCCTGCTTGTCTAACAAAGTCCTCGAGCACTTAGTTATAACACCACCAGGAATCAAGTATGCCTGTAGGCATACTTGAAGAGTATATGTTGGAAGCGCTGTTAAGCTTCCGCCTATTAGTGGCGCAGGCAATTTTATTTACAGTGGTACCCATATTAGGGCCCATATCACCACCCAAGCGCATATTCGGTGTAACCATCTAGAATCTGGGTATTATGGTGACATGTAGGTAACTAAACCACTCGACAAATGGCATAGCTTCAAAGTGGTATGTGGTGGGACTCGAACCTACGTGTCGATGTCTGCCCGATCCCACGCTCACCACCTTATCCACTACTCCATTGCCTCCCTAAATGATTCAAACACCAGTAAAAATGGAGAATTATAGTAATAGTTGTAGCATCAAACATAATACAACATAACCACAACAACGAAAACAACAATAGCAGCACAACCAGCAATCGCAGTAGCAACAAAAACAAATTACAAATACAATATATATATATATATATATATATATATATATATATATATATATATATATATATATATATATATATATATATATATATATATATATATATATATATATATATATATATATATATATATATATATATATATATATATATATATATATATATATATATATATAACAACAACAACGACGAAGACGATAACGGGACAACGACGACAAAGACAACCACTGCTATAGTAGTAGCAGCAGCGCCAACGGTAGAGACCACCACCAGCATAACCATGTGACAATAACACAGGAAGCCGCGGCAATTGTCCGGCCTCTATGTAACCCGCCATGACACAACGACACCCTTTAATTTCCATAACCCGCATTGTATTACACAACACACAGACACACACACACGCCCGGTAGCTCAGTGGTTAGAGCGCTGGCTTCACAAGCCAGAGAACCGGGTTTCGATTCCCCGGCCGGGTGGAGATATTTGGGTGTGTCTCCTTTCATGTGTAGCCCCTGTTCACCTAGCAGTGAGTGGGTACGGGATGTAAATCGAGGAGTTGTGACCTTGTTGTCCCGGTGTATGGTGTGTGCCTGGTCTCAGGCGTATCCGAAGATCGGAAATAATGAGCTCTGAGCTCGTTCCGTAGGGTAACGTCTGGCTGTCTCGTCAGAGACTGCAGCAGATCAAACAGTGAAACACACACACACACACACACACACACACACACACACACACACACACACACGGTCTCTTAAACAGTATCGTAAAGAAAAGAAGTGAAAATCAACCACAAATTTATTATTTCTGTGTAACCAGTCAAATTTTTATCATCGCTCCTTAATGCTAATGGAGTATACAAAATTAACCTCCAATCCTTTTTTCATCCGTATATTTTATGAAATATTTAACAATTTGAACATCAGGAAAGAAAGGCCGGAGCAGTGAAATAGCTACCATGTGGCGGATACCTTCCCCTTCCCCACCTCCCACCACACCTGCGTCGCCGCGATCATTACCCCAGGCTGGCCTCGGCCTGGCGCGGCCCGTAAATACTTGATTGCAAGGTTAATTCTCGCCTTGCCTGGACGAGTGTTTCTAATACTTATAACCTTTTCCTCACTCAGCCTCTCCAACGCAAATTGATTCCGTCCAGCTAGTCGGCATCTGCGTGTATAATGGGGGCATTAGGTGCATTACTCTGTTTGTCTGTCTGTCTGTCTGTCTGTGTGTGTGTGTGTGTGTGTGTGTGTGTGTGTGTGTGTGTGTGTGTGTGTGTGTGTGTGTGTGTGTCATTCACCTACTGCAGTCTGCTGATCAGCCAACCAGCCGTAACCCTACGGAAAGAGCTCATAGTTCATAGTGACCAGTCTTCGGTTAGTATGTGTGTGTGTGTGTGTGTGTGTGTGTGTGTGTGTGTGTGTGTGTGTGTGTGTGTGTGTGTGTGTGTGTGTGTGTGTGTGTGTGTGTGTGTGTGTGTGTGTGTGTGTGTGTGTGATAGGCAAGGGTGTGGGGGGAGTGAATGTCTTGTCCTTCACGTTTCTCGACATGACACACACACACACACACACACACACACACACACACACACACACACACATGTCTAGCGGGACACACCTGGGACACACACGTCACGTTCCCAACATGTGGACGCAGCACAGTACTCCCAATGGATCTTCTCAGTTGCCAGATGTTACAAAACTGCGTCAACAGGATCCAGTATTCACTAATAGGAGAAACATTCACACAAGTTTCCCTCAATTCATTCTGTCGTCCGTAACATCTCGTGTCAAACAATTCCAGGCTCCAAAAGAACACAAGAGTTTTGTTAGATTGAAAGGAACTCAGAGAACAGCAATATGTTGTTTAAATTACCAGGGTTAGCGAGGATATGAGAGGCCTATACAGGGCGGCAAGTAGTGTAGCGCCTGTCTAGTTTGTTTCCGCTGCTTACTTACCAAGCCTTGTAGCTCATTACTATACATTTGAAGACAAACACACAAACATGAATCAAATGAGCGTAACCCAGAATAAAGGAAGAAAAGTCATTGACATATCCTTAAAAAGAAAAGTGAAAGCCAGTCAGCTCATTCCAGGAAAAGGACAGGTAGAATACACAAGTAAATATAATCATAAATAAATTGTACGTAAATGAATGACTGAATTAATAGAATAAGCAGCAACAAAGTATCCCTTGCAATGTCTACCGAATGTATTAACTGTGACAATCATGGTATTCAACATTAATATTTTCATTTTCCCGCCTACCTACTTCCAAGCTCGTTTCCTGAAAACCATCTACTCCTCACTTCATATTCAGATAAATTCATATTCAAATCCCAAGTGTTGAAATGGTCCGCCACTCATCACGGGAAGGAACAAGCGAGGCGTTACCGTTCACGGCGCCTTTCGCTTCTTGCCTCAGTCTCAGGTTAGAAGTCTTAAACATTTGTGCTTCCATTACTACCATCTTCAGGCGATACAAAAATGATTGGTTGGGTTCTCATGGGTACTTTTTCCAATTTACAGTGCATAATTCATGTTAAACTATCATTAAAATCATACAGACCCTCTTGAAAATAGCAACATTATCCTCCAGAATTTACTAAAATATAGGAGATACAAAATGGTGAAATGTTAAAAGGTCCCTCAGTAACACCGCCAGGTTGGCTCTCCACAATTGTGATCGGTTAAGCTGAAGTTTTCTTCTGTAACGTCACACTCCATGCACTATTCTTTCCATTCTTATCAATAACATGCTACGATGGTACTAAAGCTGTTCCGCTTTAGCCGAAAATCGTAAAACATCAATATTATTTTGTATGCTTATTTACTAATAGTTAAGTATGTTCTTTGCATTGTTGCTACATTCGCTTTAAAAAAGATCTGTTTCAGTAGTTTTTTCAACTTTATCATACAGCATATACATTTTCCTGTATACAGCCTAGCTGAGTCAAATCCACAAGGTAAGACCTCTTCTCTAGTATGATAATCGTGCAGCCTCACTCAGTCCCACATTTCTCCTACTTCCTTCCTCTGCTGCTCCAGGGTCAAGGCCCTCTCACCCCTCACGCCAGCCGAGCCAGTGTGCGGCGGCGCTCAGTTCAAGGCCTCCGCGCACCCCCCCCCCCCAACGACCTCACACCCTCCCTCGCTCCCTCGCTCCCTCAAACCTTACATGTCAGTGCAGGGTTGTTGAACAGGTGAACAAGTTTGTTCAGCACAGGTGTGGAGATCGATTGACGAAATGCACTATTTCATAATATGATAAGCATTTTATTCACTTTTAGATAAATTAATTCTTGCTGTAATTTTCACAAACTTACTACTTGAGAGTAATATCTTTTTCCTTTTTATATAAACATGTTTGATACACATGTATTAAGTTTTATCTATTCATTTCTTACAACATAACTCATGTGGTTGAATAACACAACTCGAAGTTCAACGAATGACTCACAAAGAGAGGCTCACACAGCGACCAACATCTTTTTTTTTTTTTTTTGTAATTTCTTAATTAATGCCAAAGAATGTTGTGATATTTATTACCTAAAATCCTGACGTGCTTCATTTATCAATCAAATACAAAATTTTCCTTCAAACTTGATAACGCCTAGTTGAGGATCTCAGATACGATGAAAATTTTAAGCTGTTCTTCATTAAAAGTATTTGCGGGAAATTTTATACATAAAGAACTTTATGTCAAACCAACTTTATCAGATTAGGTGCCTTGTATTGTGCCCGCCACCTCTTCCCCTCTCCCGGATGCTGAATTATAATTACTAAAAACCTCGTACATCCAGGTATGGTGTGCACCTCTCATGTGGGAAGCACCACTCAAACAACATAGAGAGGAGACAGATTCTTTCTCTCACTGCCACTTCTCTCATAACTGTTTTTGAATTCCTAAACTGCGCCCCAGTCCTGTGCCTGCTTTTGTTTTCCACCAGTGTTCTTATGTTCCTTGGCGTCCGATAATAAGAAGCAAACAAAGATGCTAGTGCCAAAAACCTTCCCTCTCTCTAACTTTAGTTGTCTTCTTGAATTCCTAAAATGCAACCTAGACAGCCCCTTAAGTTATCTTCCAACAGCGTTTCCACCTTACTGTTCTTTGATGTGTGATAATTTAGATCACATATAAAGACTGCGAGCCAGAAAATTATCCCATTTTATCTTTGCAGTCCAATTACGGACAATTATCTCTCCTTGGTAATTTAAGATTATATGAACACTCCAAGTCATTGTTCCTATGAAATATATTTACATTCATACTATAATAATGCTGATATTTTTTTCGGTTTAAAAAATCAGTGGTTGATTCATATACAACTAAAAAAAAAATATGGTTACCTTACTCACATCACATTATAGATACAGTGACCTGGCTGAAGTCAAACCAACAAACAGGAAGAGAGAACTGATCGACTCGGTGTTCTGGCCTGGTACTGATACAAGAATTAAGATATGCGTGTATCATGTGTGGCAGTAATGTATGGCGACTAAGAAACAAGATTGCCATATTATCTTGTGTGTGGAAGTGAAACTACAAATTATCATTAGTATCATATTAGCATATAAACAGATGTAACTATGAAAAAAAAGAACAATGGATTGTCAGACCCAGAAAACTAGGAAAACATGGATATGAGAAGAAAAGAGCAAAAAAAAGGGGAATACATCCCAGAAAATAAGGTTTGTACAATATATATATATATATATATATATATATATATATATATATATATATATATATATATATATATATATATATATATATATATATATATATATATATACGTATAAGGGGGAAAATGTAAATAATATGAAGTCGACCTAATGAAGAGGTTGGTGTAAAGAAAATTTCTCACAAAAATAATCAACTGTGACACTTTTACTGACCTTCACGAATGTTCTAAAGCGAAGTATTACACAACGATAATTACACACGGGAACAGGCAAGTGTTCGATGTGGACACACCTGAGAAGTGCTGATGGCTCGCCTTTGGGCTAATAGGTTTGCCTCACGTCCTGCACTCGTCAGCATGATTTAACTTAATCATTCTTCATCACGACACGTATTGCTAATGTGACGGCTTGTATTGATAGCTGGCTGAGTCACATTGACGAGTTTACGATTAATTTATTGGTGTTAATTCCCTAAGACTCACCAGCATGCAGAATTGATGGTTGCACGCTAGATTACAAAGCAAGCTGAATTAGTCTGGATGTACAAAGGAACGTGTGGCAAACTATTGAGTGCTCCCATGAATCAATGTCCGAGGTTAATTCTCTGATAGCGAATATAATAGTATACGAATGTTTGAAGCCACTGTTTATCTTGTGACGAGTGATTAAAGGTCTGATTGGCAGGTATTGCTTTCACACACAACAGTCCTATATACTAAAGTGAAATTCGTGGGGGGAATTCTTATTGGTACTTTTGCAAGATGTGTGTGAGATGAAATTGTTATTCTGAATGTTTATGCACTTGATTCTCCTCCAAACACAAACACACACACACACACACACACACACACACACACACACACACACACACACACACACACACACACACACACACACACACACACACACACACACACACACACACACACACACACACACACACACACACACACACACACACACACACACACACACACACACACACACACACACACACACACACACACACACACACACTGTCTTATAACAACATACCTTGTTGTAAATTTCAAGTATGTGAGAGCATTTGAAAGTCTTTCTATACCAAATAATACCTAAGCACTTGGCATCCAAGTCCATAAAAATAGTGCGAAAGATTCACAAATTAAAGGCGCAGGGAACATTCACGGCATAACTCAGCAGCAAACTTTCTCCTGTGCGTTACAATGACATTTCAAACAAATCCATGAACTTCAACAACATATAATTACACAGAGAATGAAAGCACAGCACCGGTCCTCTCTTCGCCTCCTCATGTGTCTTCCCTCCTTCTCAAACCGGCTCCTCCCAGCTATCTGACACCGGAGTTACCTGCACACCATATCTGAAACGCGTCCCTTGCTTAGAATTTATCACTACGGCACCTCATAAATTTTCCCTGGACTTAAATGAAAGGACACTTTTATCGGGATGCATTAATCTAGAGGAGCTTTGAGCAAAAAGCTAGCTAAAACTGCACCCAATGTTATTCTTTCTTGCATGCTCACTAATGTTGCTCCCGTATCTGTTTCCTATAAATACACTCATCCCAGGAAATGAATAAAGCAGCTTGGTAAAGGACAGAACTGTTTTGTTTTTACGAGTGACAGCAGAGGAGAATAAGGCTGAAATACTACAGTGGGTGACACAATGGTGGTTTTGCCGTGTGAGTTTACTAGCCGGCTTGATATCAACACCACAACAAGTCCTGCTTTGGTTAGTTACGTGAAGACAAAGACAAGTGCAGTACAAGCCTAACATACCAAAGCATGGATTGCAAATTAGTACAAAAGAAATAAGAATATTAGTGTTTATATGAGAGAGAGAGAGAGAGAGAGAGAGAGAGAGAGAGAGAGAGAGAGAGAGAGAGAGAGAGAGAGAGAGAGAGAGAGAGAGAGAGAGAGAGAGAGAGAGAGAGAGAGAGAGAGAGAGAGAGAGAGAGAGAGAGAGAGAGAGAGAGAGAGAGAGAGAGAGAGACAGACACAGACAGACAGACAGACAGACAGACTGACTGACTGACAGATTGACTGACTGACAAACAGAAAGAGACAAACACGTAGACAGACAAACGGCTGGACTGACACAAAAAAAAAAAACAGACAGACAGACAGACAGACAGACAGACAGATATGCAGACAGACAAACCGATGAACGGACAGGGAAACTATCCACATGTTCTTACAGCAAGTTCACAAAAAAATAGATGCAAAAAAGATAATAATAATCCTTTACAGCAAATCATTCATGACGGGAGTGTGTAAACGGGAGCGAGGTGAAGAAGGATGGAATATACCTGTATCAATGCCAGAATAAACAAGCTTCAGTTTTTATTGCTAGCCAGGACACGGTGACGCAACCCGCAGCCAGCGCAGGTGTTCCCATTAAGGCGGTGTAATTGACTACAGGTGAAACGGTTGGGATGGTGGAGGGATAGGAACGGTAGGGGATGAGGATGGTGGAGATAGCAATGGTGGCCCAGGTGAGGGGAGCGTTTGTGAGTACTGCAGCAGGTGGAAATGTGTGACCGGCAAGAAAATAAGGTGTGATTAAGCTGATTGGTATTGAAGATGATTAGTAGTGGCAAATATTTTCCTGTGAATTAAAGACGGCAAGTGTTCGCAATCATGAGTTTTTCTTTTGGTTGTATCAATCTCTCTCCTCCACTTGATCACAACGTACACACACATATTTCTACACACACACACACACACACACACACACACACACACACACACACACACACACACACACACACACACTTTTTACGTATTCCTACATTTGTACACAGATGCTCATACCGGAATATCACCGAGTACCGTATCCTTCTTGCACTTCTCCCTTCCCTCCCTCCCAGCAGTACGGGAAAGTCGCGCGTGTCACCATCACCCCCTCACCTCCAGCCCTCCTGCACACACCGTACCCTCCTGGCTCCCATGAAAGATACGCATTTAAAAATGTCTGATACTGCTGACTGCTTGACAACTAGACGTAGAGAGAGAGAGAGAGAGAGAGAGAGAGAGAGAGAGAGAGAGAGAGAGAGAGAGAGAGAGAGAGAGAGAGAGAGAGAGAGAGTCGTGGGGAATGTAGCAGCAACTGGTGCAAGAGTACATGCCAGAATGACGCACGTGTCTTGCAATACACAGTTTACAGCAGAAAGACAAACTTCCCCTAGCCTGTTTTCCTGTGTTCCTCTCTCTCTCTCTCTCTCTCTCTCTCTCTCTCTCTCTCTCTCTCTCTCTCTCTCTCTCTCTCTCTCTCTCTCTCTCTCTATCTATCTATCTATCTATCTATCTATCTATCTATCTATCTATCTATCTATCTATCTATCTATCTACCTAGTTATTTGCCTATCTCTCTATCTCTATCTAATAGTTACAAAATGGTCTGGAATTAATCAGTTTTACGATAATGGCATTGATGCACCTCACGCCGCTCCTGTAACCGCTGTGGCCGCTTCGCTCAGCAATCCGTAATTAGTGGCTGGAGGCGCGTGAAGCCTTATAAGACACCTTGCTCAGCCTCAACTTGCCTCCACCTCGTCCCCTTTACTGCCGGCTCGGTCATGCAGCGGCCCCGGACTTAACTAGCAGTGAGATGGGAGAACGGTCTGACCCAGGCCACGAAAGATACATTTGTTGAGCGGTTATGACACACACAGCTGGTGGGCCGCGCTCTCATGCATTGCAGAGTGAGGGGAGTGAAGGGTATTGTACACACACGCCTGACAAATACAATAATCGTAAAAATAAGCAAAAGGCAGATGTGATATGAGGAACGTGTGTGTGTGTGTGTGTGTGTGTGTGTGTGTGTGTGTGTCCGCGTGACGTCATGCTGGTTAAATACAGACTCGTGTATTTACCAAATAAGCGAACGTGTCTCACTCTATCTACCTTTTCTGCTCGTGTATCTTCTCCTGTTTCATTATTTCCTGTTCAGAGTGAAGCCTGACACGCATCTCTCTCTCTCTCTCTCTCTCTCTCTCTCTCTCTCTCTCTCTCTCAAGTAATCAGAATATTCGTGCTGAGTAAATAGGGACATTTAGAAGAAAATCAAACAAATTATGAATTGGAAATATTGATGAACATACGTAAGCATGTCTTATATAGAAACTGCCACCTGTAAGCCTGATGTTTCTTGCAGAGAGAGAGAGAGAGAGAGAGAGAGAGAGAGAGAGAGAGAGAGAGAGAGAGAGAGAGAGAGAGAGAGAGAGAGAGAGAGAGAGAGAGAGAGAGAGAGAGAGAGAGAGAGAGAGAGAGAGAGAGAGAGAGAGAGAGAGAGAGAGAGAGAACACGAGCCCTGACACTTCAGATATAAGGAAAGGCTGAGCATGTTGACAGCACCAGCAACAGTAATCTCTCCACTCAGCGATAAAATGAATATCAAAACATCAATGGCCAAGAGACATTTATTAGAAAGTGAAAAAAAAAGAGAAAAAAAGAGATAATATTCAACTTGAGACACTCCTTTTTCTCTCTCTCTCTCTCTCTCTCTCTGCACACACAGACTCACACACACACAAACCTTATGTTAGTCTAAGTTGGCTGGTCTGGGTTGTATGTATATATGTATGAATAAGAAAGAGAGAGAGAGAGAGAGAGAGAGAGAGAGAGAGAGAGAGAGAGAGAGAGAGAGAGAGAGAGAGAGAGAGAGAGAGAGAGAGAGAGAGAGAGAGAGAGATTCAGAGAACACACACACACACACACACACACACACACACACACACACACACACACACACACACACACACACAGTTAAGTGACCAGAAAAACAGAAACTGATGAGGTGACGAACTTTCAAGGCGAGATCGACAAACCCTTATAATTGAGGAACCTTGAAAGCAGCGACAAGAGTTCGGTGCCCCTGTATGATATCTGTGTGCGTGGCCTTGAGACAGACGGCCATATTAAAAACGCCTTGTCTTTTCTCCACGACAAATTTTCAAGTCCCTTTTAGACAACTAGAAATTTTGCTAATGCATCACCAAAACCATATAAATACCCTTAAAAACATGAGTATCTGCAATTAGACCTTTTGGAAACAGTTGTCGTGAGAATGCAAAACGTTTCTGAATAGGGGTAAGAGCGCGGGGCTAACTATCAACAGGAAGACTTCACTCACTCAGTCACTCAGTCACTCACTCATTCATTCACCCCCATACCAAGTTTTCCTGCACTTTAAACCATTATTGTTTGCAAGAATGAGTGTTTGAGTTACGACAATCGGTGTATTTTGCTCTGTTTCCTTATTTTTTTTTTTTCGTTTGATTTGGTTGTTTTTAAGGTTACTGTAGTGCATGCTTCTCTCTCTCTCTCTCTCTCTCTCTCTCTCTCTCTCTCTCTCTCTCTCTCTCTCTCTCTCTCTCTCTCTCTCATCTTTTTCGCTACCTGGTTTCGTTATCCTCTTCAAGTTATAAAAAATGAATGTGATAAGATAAAAAGCAGATTATTTTATTATTTATTTCTCTCTCTTCTTTTTTTCATTACTGACCTTATCTTCTTCAAGTTATTATAGTGAATGAAGACATAATTGGTTGTGATATGATGAAAAACATGCATTTACTATTTTGTCTTCATTTTCATTACTGAGCTTCATCATTTCAGTTTATTATAGATCTTCAAAAATCATTCTTAGCGGTACAAGAAAAAAAAAACACGATTAATTTTTTGTCTTTTTTTTTTAAACTTCTACAATTCATTCTTTGAAATTCATCATCCTGCAAAAAAGAATAGTCATATGACGTGCGACAAAAAAAAAAAACATTAATGAAGTTTTTTCTCTCTCCATTATCACAACTAAGGTTCATTCTTTAAATTGGTCATAGTGCATGTAGAAGTAAATGGTTGAAATATGACAATTCTTTCGTCCTTTTCTCTCTCCTTTTCACTACTTGGCTTCATTCGTTCTTGCAGCGCATAAAGGGAATGTTAGAAATGCAACACTAAAAAGTAAAACATACGAATACAATTCCTTCCTGTTCTTTATTCACTCGCCGACCCGTGCAGACTGTTAATGAAGATGTATAAAGCGGATGCACAACGTTTAGAAAGCGCGTGATACCCATTGTATTTCCTTCACGCTACAGTGAAAGTTCTGGCTAATGGTAACCATGAAGAAAATTCCTATATACTCCTACGCACCGACAAGCCAGGACTCGATTCAAAGCCACTGTAGGTTCAAGAAGACCGACGTCGCAGCAAGGAGGGAAGATAAAAGAGTAGTGCTGCATTCTCTTTGTAAGAAATGCATCTGGTCTTTCGTCATGTCTGAAAACGAGATGTTGCAGGCGTAGCTTCCTCTACATTTCCATTTTCTTTTCTGAATGAGTTCAAGAAGACCGAAGCCATTACAAGGGGGAAAAGAAAGATAAAGAAGGAGTTACGTTGCATTCTCTGTGTAAGAAATGCATCTGCTCGTTCGTCATGTCTAAAGCGAGGTCTTGTAAGGGCAGCATCCTCTACATCTTCATTTTCCTTTCAGAACTTGAGGCGCGCCAGCAGGCATACTTATGGAGATTTGCGCGTCCAAGTGGCAATGGAGTTGTTGGCTGGAGAACAACTGGCTCTCAGAGGGAAATAGAAAAAAGGAAAGGCTACTGCGCTGCGGGATTTTATTTTTAGTATGAAATTTTTTTTTTTTTCGTGGAGATTAACTGTAAACAAACTTCTAACGGTGAATTAAACACGTTTTCTCTGTTGTTGTCTTAACACTTCCAGAGATGTCCGTGGCTCAGACGACAGAACACTCATGCTTATTGAACATACTCTGAAACACTAATGCATTGCACCTCCACGTCAAGTTACACATGTTTATCAGTGTATTTCTTGTTGGTTTAGTGACAAATCAACAAAATTTTACATTATTACATTATAAAGAGTAAGAACACACTCGAGAGCTCGGCAAATCATCTGATGTTTTGGGAAATAGCCGTGGTGAAAGAGCAAAACATTTCAAAATAAGCGCCCAATCACGTTTCTGGATTTCACTGTGTGTCATGTAAATCACTAAGTGAACAACTGCCCTCACACCTCATTCGCAACAACGCGGAAACATAAAGGAAGCTGCAAAACACCGTCACGCCTACAAGTGGCACTCCCTGTATAAAACATGTCTACCTACGTTTTGAGAGAGAGAGAGAGAGATAGATAGATAGATAGATAGATAGATAGATAGATAGATAGATAGAGAGAGAGAGAGAGAGAGAGAGAGAGAGAGAGAGAGAGAGAGAGAGAGAGAGAGAGAGAGAGAGAGAGAGAGAGAGAGAGAGAGAGAGAGAGAGAGAGAGAGAGAGAGAGAGAGAGAGACTGACTTTCCCACGACCCAGCAGCACCACTCTCTCCAGGGTCAGGAGGGCAGCGTCGGGCCGCCACACACCGCCTGCCTGGCCTCCGCCGCCTTGGTGGCCAACATTCGCCGCCGTGAATTCCTTCCGAGCAAGAGAAAATGTGAACTTTAAAATTTCACGATATACTGAAAAACATGGCTTTAAATTATTTTCTCAAACACTGAAGGGGAAAGTACGCAAACTCTTATACACGTACACATATACACACTCATAACTTCCATGCCATTATGTAAGTATCTTCAAAGTAACAATAAGAATGTTTTTATTTATCTATTTCAACACGTTAGACCTTATTTTGCAGCTTCACGTAAGTCTCTTGCCTCAGTGAACGCGTAAGGTCGTAAATCTATTTTAAAACCCCATTAAAACCCCAAAAATTCAGTAACTATAATCTATTTTCAGAGACGAAGGTGCGGGAGTCTGGAGGTCGCGGAGCAGGATACCCGTGGCCGTGGCAGGGCCGGACAGAGAAAGCCCTGAGAGGTCAAAGGTTGGTAGCTTCAGGTGACCTTAGGACGGGAGGGTGCGATGAAAGGGGTGAAGAGAGGCTACGGACAGTGTTATGCAATGAAGATAAAGTATGGAAGCAAATGGGAGATAGAGAGAAGCTGGAAGAGAGTAAAGGAAAGGAGAAAGGAGGTAGGAAAAGGTAAAGGGAAGGTAGAGAAGAGGTGGATAGTGGAGGGGAGGTAGAGGAAAGTAGAGAGATGGTGAAAGGAAGGTAAATAAATGTAGAGGAGAGGGTACAGGGGAATATAGAGAGGGATGGTGGAGAGGGAGGGGGAGAGGGGAGGTATGTATACAGTGGCGGAGGAGGGAAAGGAGAAGTCTAGCTAAGGTGTTGGGTTTAATTACAGGTACTTGTGACACAGGTGTTCATGGTTCTGCAGGTGTGGCTCTGAAGACACCTTACTTACTGCACACACACACACACACACACACACACACACACACACACACACACACACACACACACACACACACACCTAGATAGAAATCGATAGATAGTTAATTTTGACAGCAGATCACTACATGTAGAAAGAATAGAAAAAAACAATATAACAATTCCATTTATGATTTCAAAGGTGACAATAACAAACACAAATACTCTCTCTCTCTCTTTCACACACACACACACACACACACACACACACACACACACACACACACACACACACACACACATTAGCTCAGTGGTGATACTGTAACTTCTTAATTAGCATGTTGAGGTTCGTATCCCACTCAGGTTGAAAAGATCCTCGCTTATAACAAGAGTCAGGCAAAGGTGTGTGTGTGTGTGTGTGTGTGTGTGTGTGTGTGTGTGTGTGTGTGTGTGTGTGTGTGTGTGTGTGTGTGTGTGTGTGTGTGTGTGTGTGTGTGTGTGTGTGTGTGTGTGTGTGTGTAGTTGCATTACCCACAGATCAACCTAAGTTTTTGCAGGGAGTGTAGTAAGTGGCGATCAAGGGTCCAGGTATTACAGCGCACGCGTTCCCCATATTAGTAATACCTGTCTCTTACAGTCACGTAACGGCATTACATCCTGGCCCACCGCGAGATGGTCACGCTCAGTCCGCCGCTGCCAGCCAAGGAAGTCTCGGCCGGGAGGGTGGCAGACAGAGGCTCGGGCAGCTGGCGCGTCTTCTCCCCGCACGTGGTGAAAAAGCAGTGAATGGAAGAGGAAGCAACAGCACCTCTAGCTGAGCTGCATCGATGCATTTCCTTAATCGATGAACATTTTGTATTTTTCATAATATTTTCATCGCTTTTTATATAAATAGTAGCAGGTGCTAGGTTTTTTCATGATTTCTGAAGTTATATTCATGGAGTTGGTGAGAAAAAAAAAAAATGTCCATCTTCGTTCGCTCCCTGCAGAGGCCAGCAGGGTGAGATAGACCGAGGCAGGCCAAGGTAGGCCATCAGGCTCAATCACCAGCATGCCAGCGCCCTGCAGAGTGGCGGAACAACTGACTAGCTGCAGCCTTCATTCTGGGAGGCAGGTCTGGACGAGGCTCCCACGGTGGTCAACACTACCGTGGGAACTTGAGAAAACTATCGAGTAGCCGCCGCTGACGACACACCGACTGCGGGACACTCCAGACACATTCGTCTGAGGAAACACTCAGCCAGAAGTAAATCCAGTTTTAGTTTTACTAGCGAGAAACATCCGCTTCCTGTCTCTTTACTTGTTCTCTGATTTTCTTTTTAATCCCAGTAGCAGAGACTATCCAGCCTTAGACACGAACTGCAGAGGCGTTTCCAATCTCAGCCTTTATTCCAATCTCAGCCTTTAACTCTGATCTTTACATACTCTTTTACAGTGAATTCCTAAGATGTAAGGTTTACAATGCCTGACGTGTAGTCCTTGGGAGCTTCTTGGACATTTTCTGCTCCTTCCTCCATCACTGCCACAGACAAAGGTATTTCTGCTCACTCACGAGAGAGTCATCAGCGCTGGAGTTCAATTCGGTTTTCTTCACACGTGGAGCTGAAGAGTAAGTGAACACCCTCATCTTGTTCACAGATGACGCAGTAATGTTCGGGACTCATTATATGGAAGTGAAAGGTTATGTTTGATTGAGCCATATCAAATTATCTACTTCTGTAAGCATTATTAATTTTTAATAAAGATATCATTACTTGCATTAAATTCATAGATAACTGACTACAACAAAAGAACGATAAAGATCAGTTAATAGTCTTTACACATAATGTATAATGTCTCATCAGGGTTTTCTGGATATAATTTTTGCATATACAATATGGACGTGTTTCCAAATGAGTAATTTAAACAAAATCTGGATTTATCTATAGTCGCTATACCTTCCTTTATCAAGCACACCTGTAGGTCACCTAATCTAAAAGCCGTTTGCAAGCTCATCGCAGAGCCGGCCACGAGCCGCGTCACCTCTGAGGCCGCTGACCTCTCTCAGCAGTGTTCGACCGAGAGTTAGGAGACATGCGCCTATTTTGTGGCATCACATTAACAACCATTATCTTAAGGAGCTCATGGTGTTCTGGTGTTTACCGCCTCAACAAATTCCAGCTTATGCATCAACTGCCTTTCATGATAAACTTTCCAACCTAACCTAAATTAACCTAATCTATGATGAAATGAGAATTTTTTTTTTTTACAGACGTTTTGTTGGTGGAATGTTCGTGGGAACTTCATTTATGTCTGTAAACATCAATCTGTATACAGGAACATATATAAAAATATCATCGCTTGATAGTAACTGTAAAGGTCTCATCTCCATTTAAATCGTGGTATTTTGTTTGTAAATACTTGAGTTAGCATGCATTAGCGAGTGGTAAGACGGACACTGATTTTTTCCACACGAAAAGAAAAAATAATTTGAGGCAATTTTAGGGAGGCGGCGGCCAGTGGTCAACGCTCGGACGTGATGATCTCCGTGACCCGAGTCTGAGTCTTGCCGGAAGCTGGCCATTGTTCACGCAACCAGTGAAGGACTGAAGAACACCCACACTCTTCTTTCCATGCGTATCTTCGACAGTAACTGCATGGTGGAATTCAAGGAGGCGGTATGCGATTCTTTACACACATCATTCTAAGTATCTGCCCGCCTCAACTAAAACGAAAGCCGACTAACTAAACCTCCAGAAAATATAAAACTCTGAATATCTAAACCTCACTTGAAACTTAGAGCAGAAATTAAATACATCCCGCCACTATATGGTAAGAAGCATTTGCTGAAGTATCACTCTAAAAATGTACCAGCATCAAGGCGAGTGAGAGATCAATAACTAACCTTCACAAATATAAAAGTTTCAACATTACAGGAAGCAGAAACCCAGCGCTATTTTCCATGCAAGGAGTCTTTGTAAAGGTATCACTTGAAATTTTACCTCCGTTACTACGAAGGCAGGAATTGCTTAAATAAACTTCTCTGAAATTAAGAAGTTGAACAACGAAGAGATACAACTGGAAAATATAACGACAAAAAAAAAAAAAAAAAAAAACTGAATTGGAGAAAGACAAAACAACAAAAAATAAAAACTCTTCTGATCACATTGACTTCATCACTATTCATGCAAACATCCCAGCCAACCACACTCAGCCTCACTCAGCACCAGTGATAATGTCAACACCGTGAACAAAGGCAAGGTAAGAGAGGCGCCATTATCAAGCTTATGACTATAAAAGCCACAGGAAGGAACACACACACACACACACACACACACACACACACACACACACACACACACACACACACACACACACACATACAGACACAAACAGGCAACACAATGAGGCATTCAGGGAGGTGGGCTGGAGTGGCGGGGAGGAGGCTGAGAGGGACGATGACACAAGCGAGGGAGGGAAAGGAGAGGAACAAGTGTAGATACTGAGCGGTGGCTGCATAGAGACTTCACCAGTACTTCTATTTGTCATGATATACTGAGTTATAAAAGTTCCTCTCTCTCTCTCTCTCTCTCTCTTAGAGATGAAGTGAAAAAAGCTTTGATAAGAGTTGCGCTCCTTAATAAAAGAAGACAATGCACATATGTTTAAAATTTTCCTATATTCATAATCACAATGCGTACCTGATGAGACCTAAATCTATGTTTCACTTTTAAAGATAATCTAAAACACACACACACACACACACACACACACACACACACACACACACACACACACACACACACACACACACACATACATACTTTATTCATGTATATAAAGTTTCTATATGAACCTTTTACTCGTACATATATGAAAGCTAGACACGACTGCACTAATGAAAGATATCTATACAAAGACTAATACTGAGAACTTGAATAAGCACAACAAGATCGACATGTGTGTATATATATATATATATATATATATATATATATATATATATATATATATATATATATATATATATATATATATATATATATATATATATATATATATATATACACACACACACACACACACACACACACACACACACACACACAGAGAGAGAGAGAGAGAGAGAGAGAGAGAGAGAGAGAGAGAGAGAGAGAGAGAGAGAGAGAGAGAGAGAGAGAGAGAGAGAGAGAGAGAGAGAGAGAGAGAGAGAGAGAGAGAGAGAGAGAGAGAGAGAGAGAGAGAGAGAGAGAGAGAGAGAGAGAGAGATCCAAAGTTAATAATACAATAACAATTAAAAACAACTCGCTGACCGAATTCCTCTAACAGACGGAGAGGCAACCAAAGCAGGTCTGCAGTGTCCCCGAAACTCAGCAGGAATGTCTGATGACGCGCAATAGTTCCACTGGGTAGTAATGAGGACGCGAGGAAGGAAGGAAGGCGTCCTGTGCTGGGTGGAGCTCAGTGACCTCAGTCCTTTATTTAGAAATTCTTTGTTTCCATACCTTCACTACATTAGATAGGTAGATAGTGATGCTGCACAAGTGTTAGCGTTGTTTTTACAGTATTAGGACAATGTAACTAAATTTCTACTTAGTAATGCAAGAAATATTTTTGAGAATCCGGTCAATCATATACGTGGAGTTTGAAAATATGCGTGTTGAGAGTCGAACATTCCTGAGTATACTGTGTGGATACAGAGGCAATCTCTGAAGAAGTGATGCCTTTGCAACTCAACAAACAGTTAGAGGATGAGGAAAACCGAAACTAAAATGTGTTATCACTAAACCCATCCCGTGAAGTGTAGGATATATTTCATGTGTAAGATAGTCTGGCTAGTGATGACATAAAATAGATAAAAAAAAAAAAAGCATTCATGATGACATTAAAAAGAAAAGAGTTCAAGATCCAAAAATACAATGACTGAAAAGTTACCATAGCCATTATTACGAAAGCGTTATCTATTGCTTTATTTGAAATAGTTATTGATGAATACCTTTAAATACAGAAATATATAAATAAAATCATGACTTTTAGTAGAAAATCTTTTAACGAGCAAAACGATTTAAAGGACTGAGAAGCATTGAACGTAATAATTACCTCAGGGTATGAATGATATCTAAAGGCACACAGTAATGAAACAAAGAAGAGACGAGTCTCCTTTGAGCAGGATACGCATAGATAGTGTTCAATACATACCAGATATAGAGTTTTAAGTTGAGAGTGCTGACAGCTGTGTATAATAATACCTATTATTATTACACATTAGTTCGTCGTATTCCAAAAATATTTATAAATCTCCGAAACGAACTACATAACTAATTATATGAGCAGAGATATCAGCAATATTTATAGAAAAAATACTAATATATATCGAAGAAAATTCCAGCATTTGCAAGGCTGATCACACAAACCCAAAATATCGAAAAACTTTACACATTACATATTGATTACACACACACACACACACACACACACACACACACACACACACACACACACACACACACACACACACGTCTCGAGCCTCTTAATGTGTAGGCCTTGTTCACCTAGTGGTAAATAGGTATGGGATGTAACTAGAGGGGTTGTGGCCTCGCTTTCCCGGTGTGTGTAGTGTGGTCTCAGTCCTACCCGAAGATCGGCCAGTATGAGCTCTGAGCTTTTTCCGTAGGGGGAAGACTGGCTGGAGGACCTGCAGACGACCGTGGTGAACACACACACACACACACACACACACACACACACACACACACACACACACACACACACACACACACACACACTTTTAGTACCTCTATCAATCACATCAACATCATAAAATAGCATGAATTTACGAATATTAAAAGAAAGCCTGCACATTTGCGTATGTATTCTCGAGGCGCAAGTAAGTACCGTACATGAGAGAGTTAAGGCAAGCTGGCAAAGTCGTGCTGGGAAACTATGTGATGGAAGAGAAAGAGAAATAATCTTTATAATTCTTACTTAATGAGGTTCTTTGCACGTAAAACATCTACTCAGTGCCTCAAACTTTACTTATTCCATTAAAACGACAGAACATTCATTAGCAAAAGATGAAAATATTAAGCCATACATAATGCATGTGAATTTTCTCCTTTCCAGATAAATCAACAGGATTTGAAATACACGCTTGAAAAACAACTTCTGGTGTGTTGATCGAGAGAGAGAGAGAGAGAGAGAGAGAGAGAGAGAGAGAGAGAGAGAGAGAGAGAGAGAGAGAGAGAGAGAGAGAGAGAGAGAGAGAGAGAGAGAGAGAGAGAGAGAGAGAGAGAGAGAGTGTGTGTGTGTGTGTGTATTTTTCACTGTTTGATCTGCTGCAGTCTCTGACGAGACAGCCAGACGTTACCCTACGGAACGAGCTCAGAGCTCATTATTTCCGATTTTCGGATAGGCCTGAGACCAGGCACACACCACACAACGGGACAACAAGGTCACAACTTCTGGATTTACATCCCGTACCTACTCACTGCTAGGTGAACAGGGGCTACACGTGAAAGGAGACACACCCAAATATCTCCACCCGGACGGGGAATCGAGCCCCGGTCCTCTGGCTTGTGAAGCCAGCGCTCTAACCACTGAGCTACCGGGCGTGTATGTGTGTGTATGTGCGTGTGTGTGTGTGTGTGTGTGTGTGTGTGGGTGTGTGTATGGGGTGGTGGAGGAAGGGAGGGAGGGTGGAGGAAGGAAGGAAGGAAGGAAGGAAGGAAGGAAGAGAGAGAGAGAGAGAGAGAGAGAGAGAGAGAGAGAGAGAGAGAGAGAGAGAGAGAGAGAGAGAGAGAGAGAGAGAGAGAGAGAGAGAGACACACACACACACACACACACACACACACACACACACACACACACACACACACACACACACACACACACACACACACACACACACACACACACACACACACACACACTAGTCAAAACCTCCTCAGTATCTACATTTCTTGCATAAAGAGTAAGGCTACCAACAGATTCAGGTCCAGTAAAATACAACAATAATAGACAAAGATACTATACGTGATTCTGATCTCAACACCATTTTTTTTTCTATTTTCCCTTTACCACTCCTTTGAACTATTTCTTGTTTACACTCCTTTGCAATTTCTGTCGTAACTCTTCTTTCTTCTCATTCTTTATATTTATTTATCCTTCAAAGTTTTGTCGTAGGTGCCAATATATTCTTTTTTTATTTATCTCTAATCCTCCTTCACAAATTTTGATCCTAACACTCTATCACAAGTTTTAGTCCCTGTAATTTTTTTTTTTCGTTATCTTCCCTTCATTTCACTTACACAAATTTTGATGCCAACAGTCCTTCATAAACTTTAGTCTAATTTGCTTTTTGTTTCATATTTTCTCTTTATTCCACCTTTACATATTTTGGTCCAAACAGTCATCTTTTTTCTTTACGTTCGTTTCATTCCTCCTTTACAGTAACTTCTACACTAATCGTTCAAGGCAAAAACGAGTACTTTACAATCTTTTCCCAGCATTCATTCTCTTCTCTACCTTCAGTTCTTTTTCTCCGCTATCATGACCTTTTTTTTGCACAATCTTCCAACTCCTTCCGCAATGTACTGTGTTTTGTACCTTTGTCAATTTTTACGTTCATTTTTTAGCATTTTCCTTTCTTCATTCCTAACTTTTTTGCTTGATTTCTTTATTTTTCGTCGTTTTCTGTCGGTTCTCCCTTTCCCCTGCTTCATTTCTTCAATCTCTACGTCTCTTTTCAACTCCTAATCCTTATCATGTTAATTTATCTCTTTCTCTCTCCTTCTTTTTCTTCCTTCCTCCCTGCTTTATTCCCTACCCTCTTCCCTCCATCTCTCATTATACTAATCACCGACTTTACTGCCTTTCCATTCATCTCTGTCTTTTTTCTCTTTGTCTCACTACTAATTACGTGTTTTCAGTCTTTGTTCTTCCAGCATTCTTCTCTATGTCTTACCTACAACTCTATCAATTTTCGTTTTCTTTTCATCCCAACCTGCATCCTCTTTCTCTCTTTTTCTTTCTTCCTCTCTCCTTTTTTTCTCCATCTTTCATTCTACTGATCACTCTTTTCTGTGCGTCGCTCTATGTATTATTTTTCTATGTTCTTTTTCCTCCCTCCTTTTCTTCTTTACGTTTCTTATTTTTTTTTTTTTTTTTTTTTACATTACAAGGGCACTGGCCAAGGGAAAACAGTGTTGGAAAAAAAAAATCCCGCTGGTTGCCAGGCCCTGTTAAAAGGAAAGTAGAAAGAGAAAAAACAAAAAAATCTAAAAGGAGGGTCCAGTTAACGTAAGAGGTGTCTTGACACTCCTCTTTTGAAAGAGTTTAAGTCATAGGCAGGTGGAAATACAGACACAGGTAGAGAGTTCCAGAGTTTACCAGTGTAGGGAATGAAGGAGTGAAGATACTGGTTAACTCTTGCATTAGGAAGATGGACAGAATAGGGATGAGAAGAAGTAGAGAGTCTTGTGCAGCGAGGCCGCAGGAGGGGAAGGCATGCAGTTAGCAAGTTCAGAAGAGCAGACAGCATGAAAACAGCGGTAGAAGACAGATAAAGATGCAACATTGCGGCGGTGACTTAAAGAATCAAGACAGTCAGTTAGAGGAGAAGAGTTGATAAGACGAAAAGCTTTAGATTCCACCTTGTTTAGTAAAGCTGTGTGTGGATCCCCAGACATGAGAGCCATACTCCATACACGGGCGGATAAGGCCCTTGTACAGAGCAAGCAGCTGGGAGGGAGAGAAAATGGACGAAGACGCCATAGGACACCTAACTTCTTGGAAGCTGATTTAGCAAGAGTAGAGATGTGAAATTTCCAGTTTAGATTTTTAGTGAAGGATAGACCGAGTGTGTTTAATGTAGAGGAGAGGGAAGTTGAGTGTTATTGAAGAAGAGAGGATAGTTGTCTGGAAGGTTATGTCGAGTAGATAGTTGTAGAAATTGAGTTTTGAGGCATTGAACAAAACCAGGTTTTCTCTGCCCCAATCAGAAACAAGTGAAAGATCAGAAGTTAGGCGTCCTATAGCATCTCGCCTTGAGTCATTTAATTGTTGTTGGGTTGGGCGTCTGTTGAACGCTGTTGAATAATGCAGGTGGTATCATCAGCATAGGAGTGGATAGGGCATTGAGTCAGATTTAGGAGATCATTGATGAATAATAGAAAGAGAGTGGGTGATAGGACAGAACCCTGTGGAACACCACTGTTGATAGTTTTAGGGAAGAACAGTGACCGTCTACTACAGCAGCAATAGAACGATCGGAAAGGAAACTGGAGATGAAGGTACAGAGAGAAGGATAGAATCCGTAGGAGGGTAGTTTAGAAATTAAAGATTTGTGCCAGACTCTATCGAAGGCTTTCGATATGTCAAGGCCGACAGCAAAGGTTTCACCGAAGTCCCTAAAAGAGGATGACCAAGATTCAGTTAGGAAAGTAAGATCACCAGTAGATCTGCCTTTACGGAAACCATACTGGCAATCAGAGAGAAGGTTGTGAGCTGATAGATGCCTCATTATCTTCCTATATTTACTAAGCACTATTTTTCTGTCTTCCACACTTCCATGCAATCTCTCTCTCTCTCTCTCTCTCTCTCTCTCTCTCTCTCTCTCTCTCTCTCTCTCTCTCTCTCTCTCTCTCTCTCATACGACAAGTCACCTCACTCTTTCTCTCCTCGCCTCTTTATCTTGGTACTTCCGTTCAACGTGCCTCTCAATGCCGAGGTCATTGGCCAAGGCGGCGTGAGTCAGTCCTCGTGGCGCGCGCGCACACACACACACACACACACACACACACACACACACACACACACACACACACACACACACACACACACACACACACACACACACATACTTCACTCATGCCACATTCTTTCATGAAACTCAAGTATTATCATTGTCTACTACTATGCTAAGTGATCTCCTTAACTGTACCCTTCTACATTTTGTCAAGGTCTTTTGATGTTCACAGGTATTCAATTATATTTTTCTTTTACAAGGTGATATTCAACATGAAGAAAGTAAAGAAGGTTTGAAAACGACCACAGGCGTAAGAAAGTCACAGAGAGAGAGAGAGAGAGAGAGAGAGAGAGAGAGAGAGAGAGAGAGAGAGAGAGAGAGAGAGAGAGAGAGAGAGAGAGAGAGAGAGAGAGAGAGAGAGAGAGAGAGAGAGAGAGAGAGAGAGAGAGAGAGAGAGAGAGAGAGAGAGAGAGAGAGAGAGAGAGAGAGAGAGAGAGAGAGAGAGAGAGAGAGAGAGAGAGAGAGAGAGAGAGTTAGCAAGTGAAAGTGATAGAAGACGTAGGAAAAAGATGAATGGCATAATCACAGAGTTTATCACTGGGTAGTACAGACAGTGATGAGAATGTACTCTGTGACTCCCTGATTGCACGGTCACCAGGAAGAAATGTGCATTGCGAGTCAGATGCTGCGGTGTGTGTGTGTGTGTGTGTGTGTGTGTGTGTGTGTGTGTGTGTGTGTGTGTGTGTGTGTGTGTGTGTGTGTGTGTGTGTGTGTGTGTGTGTGTGTGTGTGTGTGTATGTGACTCGGCTGGTGACTGCGTGACTGACGAACTAGTTAACTGCGTGCCTGACTGTGTATAATGGATTGAGGGAGACACTAACTGACGAACTGGCAAAAGGGACTGATCAACTGGTGGATAAAGGGACTAACTGAGGGCCTAACTATGTATTGAGGGAGAGACTAACTGGTGGATTAAGGGGCTGACAAACTGGCTAAACGGACTAACTAACTATAAGATCAAGAGACTGATTATAACTAGAGGACTGAGGGACTGATGGGGCGCCGGTCTAAAGGCTTCATTGATAAACTTTCTCGGATGACTCCCAACTCTATCTGAAACTCGAGTTCCCGGGACTATGAAGGAATGTTACGTCTAGTTCATACCGATAAATGTTTCTATCAAAGACTTTTTACGCTGGATTTGAAATATAATGTATATGTTTTTATGTACTAAGGCAAGAAATGGATAGAAAGAAAAATACTCATGATGTTGTTCCTAAAAAAAAGAATAAGTAGAAGACCCAAAGAAAGGTTAATTCATACTCTATAATGTCTTGATATCTATTAAGAACGGTGGTGGTGGTGGTTGTGGTGTTGGTGTTGGTGGTGGTGGTGGTGGTGATTGTGAATGGATCGTGCTCAAGGAGGTTTAATTAATCGTCATAGTGGCGATAATAACTATGGTAATACTGGCAATGGTGACGACAGAATTTCGATTGTTTTCTCAAACATTCCAGAGCTGCTCTCTTATCACTACTAACAGCAGCGAGAGTTCTCTTAAAGGAAGGACATATTACAAAGGTGAAGCTTCCCAGACCCCGCACTCAGACCTTTTTAGTCGCTTTTGACAACGTGCAGGGAATACTGAGGACGTACTTTTATGTTCCAATCAATGTGCGTAGCCAGGTTGTCCCCAGCTACCTTGATGAACACCGGTTGTGATTTGTATCTAAACCTCCAACACTGGAATGGAATTCAAAACGTAAATGGGTAATCTTAACTTGGATTGAAAAGAAAAACATCACGTCAAATCATTATACATTCAAACTCTTAATTCAACATTTAAGAATCTACAATGATTAATGATGTAAAATGAATCTGTAAATCATATTTATGTGTTATGTCTGTTGAGGTGAGACAATCATTTATTTGTTTTATCTAAGTTATATTTATGAACTTAAACAAATAATTTCAACAATTATGAGGTCACAGGATATGACGATAAGGTCCTTGCGAGTCATTTATGCATTTCTTGAATTTATCCAAGGATGACAAATTTGTAAAGCATACATATCTTTGAAAATTCCTTGCTGATACAAACCAGCTATCATATCACTCTCCATGTCACTGAGACTGGACTAAGCTGAGTATGATGTCGCGTTTAGCAGTGTGGAGGAAATCTTTTAAAGGAGGTATTTAAGTGACACATTCATGCTTGTAAACACCAACACCTGCCAATGAGGCGCACCAATAATGGGGTGTAAAACGTGATGTATTTGTACTTAGAAGAGAAATACAAATACATCCCAAGTTCCTTCTAGGTAGACTTTACAAAATAAACCATATAATTTACTGGAAGGAGGGTGAATGAATATACACACTATCATTGATATATTACAGTAGAGTTTGTAAAAGAACATATTCCTATCACCAGATATATGTGTGTGTGTGTGTGTGTGTGTGTGTGTGTGTGTGTGTGTGTGTGTGTGTGTGCGCGCGCGATCTGGTCTGTAGTGCAAACAATATGTTATAGTACTGCTTGTAAAAATAATAACTATTCATTGTTTGATTTATAATGTTGTATTTTGTGTTCTTAAATGTCTTTTCTTCTGCATCTTCACTAATAAACTAAAAGTGTGTGTGTGAGGGGAAGGAAGAGGTGGTTCCAGTAGCTGCCATGTGAGTCAACTGGTCTTTAGTAGTTTTCTTACTTTCTTACATACTCATGGGCTTCCTCATTCGTCGGTTAGTTTCACCTCAGATCTCCCTCATAACTGATCAAAAAGGCATCGCAAAGACTGGCTCAGGTTTGGGTTTAGCGACTTGTTTCATTTGCCGTCTTGTAGTGCACGCCATTCACTATACAAAGATATTCAAAGAGCACGACTAATACTTCAATAGTTTCTTTGCGATCACAACTGCATTTCCAGATTTAAGAAGGCCCTGGGAACTTTACTTGACCAGAACGTTTCTTACGCAAAAAAGAAACAAAGAACATAACTTTCAAATAATTATATGCTACACTTTATTGACGATAAAAATAATAACAAGTCGAAATCTTATATTTTTCGATAAACTTTTAATGATAAACATACAAGGGAAGAATAAGAAATGCTGCATGTTCCAGATAATAGGCGATACATTTTCTTCTATTTGCTTACGTTTTTTAATCTCAACGTGATGGTATTTTAATGGAGAAAGTTTCCTATAATATTGTAAGTTTTTGTGACGGTCTTTTAGTACGTTCTCAGATAATCAGTTGTATTTTTCCAAGGTGTTATTCAACGTAAAAAGAAAAAAAGAGGCAATTTGAGTTCGAACCGGATCACTGGTAGAAGAAAGTCGGAGAGAGAGAGCGAGAGCGAGAGAGAGAGAGAGAGAGAGAGAGAGAGAGAGAGAGAGAGAGAGAGAGAAATATATATTATGTGCGCGTATGATAATTCAGTCCATTTTTTTTTTTACTCTTGTGGGTGTTTTCCGCTCAGATATGGCGAATACTTATCAGACAGTCACTGCACACGTGAAAGCACTCATGAAAACCTCACTGTCCTCCACCAAGGCCTGCTAAATAACCAAGACAAGACACTGAAATCCTTAAACTCAAACCTCAAATTAGATAAACACATTCATACACATACATACAACCAATGATAATAGTTGAAAAAAAATACTTCATTCAGACACCAGGAAGATGAGGAATAGTCGCAGAAAAAATTAACAGAAGCTCGAGACAAATAGAAAAAATAATGAGAAATAGAGTCGCACGAGGAATAATAGTGAACGAAAGACGGAGAAAAGAATTAACCCCTTCAATGCTGGGACACATTTTTTACTTTGAGATTTGTGTACGATTAGACCATTTTATTGACATCAGGAAGAGATTATGGACGTCACAAGATTAATGGCCACAGTTTTCACTATTTTAATCCTCCACATAAATTTATGAAGCTGTATAAAATCACCAAATGGTAACCAGAATGAATATGAAAACGCGTCATGGTACTGAAAGGGTTAAACGTTTAAAAGGGAGAAAGAAAAGAACCGAGTCACAAAAGGAAAGATGAAGGAAAAAAGGGAATAAAGGAAAAAAAGGTAAGTAGAATCGCAGAAGAGATGGAAAAACGCGAAATATTATGAGGATAAAACACAAGAAAATGAAGTAGTGGTAGATAGATGAAGAAGAGAAGGAAACCCGTAAAAGCAAAGATGCAGGGAAACACGAGTACAGATTACACCGTAACTCTAACAAAGGGACGTGATGACTGCGACTCACCTCCACTAACAACAGGAAAAGTTGACCGCAAGCACTCACTCACCACGCTCATTTGACAATGAAATATTCCTCTTCCTCTGCAAAATCGTCACCGCTGCATGCATTACTTTTGTATTTTTCCTAGTCTCTGTGTTCCCAGCTCTATGCATCATGGCTAACACTTCCATCACACCACTGCTTTTGTTCTCAATACATTCACCTCTTTTCTTTACTAATTATGCGGGTTGGATGTTTTTTCTCTCTTAAATTTGTAACCTATTTACTCGTCAGGAAGCAGCATTTTGAACAAGCTTCAATCGGATCTTGACTATTTCTAATACCGTATGATGAAAAAATTCTGACGACCTTTTTTTTTTTTTAAGAGCATAATAATACTTTTTAAAACGTGACTCTACAGGTGGCAATTCTTGTGTAAGACATGCGAACCTACGATTTATTCAGAAATGTATCTATTCTTCTAAAATTTAAAGTTCCCATTTAACAAACCACTACCATTGCATTGCTATGTCTGTCCAGTTATCGAAATCGTGATTTTATCTATTCATTTATTCATTTACCACAACATCAAACTTGTTATCCATATTTCAGTTTATAGAGTATATTATATAACTCATGATAAACCACCCGGTAGAAAAATTCTCCATGGGAAAAAGTCAAGCAGTGCTCGATATTTTTATAACACATATCATATGATTTCGGGAGATGAGGTACATTCTTTTCTACATTAAAGTGAAATGTTATTACAGTTTTTAAGATTTCCATATTTCATTTGAAAGACACACCGAAAACCTTGTTCATTGGCACTGTAATGTATAATTATATGAAAATGTAACAATGATAGAATATTTTCACTGTTTCTGCGTCTTATAACTATTGATACGATTATTGTTATTTTCATTATATATATATATATATATATATATATATATATATATATATATATATATATATATATATATATATATATATATATATATATATGGTAATTGTTTTATTTAAGCCATGATAAATGAATGTAACATAGTATAGCATACAAATTAGAAACTTACTCCCATTAGATAAATTGCATACAAAAAAGTAACACACACACACACACACACACACACACACACACACACACACACACACACACACACACACTCCAGAATTTCCAAAATGTGCCTAAACATACCATATTACGTAAATCTCCTTAAATGAATTTATGCTTACGTGGTCTGAAAATTTTGCTCAATTTGGCAGAGAGAGAGAGAGAGAGAGAGAGAGAGAGAGAGAGAGAGAGAGAGAGAGAGAGAGAGAGAGAGAGTGTGTGTGTGTGTGTGTGTGTGCGTGCACAGCCCAAACCCAGCAGCGCGGTGTGGGTGACCCGCCGCGGCAGGGAGAGTCTGGCCTCACGCTTCCGGGCCGCGAGGCTGCAGACGCCAGACGGCCCCAGGCGGCGGGAGAAAGCCAGGTGTGATTAGCAAGTGATTGCAGCCAGGGAAGGGAGTGCAGGGAGGGGAACGGAGAGGGAAGGCTGAGAGGAAAGAAAACGAAGACGAAAGAAGATGCAAGGAGCGTTGGCAGCATGTGAATGTGGAGACAAAGATGTAGACTTGGAGGTGAGAAAGAAGAAAGGGAGGAGAGAGAACGATTTAAAGTTAGTAAATGAGGAATAAGGAAAAAGAAGAGATGATGACAGAAACGAAACCAGAGTATTCTACAAAAAAAAAAAAAAATTGTAAGTGTTTTTTGTAATTATACAGATTTCTTGTTAAACCGTCACAGCAACAATCAAAGTATCCTTAAAAATCTTAATTACCTCCCCCATAGCTGTAATTCTTGAGGAAACATACCAAAAGTGGAAGAAAGAGTTCTAATCAAGTATGAATGAAATTAGACAATGAACTGATACCGACGTCCATAAGGAAACCTACCACGAGATAAAGACGGAATTCCAACCACGAACAAATAAGCCTAGAGTAAGAACAGGATACCACTTTAGAAGAAAATGAATAGGAAAGCTTAACAAGTAAAATCTGAACAAACGCGCCAAGCGGATGCAGTACAGAGGAAAAGGAAGAGGAAAAGCGATCAGTCCAAACACTGCCATTAATTATCGCATTGCACCGGATGAGAAAGAATAGAAGTCACAGATAGGAAAACCGACGCTCGATAAAACGGAAGGAACAACTATGATAAAACACTTAATATTTGGATGTTGTGAGTCCTACTGATAAACATACTTATTTAGGAAAGTTAATTAATACACACTATTTTCCATAAGAGAGAGAAAAGAACATATGTCACAGCAAGCATAGCAGAACACACACACACACACACACGCGCGCACGACTCTATCAATAACACTCACAGTAAATACGTAAATCACTAAAATGAGACAGAACAATTTTAACACAATTTCTGGGATTACATAAAAAAAGCAGATCCGCTAAACCTGTTAGGAATCATCGGGCTGCACGATGTATTACTACCGATATGTAAATTTTAAGTCGAGAACCACCGTGAGAAAAGATAAAAGCTAAAACTTCCATACTTTTATGTAAGAAGGGCACTGGTTAAGGGATACGAAAACTGAAACACACACACACACACACAGAGATAGAGAGAGAGAGAGAGAGAGAGAGAGAGAGAGAGAGAGAGAGAGAGAGAGAGAGAGAGAGAGAGAGAGAGAGAGAGAGAGAGAGTCATAGAGATCATCTAAGGCAAGTGGTGAAATGGACACAGCAGATGCTTATTGAAGACCATAAAGGTGTGATGAATGTTGTGTTCATGCTATTAGCGTTATGAAAGAGATTACTGTGATGGAAGAAAGTAGGAGGGATGAAAGATGTCTGTCTATCTGTTTGCCTGTCTATCTATCTCTCTGTCTGCTTGTTTGAACTTATATGAGCCTTAGCATAAACTATAGTCACACATAATATCTCATTAGTCTTTTTATTTTCTTCTAATGAATAAAATATAAATATAAATCTGTCTGCCTCTCTCTCTCTCTCTCTCTCTCTCTCTCTCTCTCTCTCTCTCTCTCTCTCTCTCTCTCTCTCTCTCTCTCTCTCTCTCTCTCTCTCTCTCTCTCTCTCTCTCTCTCTCTATCTATCTA
The DNA here is from genome assembly GCF_017591435.1 of Portunus trituberculatus. Classification (NCBI taxonomy): domain Eukaryota; kingdom Metazoa; phylum Arthropoda; class Malacostraca; order Decapoda; family Portunidae; genus Portunus; species Portunus trituberculatus. Next base: position 12,515,093 of record NC_059270.1, read on the forward strand.
TCTATCTATCTATATATATATCTTTCTGTTCCTAGAAATACAATACTAAGACGAAAAACTGCATTTTTTTTTATTCATCAGTTCACAGGTTCTATTACGAATTCTCCCCTTTGGTTTCGTATTACACATTTCGTAAACACTGCAGGCGTTCTCTAAAATATACCGTACATTATATAGTAATTGCAGACAAGGCCACGTGTTGGTTTTGGACTCAGCGGTTTCCCTTTTGTTATGCAAATGGAAGGCTCAGAGAAAGCGGGAGCAGCGTCAAAATTTTTTACGGCGCATTATTGTCTCACTGTCTGTCATCGCTGCAAGTCAAGACATATCAACTAAATGGATCGCCTGTCTTCCCGTAACTGTGTTTGATGTGGCTACTTGTTGCTATAAGACAAGCTGTGTGGCTATTACTGTCCATCAAACCCAAGATATTTATAGACAAGCTTACACTAAAGTATATATTGACGGAGTATGATTTCTATTAACGCCACATTAGATTTTTTGTGACGACACTGAGAGAGTATACACCAATCCAAATATGCTTTGATATAATGGTAAAAGGAACAAAAGGATGCGAAGTTGAACAATACATGTCTGTTACGAGAAAAAGTTGTTTTAATGTGACGAGGACGAGGACAATTCAGGCACTAGTTTAATTTATCCTCTCTACCTTGCCACCTTCACTCTCTCAAACTCCTTCCTCAATGTTACATATACGTGGTTACCGATTTTTTAACATGTTAATTACGTGCCTACCTCCCTCCCGTTGCCTCGCTGCTCTGCACTTTCTACTTATACTTTCGCCCTTAATCTCCTCACCTTATTAACATCTGAGCACGATTCCTGCCTCCACGCGAGCCATCTCCTCATCTCTTGCATCTCTCTCACGGGACCTACTTTAGCTCGTGTGCTCTGGGCGTAGATAACATGATAAAGAACACCCTTACTAATGGAAGAGTTATTTATCTACACTCTTTCATCCCTTTCACAGGAACTCTCTGCCTGT
>NC_059270.1:12521098-12528598 GCF_017591435.1 Portunus trituberculatus
ATATATATATATATATATATATATATATATATATATATATATATATATATATATATATATATATATATATATATATATATATATATATATATATATATATATATATATATATATATATATATATATATATATATATATATATATATATCCATCTCTCTGCCTCTGGGGATGAAGAGTCGGCCATCGAGTGGGGTCGACAAAGGAAGTGTGGTTAATTGACACGTGGGGACTTCTGGCCATGATGTTTACTATTATATCCCTTGTGTAGAAATATCGTGGTATCTAAAATATAGATAGGATGACTGCTTCATCAAGCAGGGAGCCGTCACTATGTGTCGAATCTACTTGTCTTTTATCGTTGTTGTTGTTGTTGTTGTTGTTGTTGTTGTTGTTGTTGTTGTTGTTGTTGTTGTTATTGTTGCTGTTGTTGTTGCTGCTGCTGCTGCTACTGCCACTGGTGTTGTTGTTGTTGTTGTCATTGCTGCTGTTGCTGCTGAAGCTGATGTTGGTAATGTCGTTGTTGTTGTTGTTGTTGTTGTTGTTGTTGTTGTTGTTGTTGTTGTTGTTGTTGTTGCTGCTGCTGCTGCTGCTACTGCCGCTGGTGTTGTTGTTGTTGTTGTCATTGCTGCTGTTGCTGCTGAAGCTGATGTTGGTAATGCCGTTGTTGTTGTTGTTGTTGTTGTTGTTGTTGTTGTTGTTGTTGTTGTTGTTGTTGTTGTTGTTGTTGTTGTTGTTGTTGTCATTGCTGCTGTTGCTGCTGAAGCTGATGTTGGTAATGCCGTTGTTGTTGTTGTTGTTGTTGTTGTTGTTGTTGTTGTTGTTGCTGTTGTTGTTGTTGTTGTTGTTGTTGTTGTTGTTGTCATTGCTGCTGTTGCTGCTGAAGCTGATGTTGGTAATGCCGTTGTTGTTGTTGTTGTTGTTGTTGTTGTTGTTGTTGTTGCTGTTGTTGTTGTTGTTGTTGTTGTTGTTGCTAATGCCTTGCTGATGTTGATGTTATTGTTGCTGTTGTTGCTTACTTGTAGTTTTGTTCTTGCTTTTCTTGGTTATTGTTCATGTTCTTGTTCTTATTCTTTCGTCTTCTTTGTTTTTGTTATTATTTTTTCTTTTTCTTGCGATGGTGGTGGATTGTTACTATTGATATTACTGTTGCTCATTGTTGTGGTGGTGCATCATAATCGTTATTACAATTGACGTCACCATCCTCACCGTCATCACTTTATTCATCGCATACACACAAAACGTAACATTTCCCCTTGACGTTTTATCACCACCTTCCCAAATCCTGCCTCTGTTCTACGAGCCCGGAGAGGATGCAGCTGACGCCCCGCCGCCGCCACGCCACTGCTGCACACACAAACTTCGCGGCCGTCACCCTCTGCGCAAGATCTTTTTAACTATTATTATTCCCTTTATTAGTGAGATGTGGTGCGTGTGGCGGCCGCTGCATGCATTACTCCGACCACAAGCACTATCTTAAGAACGTTTCTCCGGCACTGCCACCCGCTGCCCAGGTGCTAAAAAGAACTAACGGGTGACTAGCAACATTAACTAACGGAAGGACCAGCTGCCAGACATCACAAACACTACTGACGTGAGGAACATGAACCGAGTTTAATTAATGGATCTCTTGACTGAATGTAGCGAGATGTGATGTTGATGCAAAGTAACTACACCACCTCTGCGGCCCGTGTGAAGCGTACAGGTGTTCATGGTAGCCTCGCGTGCCCCTCCAAGGCCCGGCAAGTGTGTTAATTACTATTGCTTCATGACTTGCTTGGGCTGCTATCGTTATTCATCGCTCGGAAGGTGAAGACGAGACAGACATTGTAACCGTGTGTGTGTGTGTAATTAATTCACTGTTTGATCTGCTGCAGTCTCTGACGAGATAGCCAGACGTTACCCTACGGAACGAGCTCAGAGCTCATTATTTCCGATCTTCGGATAGGCCTGAGACCAGGCACACACCACACACCGGGACAACAAGGTCACAACTCCTCGATTTACATCCCGTACCTACTCACTGCTAGGTGAACAGGGGCTACACGTGAAAGGAGACACACCCAAATATCTCCACCCGGCCGGGGAATCGAACCCCGGTCATCGGGCTTGTGAAGCCAGCGCTCTAACCACTGAGCTACCGGGCCGTGTGTGTGTGTGTGTGTGTGTGTGTGTGTGTGTGTGTGTGTGTGTGTGTGTGTGTGTGTGTGTGTGTAAGTGAGCGACTAGTTCAACTACTTATAATGTACATAACCAACGTTGCATGCGAGAATAATACACATGTAATTATAATCATTCACCAGGTGGCTTGGTTTCAAGGGAGGGGAGGGGGGAGAGGTTTGCGTGTGCGTGTGCGCTTGTGTGTGTGTGCCTTGTCTATCTATATTTGTAATACACGCAACCGACGATGCATACAAAAATAATACTTATGTCGACCTTCACACATATAATTACAATCACTCATCGGAGAGATTGGTTTCGGGAAGGCTGTTTGTGTGTGCGGGTGTGTGTGTGTGTGTGTGTGTGTGTGTGTGTGTGTGTGTGTGTGTGTGTGTGTGTGTGTGTGTGTGTGTGTGTGTGTGTGTGTGTAACTCGTCAACCACCTTATAATACACAGAGCCGACGGTGCATACAAAAATAACACTAATGTCGATGTTCATACACATAATTACATTCATTGGCCGTTGGCTTTGGTTTCAGAAAGGCTGTGGGTAAATTTGATGGTCCATTACTCCTCATCCATGACCGTCAGGCTTGGGGGATGCTGGCCATGAGTCTCGCTCGGAGTCCTCTGAATACATCCTGTGCTTATAAGGAAGGAGCTGCTGTCCGCCTCAGAGTTATGAAAGTTTTTGTTGCAATATTATTTGCTAAATTTTTGTTCCAGCGTCAGTAGTAAATAAGCTTTAATGGCTGGCTTTGTTCATGTGTTTTGTCTCAGGCTAATATGGTGTGTCTTATACTTTTTCCTTTTATTCTTTCCTTGTGTTAGGGATTTGGAAGTTCCCTAAAAATTTAATCGAAGGTCAATAATACACTACACTACTATAAGAGAATTTTTTGCTTCTTTCTCCCTTTTATCTACTCTTCATCAGAGACAGGTCTGTTCGTGGGAACCTCAGCTTCAGTAGAAACAGAATAGCGTTGACACAAACATCTTTATTTTCTAACCATTTTCTTCCTTATATATCAGACGTTTCGACATCTCAGTATGTCATCATCAGTGGTCTAAAATAAAAATACAATAGAATTCTAAAACACACTAAAAATTTATACATAAAATATAATGGTTAAAAAACTACACAATATGCAGCGGAACAGCGGAAGTCATATTATTTAGCTGTGAAGAATTAGTTTTGATATGTAATGATTCCAGTTATTCTGTATCTACTCTTCAAATTAACACCCCACGACATTCTGCAGGTACAACAACAACAGTCCTTTATCTTCATAACCAGTAATGAACGAGGACGAGCAACAGTTAGCCAAATAGAGAAGACACACCACCACCACCACCACCACCACCACCACCACCATCACCACAATCATCACCACCACTATCAAAAAGAAAATGAAGAAGAAAAAACAGGAAAAGAACAAGAAAAAATCAAGAAGAGCAAGAACAAGAAGGAGGAATAGGAACGAAGAAGAACAAGAACAAGAATGAAGAAGAAGAAGAAAAGAAAAAGTAGAAGGAAAAAAGGAAGGAACGAAACGAAAAAAGAAATGAAATGACGAAAAGAAAAAGGAAAAAGAAAGAAAAGAAACGCAACAACAACAACAACAACAACAACAAACAGATGAAGACGACAAATACCACCACCACCACCATCACCACCACCAACACCACCACCACCACCACCGTCCACACCGACACAGGAACAGCGCGACAGGAAGAGCAGGCATGCAAGCCCAGAGATGCAACCTTACCTGGGGGTTCACTGCAACACGTGGCAGCAATGTTTACCTCCCTCGGCATGGCGAGAGAAAGGAACCGCCTCATATATTCTTCTTTTTTTAAGTAAGAGGGGAAAACTGGCCAATGACAAAAAAAAAAAAAGATTATACAAATGTTGATATTGAGATCTTGTTAACTTGTCACATCAATATAAAAAACAAACTTTAAAATCCCTGACCTATAAAATAAAGTCTTTTGAATGTAGTAAAGGTGTGGCGAAAAGGTGTTTCAGAATATGGGTTGCGAAGAGGAGGAGGAGGAGGAGGAGGAGGAGGAGGAGGAGGAGGAGGAGGAGGAGGAGGAGGAGGAGGGAGGTTTGCGTGCCAAGAGGATTTGCCCGTCCGTTTCTCTTTTCCCTTTTTGTGCATGGAAAAAAAGGGAAACTGGTTAGAATGTGAAAAAAGAAATCCGCTATAGTTAAGGTGATTGACGTACAGATTGCTTCAGAATACCTGCGTCGGTGTAGCATTCCAATGAAGCGTGTTTTCATTTGACACGCTGAAGATAATATGGTGTTTTTGTTTATATTGTTACATTAATTTCCTTGCCTGCATATCAGTCTATAATTCCTCCTATGCTTTATCTACCCGTCTGTTTGTCCAATTGTCTACCTGTCTGTCTATCTATTTATTCATCCATCTATCTATATGTATCTCCAACTCTCACGATCAACAAGCCTGCAAGATTGATTACACTACGATTACTTGCCATCTATCTAAATTAAGAAGAAAAATCGACAATGCAAAACCAAAAACAGACATGAAGACACCCGGAGAATACAAATCGTCAGATAGAGACAGAGCCCGTTAATCACACACAAACACAAACACTTGCAAATCAACACCTCACTCATTCTTGAAAGTCGTGTTGACCATCAGCGCGAGCGGCGGGGAGGCCATGTAGAGAGTCTGACATGGCAGTTTGGCGATAGTGTTGACGAGAGAGAGAGAGAGAGAGAGAGAGAGAGAGAGAGAGAGAGAGAGAGAGAGAGAGAGAGAGAGAGAGAGAGAGAGAGAGAGAGAGAGAGAGAGAGAGAGAGAGAGAGAGAGAGAGAGAGAGAGAGAGAGAGAGAGAGAGAGAGAGAGAGAGAGAGAGAGAGAGAGAGAGAGAGAGAGAGAGAGAGAGAGAGAGATAGAGAGAGAGAGAGAGAGAGAGAGAGAGAGAGAGAGAGAGAGAGAGAGAGAGAGAGAGAGAGAGAGAGAGAGAGAGAGAGAGAGAGAGAGAGAGAGAGAGAGAGAGAGAGAGAGAGAGAGAGAGAGAGAGAGAGAGAGAGAGAGAGAGAGAGAGAGAGAGAGAGAGAGAGAGAGAGAGAGAGAGAGAGAGAGAGAGAGAGAGAGAGAGAGAGAGAGAGAGAGAGAGAGAGAGAGAGAGAGAGAGAGAGAGAGAGAGAGAGAGAGAGAGAGAGAGAGAGAGAGAGAGAGAGAGAGAGAGAGAGAGAGAGAGAGAGAGAGAGAGAGAGAGAGAGAGAGAGAGAGAGAGAGAGAGAGAGAGAGAGAGAGAGAGAGAGAGAGAGAGAGAGAGAGAGAGAGAGAGAGAGAGAGGAGAGAGAGAGAGAGAGAGAGAGAGAGAGAGAGAGAGAGAGAGAGAGAGAGAGAGAGAGAGAGAGAGAGAGAGAGAGAGAGAGAGAGAGAGAGAGAGAGAGAGAGAGAGAGAGAGAGAGAGAGAGAGAGAGAGAGAGAGAGAGAGAGAGAGAGAGAGAGAGAGAGAGAGAGAGAGAGAGAGAGAGAGAGAGAGAGAGAGAGAGAGAGAGAGAGAGAGAGAGAGAGAGAGAGAGAGAGAGAGAGAGAGAGAGAGAGAGAGAGAGAGAGAGAGAGAGAGAGAGAGAGAGAGAGAGAGAGAGAGAGAGAGAGAGAGAGAGAGAGAGAGAGAGAGAGAGAGAGAGAGAGAGAGAGAGAGAGAGAGAGAGAGAGAGAGAGAGAGAGAGAGAGAGAGAGAGAGAGAGAGAGAGAGAGAGAGAGAGAGAGAGAGAGAGAGAGAGAGAGAGAGAGAGAGAGAGAGAGAGAGAGAGAGAGAGAGAGAGAGAGAGAGAGAGAGAGAGAGAGAGAGAGAGAGAGAGAGAGAGAGAGAGAGAGAGAGAGAGAGAGAGAGAGAGAGAGAGAGAGAGAGAGAGAGAGAGAGAGAGAGAGAGAGAGAGAGAGAGAGAGAGAGAGAGAGAGAGAGAGAGAGAGAGAGAGAGAGAGAGAGAGAGAGAGAGAGAGAGAGAGAGAGAGAGAGAGAGAGAGAGAGAGAGAGAGAGAGAGAGAGAGAGAGAGAGAGAGAGAGAGAGAGAGAGAGAGAGAGAGAGAGAGAGAGAGAGAGAGAGAGAGAGAGAGAGAGAGAGAGAGAGAGAGAGAGAGAGAGAGAGAGAGAGAGAGAGAGAGAGAGAGAGAGATAGCAAACGAACAAAGAGACTGGAAAAAAAAACACAAAAGAACGCAAAAGCTACAATATAAGAATAAAACATGACTCGATTCATATCATAACTCAGATACTGTTACAATGAAGTACTGAGGAGACGCAAGAGAGAAAGAAAGGAAGGAATGAATGAAGGAAGGAAGGAAGAGAAATTGCGTCTTACGATGAGGTGTTGCGGAGAAGCAGGGAAGTGTGAAGCTGCGGAAACGGCCAGACGGGGAAAGAGAACAGACTTAGGTAGTAACGGAGAGACGGAGAGAAGCGCAAAGCAGTCGTGAGATGGAAAGGATGATACTGTGGTGAAGATGAGTGGGTGAGAGGGAGGATGCAGTCTCGTCTGTTCTCCTCCCTCTCCTACCTTCCCCCTTCCTCTTCCTCCTTCCCCCTTCAACGCCACCTCTCACTCTGCCTGCTGGCTGAACGAATGGGCTTAAGGAGTGCATATGGTGTGTGTGTGTGTGTGTGTGTGTGTGTGTGTGTGTGTGTGTGTGAGAGAGAGAGAGAGAGAGAGAGAGAGAGAGAGAGAGAGAGAGAGAGAGAGAGAGAGAGAGAGAGAGAGAGAGAGAGAGAGAGAGAGAGAGAGAGAGAGAGAGAGAGAGAGAGAGAGAGAGAGAGAGATTCATAGAACAAGAAATATGAAAATGAAATAGTTACACCTACATATATAAAAAAAGAAAAAATCATAACAGCAAGAACGACGAAAAAAAAAAAAAAACAATGATAGAATATAAAGCAACCTAAAGACACACAACTAAACCTTCGTCAAGAAAAAGAAATACCAACAAAAATAAATAGAAAAAATATATATATAACAATAAAAATAATAGTAGTAGTAGTAGTAGTAGTAAGTGGCTGGCTGAGGTGAATGACAGCGAGAGAGAGAGAGAGAGAGAGAGAGGGTGCGGGAGAGAAGAAGAGGAGGGATAGGAGGAAAAGGGGGGTGGAGGCAAAGGAAGTTGAGGCAGATCAGAATAATGGGTTTGGTGGACTCGAGGCAGCTAAGGGATTGGGGGGAGGGCGTGGGCTATGCTGAGGCAGGAGAGAGGGTGTGATGCGTATATCCCTTTAAACCTCAGCTTCATCTAGGGCAACGCTAACCACAACAATAAAAGAGCGCTGCAAAATGATGACACAAACCACAACAACATACA
>NC_059270.1:12531098-12541098 GCF_017591435.1 Portunus trituberculatus
TGACGTCCACGCCTGCCTCACCCCGCGTCCTGTGTTCCTCATTAGCATTGTGATGTTTATTACGAACCGTCATTTCCTGCCTAACTCATTATACAAAAAAAAAAAAAAAACATGCGCTACTCGTACAACCGCGCCGTCTCCCGCTGGCCAGCCTGCCCTGTGCGCCTCATCCACGGGCATGCTACAGTACATTCTTATTCTAATGGGTATCTCTTGTTAGGTTCGCGTCTGTGTGTATTCAGCTCATCACTTGGTACTTCTGTGGATGGTACCTTCAGATTAAAATAGGACTGTTTGCAAATAGGCCTTAAGTAGATGGGTGAGAGGGTGGTTGGATCCGTGAATGGGTGTGTGAGTTAACTGGTTTGTGGATGAATATTTTGGTGGTGGGTAGATGAGCGAGGAAATGGATGTGTAAGTGAAATGGAGCGTATATGAAAGCATATGTGGATGGATAGATGCATTGATGTGTGGAAAGATTCACTGAAGGATAGAAAGGTTAGTGAGCGGGTGACTGGACAGATGCGAGGATACATGAGTGGGCTGAAGGGTAGGTGTTTGAGTAGATGGCTGAGATGATAAATGGTTCTGTGGATGGATGAATGGATGGATGGATACGTATGTGGGTTAGTGGATGGATAAATGATAAGTGGCTGGATGAATGGATGAGTCGATGGGAGTCAGTGGTTGGATGGATGGGTGGGTAAATGGCTGAAGAGGATGCGATAGAGTTGTGTAGATGCTTGGATGTGGTTGAATAGATAGATGGATGGTTTGGTGAGCATTATGTCAGTATGTACTATTCCACATACTGCCTTCACGAAGTCTGAGTCTAGAGACATTTTGAGGTTCATGTAATTTCGGTAGCAAGTGTCCGAGTGCCAAACGTCCTGAGGCTTACTTGCACTTGATCACTAATTTACCTGAGATTTGCATGACCTGAGTATCATCTGTCCCGGTACCAAGTGACTGTAAAATTAGCCAATATAAGCAAGACTATGAATGAAGCTGCCTCACTATCTGATAGATCTTATGAAATGTAAACCCTTTAGTCTTGTCTCTCCTAGTAAGTATGTTCTATAGGTCTGTCTGTGTGTATCAGCACATAAGGAATGCTATGAACGAGATTATCTTACTCATTATCTCTTTGATCCACCAAAATATGCACGTTTCAGTCTTGTCTATCCGAGGATATTCTTTCTTTATCAGCAAAAATGTGCTTCTGTCAACTCGTTAAATGCAGGTCCGGTCCGTTTAAGTCTCCGCTATTCAGTCCGTAACATTCCTTGCTCTACACTCAAAGTTAAGATGAATATCGCTTCATGTATGGCGTCTGTCTCCTTTCTACTACTTTATCACCTAATGACTCAGGATTACCGTGACTTAAAGCGTCTCTCCTTCCAGAATGACAGTCAGTAAAGAGCTGCATTTTGTGTATGTCATTTTCTTAGCCCTATTCAGAAACGCTTTGCACTCTCACGGCTGTAATTGAAGGTACTCATGTTTTTAAGGGTATTTTTATGGTTTTGGTGATGGATTAGCAAGATTTCTAATTGATCATAAAGAGAAACTGTCTTGAAAACCCAGCTAGTTGTCTAAAGGGGACTTGAAATATTGTCGTAGTATAAAGGCAAGGCGTTTCTGAATATGGCCGTCTGTTCCATTTCTGTTGTATCTCAAAATGTTTTGCGATTGGTGAAAAATCTTAGTCTCTAGTCTCTTTTTTATTTTTATTTTAAGTAAGGACAATTTCTCTCTCTCTCTCTCTCTCTCTCTCTCTCTCTCTCTCTCTCTTTCCCTCTGTATCTATCTATCTATCTATCTATCTATCTATCTCTCGTTCAAAATGGCTGTCATTTACAAAGACACCTCCGTCCTGCTTTCGTTTATATTATCTGCAATGGTGCGATCTGAATAACCTTGCCAGTCACTCATACTAATATTAATTTACCAGTCATCGTCACCTCCCGCATCATCCAGTCACCTCATTACACTCACATCGTCACACTACCTTCCCATTTCTCTCTCTCTCTCTCTCTCTCTCTCTCTCTCTCTCTCTCTCTCTCTCTCTCTCTCTCTCTCTCTCTCTCTCTCTCTCTCTCTCTCTCTCTCTCTCTCTCTCTCTCTCTCTCTCTCTCTCTCTCTCTTATTTCTGAAATGTTCTGCTCTCTCAAAAGACTGACTTCAAAGGCCACAGAGAAGATTGGCCTGGTTATCGAGAGTGTTTCTCCTGTTAATATAGCAGTAATCTTGTTATTTTGTTACTACCGCCATAATAACATCTTTGAAAATCCGCGTCACTTCAACTAGAGGCTTTAACTGTAGTGGAGGTGTGGTCGAAAATCTTTCAAAATATGGTCCACCACACACACACACACACACACACACACACACACACACACACACACACACACACACACACACACACACACACTTTCTCTCTTTCTCTCTCTGGCCTTCAATGCACTTGTTTTATCATTGTGTTGGCCTAAGCAGTGTCTTAAACTCGTCACCTCCACATACCAATGCCACTCACTCCTCCAAAATGGCATTCATCGTCTTAATATAGCTATTATGATTTAGTGCCCATATGCATAGCCAGGTGCCTCCTATTGTGTTCTTTGTTGTTGGTGGTGGTGATGGTGGTGGTGGTGATAGTGGTGATGATGATAGTGGTGATAGTGGTAGTGGTGGTGGTGGTAGTTGGCAAGATGTTGATGTTGATAAGTTAATTGTGTTGATTGTGATGGTGGTGGCAATGTAAGTAGTTTTGTTCGTGATGTGGGATAGGTGGTTGTGGTTGTGGTGATGGTGGTGAAGAGAAAATCACCAGTAATTCTCCTATATTTTCACGGTTCTGGTGGTGGTGTATAGCTTGACAGGTTTAATATACTTTTCTGTTACATATATACGGAAAAATAAAGATATTCAAGCTATTTTTCATCCACAGCCTAAAAATATTTTGTTATTATCTGGTTAGCAAGTTCAAAGTTAACTCTTTCACTGCCCGATCACGTAAAACTTTTTAGACGCAGTTTTATAATGAAGGCTCATAAATAATTTTGCCTCCTGGAAGCTAATATCTTTTTTTGCATTTTTTCTATTATAACGCAAACTATTTTTTTACGGTTTTCTGAGAGTTAAAGAATAATCAAAACAGTAACAGGGTTGATACTTTCGTATTTTCGTTATATTAGAGCACTGGATATCAAACTTCATTACGCAGTTCCTTCATTGCCCAGTTCCTTGTCTTCAAATGATTCTCAATTTTAGAAGAAAAAACGACTCTTCAAAGCAGCGCCTCATATTATTTTTGCGTTCCTTTTCTTTCTGCAAAATAGTTAGATTTTCTCGCTAGATTATTTTCTTCTACTACAGCTGCATTACTCCTGTGGTCATTCTTAACCACTTCTTTTCTTTTTTACTGTGAATGACAAAGACATGAATTCCACCAAATGAGACAAGGGAAAAGAAAAATATGCCTTGTAATTTTCCGATACTTGGAGGTTTCTACTAATGAAACCTTACTTCCTGGCCACTGCTGGTGGTGGTGGTGAGTGGTGGTGGTGGAGGTGGTGGTGGTAGTGAAGGTGGTGATGGTATAATGGTAGCAGTATAGTGGTACTGGGTGGTGGGGGTGGTGGTGGTGGTGGTGGTGCTGTTGCTGCTACTGCGTGGTCTCGGAACATTACTGCTCATAGCTCCGCGAAAACATGCCTTGCTTGACTCGCCCATGGCCTCTGCTGGATTACATGTCGTCACTTCCTGCTATTTAAGTATAAATGTAGCCAATTACTGGAATCACCATTAGATTTCACCTGTCACATTTCAAGCCACTAAAGAGAGGAAGGGCGAGGTCGATCGTGGTGGTGATGGCAGTGTTGATAGTCATCGTATCCGTAGTGGCTGTGGTATACTGTTACTAGTAGTACTGGTGGTGGTGGCGTAGGTGGGGATTGAAAAATTCTTAAAATGTATATACCGGTTGAGTTGTGGGCTTCTCATTATATGTAGTTTCAAATTCGTACCGCAAGAGTTAGCAAGTTAAAAGAAAGAATGTCGGAGATAAGGAAAATGATGTCATGAAGGAGGTTGGAATTGCAAAGAGGTAGACTAAAGGAAGGAAGTTAGCGTTACAAGTAAGAGAGCAAACTGAGAGAAGAGGGAAGGAGAGAGGAATTAAGAGAAAGAAAACTGAATGAAGGAGGGAGATCAGAGTTACGAGGGAAGATGCTTGAGTTGAGAGGTAGGAAAATGGTGGAAATTAAAAGGAAATGAAGTGAAGAGAAAAGTGGCTCGAACTAAGAGGAAAACAAATTACTGGAGTTGGAAGCTTGGGGTTATAATGAGAAATTTAATTCAGCCACCCACTCACTCACGGCTGGAATTCAAGTAAAGTAAAATAATGTATATTAAAATGTATTCTTTCTACTGTTATATGTGTACAATAATTCTTCATATGTTCCTATAGATTTTGCCGTATCTGTGTCATGAAACGAGTATCAAGGCGCCTGAGAAAAATAATCGTCCTATTTCTTCTTTCTTTTTGACGATGGTGTTTGATCTGCATCTTTTTTAGCCATCTTTTTTTTCCTTGCTCTTGACGGACCTCTCATTAGTGATGGTGGTAATGGTGGTGGTGGTACTGTTGATGAATGAGAGGCGAGGTGGTAGTGGCGGCGGTGGTGATGGTAATTATGTTTGTATTGTTGTTGTTGTTGCTCTTGGTGGTGGTGGTGGTATATAATGAGTGAAAATAGCGGTGGTTAACGTTGTGGCAGGAAATGTGGCCGTGAAGTTTCCGGAAATTATGTTCTATGTTGTGTTTTCAAGTGCAATCTAGAAAAAGAATATATACGAACCATCTTTTTCAGCTTCGTGGTTGATGTCAATGTTGCTTAAAATAAATCAAGCCTCGAACATTCTTTTGGAAGAGGAAAAGAAGAAAGGAACTGAAGAAGATAGGACAGAAGCCGAAAGGAAAGGAAAAAAAGGTGTGAAGACGAAAGAAAGAGAAACGGAGAGGAGACAAGAAGGAATGACAGAAAGAAAGGCATAAAGAAGATTGAGACGAAAAAAAATGATATGTAGGACAAAATATGATGAATATCAAAAGAAGGAAAACAAAAAGTGAATAATAAGACACAAAGAAGAGATAGAGAGAGGTAAGAGGAATGGAGACGAGACATAACACAGAAGGGAAAGAAAGAGAGAGAAAAACAGTCCTTGGATCCTTGAATCATTACAAGAGTGAAGTAGCTGGAAAAAAATATGGTACTTATTGATAAGCGAAAAAAAACATATGATTAATATTACAAAAAGAAAATAACCAGTGAACTAACCATGAGAGTTAAGTGAAATTAAACACCGCGTTATAGCGTTGGTGTTACAAAAAGCTACAGAACATTGCTTGCCAGTATCAGTATGAATTGTAGTGAATCAGTTATGCTACAGGAAGAAAAAGAAGAATGAGAGGAGTGAATGAATAATGAGAGTCAAGTAATCAGAGGTAAGAGGTAGTAGTGATGGGGTCTATCTGAAGGAGCTGGTTCAGGAAGAGAGAAGGAAGAGAAAGAGGAAAGCCGATCGCCCCAACAGAAGGAATGCTATAAGTACAAAAAAAAAAGAAGAAAGAAAAAACTTGCCTCAACACAAACAACCAATCTGACATTATAATCCTAAAGGTTTCTTTTGTACAACATGGAGTAGAAAGGGAGCACACACACACACACACACACACACACACACACACACACACACACACACACACACACACACACACACACACACAGAGAGAGAGAGAGAGAGAGAGAGAGAGAGAGAGAGAGAGAGAGAGAGAGAGAGAGAGAGAGAGAGAGAGAGAGAGAGAGAGAGAGAGAGAGAGAGAGAGAGAGAGAGAGAGAGAGAGAGAGAGAGAGAGAGAGAGAGAGAGAGAGAGAGAGAGAGAGAGAGAGAGAGAGAGAGAGAGAGAGAGAGAGAGAGAGGGAGGACAAAGAAAATCAGAGAGAAAGGAACCGGAGATGTGAAAAGGAGAGAAGCAAAAAGAAAATACAAGTTAGTAAAATCATCACCACTCCAGCATTTTACGAGAGAGAGAGAGAGAGAGAGAGAGAGAGAGAGAGAGAGAGAGAGAGAGAGAGAGAGAGAGAGAGAGAGAGAGAGAGAGAGAGAGAGAGAGAGAGAGAGAGAGAGAGAGAGAGAGAGAGAGAGAGAGAGAGAGAGAGAGAGAGAGAGAGAGAGAGAGAGAGAGAGAGCCCTGAGAAGTGAAAGGAAGGATCAAAAAGAACTTTATGGCCCTGCTAAGTTCCATATCACACCGGTTCCGACGACATCACACACTGGTCACATAAACTCTCAAGCAGTCACGGTTCTCAAGCAGTAAATCCGATGTCACGAACACTGAGAACTGACGTGGCGTGGGACCCTCCAGAGTGACAGACACGCAAATGCTGAGCAAGTAACTGAGGTACATTTCCACGGTTTGATCTGAATATTAAGGCTACAGCGTAATCACTATCAGCATCGTCATCAGAATCATTATCACCAGTGTCACCAATATTATTTTTGTTGTTTTATTATTATTATTATTATTATTATTATTATTATTATTATTATTATTGTAATTATTATTGTAATTGTTATTGCTATTGCCATTGTCATTAGTGTTAGTTGTAGTCGTAGTCATAATCATAGTAGTAGTAGTAGTAGTAGTAGTAGTAGTAGTAGTAGTAGTAGTAGTAGTAGTAGTAGTAGTAGTAGTAGTAGTAGTAGCAGTAGTAGTAGTAACAGTAATAGTAGTAGCATCATCACTTATCATCAATATTATCATCGTCATTAATCATCATATTACTTTTTTCATCACTGTCATCACCATCATTGTTTGATGTAGTAATTCCTCTTTTCGAAATGAACAATGAGATAGCAGAGATTATGAAGACATTCACAATGACCATATCAGAGCCTTGATATTCACATCACGACGCTATAGTCAACCTCAACAAAAGAAAACACTTCCGTATCAGATTTCAATTAAAAAATCATATACGTAGCATTTCTTATCACCACATAGCAGCATAAAGGTTCGAATTAACAAAGCCACGTCTGGAATTCATATGATAAAAACTTCCTGCCCCGACAGCAATGGTACGCGCTCTTGGGCGAGAAAGTACTTCTCTCAAAGGCCTCGGGGTCCTCAGTGTACGAGACAGGTTTCAGGATACACAGAGGAACGCAGCTTTGGGTACACACCAGCATCGTGCCAAATGGTCAAGCTGGCCAGCCCCTATACTCAATGATGCTAATCCACCAACCAGGTATTTTGACTTTCCAACTGAAAAGCACAGCCACCCTGCACTCCCATCCCAACTGAGAGTCGCGTCACGAACATCTCAGCACTATACCCATCGATCACTGGCCTGCCTCACCGAGCGAGAATTAATGGAGGGGTCATAGTGGGAAGTGGGATGCTGCAAGGTATTCTTTCATTGCGTTACTTGAATAAATAGAAAATACATAAATTGTTATGTTGTTAGTGCAGACTCGGTGAAAGGATTTCTTTTAGACCTTAATAAATGATTACATACACACATGAGGCGGTCATTATACATACAGAATAATGTTTGCTGATGTGAAGAAGAAAAGAAGCACATGTATAATTTTCAGCAATTAGCATTAAGTTTCCTATGATAATAAAGTCCACGATTAGTCAGCTTATCTCGATTCTTCACAATTTTAAGTGAATGCATGATCTGTCTTTGCACACAAGTAACGTCTTGGTGCCTTGTAGTGCTATGCAGTGAGGATAATGTGACGGTGGTAGTGAGGCGATGTGCGTCTGGTGTGGTGGTAACGTGGCGGTGCTGAGATGGAATTTGTTTCGATCAAATGCCTGGCACCTCAACGGGCCCAAGAACTTCATATGACGCTGCACAATGAACCTGTACTAGAAATGAAAGTTCTGACCTCACTAAAAATACTGCAAGTTAGAAATGCAATCATCATAAAACAGGTAACAAAGCTGGTTCATATATTATCTTACAGCTTACAGAGAAAGCCAGCCTTGTCCATTGAGACGAGTATCTCACGTCTAAAGGGAAGAAATCTCTTATCGTATCAGAGAGAGAGAGAGAGAGAGAGAGAGAGAGAGAGAGAGAGAGAGAGAGAGAGAGAGAGAGAGAGAGAGAGAGAGAGAACAAGTCCCTGAGTTCCGCCTTTCCTTGGCACCGGAACATGTATCACTCGTACAGGTCCCACAAACTCAGACCCGACCAGCAAGAACCACAGAGGTAAGCGGATAAAACACTCGTCACAATAAGGCTTTGCTGCAGGGAACATTGAAGCACCCATGTATGGCTCACACGAAGACTGGTCAGTGTTGTTGCGGCGTCCCTACACAAACATACTAAGCCTGGTACACGTCGCTCTGGATATTACCTCTCTTTCATCTATACAACAGCCATTTTTCTTGACAAACAGCGGATTAGTTGGAGAAAATGAGATCCAAGAAAAGGAGGAGACACAGAGGGACAAGACGGTGTGGGTTATCTTCATTCACTCAGTCATATCGACTTCCTGTGTATTCCTTTTGACTATGACACGGAGAAGGTAACGACAAAAATAGATTAAAATAAATAAAGAAAGAAAAATATAAATAAAAATAAAACAATAGATGGGTAAATAAATAAACAATAGATGAATAAATGTCTGGTTGGCTACGTTGACAACTTGCAATTTTCACTGCAAAAGAATGTGTTGTGACGTGTTTTTGTTACGTACTGCGATATGATACAGAGAGAGAGAGAGAGAGAGAGAGAGAGAGAGAGAGAGAGAGAGAGAGAGAGAGAGAGAGAGAGAGAGAGAGAGAGAGAGAGAGAGAGAGAGAGAGAGAGAGAGAAACTATAAGTAAACACAAATTTATGTAAAGCTGCGGAAAAAAAAAAATTACATCTCTCAATTTTATATGTTGGTTTGATGAGAAAACTTTTAATTACACCAAAAATAAAAGTCGAACAAAAATTATAATTGCCTTTAAACTATATTGATAATCGCCAAACAATATGATTAACTCCAAAAAATTATGTAATGTATGCTGTTTTTGTAGTGTAGCGTGGTGTGGCGAGGTGATGGGCAGGATGATGTGATGAGGAGCTGTGTGGTGAAGAGGAGAGGGCAGAGTAATGAGGCGATATGCGGTGGATAGTGCGGTATGGTGAAGTGAAGTGCGTGGTGCAGTGCAGGGTTGTGTGATGTGGTATGCTGTTGGGAGTTAGGTTGAGACACTATGTTGTGGTAGGGCACACATGGCGTTTCTTAAGTATAGGACAGAAAGCAAACACACACACACACACACACACACACACACACACACACACACACACACACACACACACACACACACACACACACACACATGTATGTACCAAGTTATTACACAGTCAGATCAACAATTTTTAAGTTTGCTGAGTTGTTACAAAATACAAATGTAAATATTCTCACAAAGTTCTCTGTGATTACAAGGTTAGTAATGAGTAAGTTTAGGTAAATGATCAGTGTGGTGGATTATTGATGATGTTTTATCTTGTTTTGTTATTTTCGGTTTAGAAACATTGTATCTACACACACACACACACACACACACACACACACACACACACACACACACACACACACACACACACATTCAAGTGTCTCAATATCTCTCTCTCTCTCTCTCTCTCTCTCTCTCTGAATGAATGACATGATACCTAAAGAATGAATGAAAACAATAAACATACTACTCTGCACCATGATATGTACGTATGGCTCATCAGAATCATGCCAACCTCTTTTGCACTCCGCTCATCTCCCGGCCAGGTACGTGTCATGCCCTCATAGCAAAGTCACAATGCAAATCTTGACACTCACTGCAGGGAACACTCCTGAATGCCGGGGTAGAGAGCGGTGAGTGTAGTGTAGGGTGATCTAGCTAGGTGGCGCAGCGCATTATTGTCAAGTGTGTGTG
>NC_059270.1:12546098-12561098 GCF_017591435.1 Portunus trituberculatus
ATATACAATCGGACACTTTCCGTTAATGTGTCAATGCCACACGGTTCTTGTCCATTGACATCAACATGCATTCATTCAATTGTCCATTCATTCGTGCGTTTGCTACTACTCTCATTCAGTCTGATTCCCAAATGTCACCATGAATCATGCATGTGCGGCTGACGGGAGAGGAGCATCCAGCGTGCGACACGATTAGCATTAGTGTTGTGTATAGAAGAGATCCACAATAGCAAAAGGGAATTAGCTATTTGCGGAATTCAGAAGCTCCACCATCTACTATTCAAAAGAAAGGCACTTTTCAGTTTAGTTTCGATGTTATTTACATATGAATCTTACTGTCTTGCAAAATTCTGAATACTGCTTTTCAAAAGTTAGAGATATTAGTAGTCTTGGGTTCGAGCAGATTTAAGTTAATAAAAAAGAGAAGTAACTCAAGTCAGAAGGAATAAGAAAACCACACGTGCATACACCACGAGGAGAAAACACAAAAAATAAATATTGGTAACTGAACTCATGTAATATACATAAGTGAATGAATTGGTGAATATATCCAGAAATAAGTACATGAATAATCCAAGAGGAAGGTAAGTGAATAGATCAAGAAATGTTAAATACAACATAATGAAAAAAATGCACGCATAGCAAAGACACGTACAAGACTTGCAGAGAGAAGCCAACACCTCTGCCAACTCATCCTCCTCTATATCAATCTTCCAAGCCTTCATTTATTTTTTTTTCTTATTCTTGTTTCCTTCCGCCTCGTCTTCTCTTTTCCTCTTCACCTTCTTCGTTTTCCTTCTATGTGACTGATCACCGCCTTCATCAGTCACACTTCCATATCCTCCACCAAAGCCCTGCCTTATACATTCGGCTCCCCTCGCCTTCCTCATCTCCCGTACACAATACGATGGTTCCTGCTCCTGTGCGTCTTACATTCCCACGTGCCGCTGCGGTGTGTGTAATTTCACCTCGTTCACCTGCTGGTCACCCAGCCAGTCTTCCCCATCACGGAGCGAGCTCAGAGCTCATAGACCGATCTTCGGGTAGGACTGAGACCACAACACACTCCACACACCGGGAAAGCGAGGCCACAACCCCTCGAGTTACATTCCGTATACTTTATTTACTGCTAGGTGAACAGGGGCCACACATTAAGAGGCTTGTCCATTTGCCTCGCCGCTTTCCGGGACTCGAACCCAGCTCTCTTGATTGTGAGTGGAGCGTGCTAACCACTACACTACGCGGTGTGTGTATTTACCTAGTTGTAGTTTTACAGGGCCTGGACTGTGTGTGTGTGTGTGTGTGTGTGTGTGTGTGTGTGTGTGTGTGTGTGTGTGTGTGTAAACGTACTTGGAGTATATATTGGGATGTCATAAAAACCAAACCAAAGCAAGCCAGGTGCAATCCATGATAAGCCACGCCAAACAAGGCAGGACAAACCAGGGCAAGGTAATCCAGGCCAGACACAACACACTGGGAGTCACTTCCCGGGACATACACTCAACATGTGAACTCTTGTAACCCTTCCCGCCCCATCCGACCGTACCCACCCATTATACTTCCCCCGTCTCTCCACCTCTCTGCCCTGATACTTCCACTTCGCCGCTCCCCAGTTTCTGTAGTCATCTTCAACCCACTGTCTGCTTCGCCTCGTGTTCCCCGCCTCCTCGCCCCCTCGCCCCTTCGCTCCCTCTTGTCCCGCCACACCTGTCTGAGTGGGAGGCAGCGCGGGTGATGCTCTCTGCGGCGGGTAAATGTACTCTCTCATAAAACCAGGTACTCTCCGTGCTGCTGCTGGTGTTGCTGTTATTTCATCACTCCTCCTCTTCCTCTTCTTCTTCCTCCTCCTCTTCCTCCTCACTTCTAATCCTTGCCCTCTTCATATGCATCTTTCTCTTTCTCTTTCTTCTCTATCGTCAGTTAAATCATACATATTATTTAAGGTGAAAGAATGCTAGTTATCATAAATAGACTGTTTTTGTTACTACTACTACTACTACTACTACTACTACTACTACTACTACTACTACTACTACTACTGTTGCTACTCTTGCCTTAAGCCACTGTATACTTTTGATGCTAATATGGTAATGGTGGTTGTGGTAAAGGTGATGATGGTAACTGTTGTTGTTGTTGTTGTTGTTGTTGTTGTTGTTGTTGTTGTTGTTGTTGTTTTTGTTGTTGTTGCCGATGATGATGTCTCGTGCCATCCTTTCTATTCCTCTTGCTTCTTTTCTTCCTCATTTTCCCTTATCTATTATTTTCCCCCGTTTCCTCCTCCTCCTCCTCCTCCTCCTCCTCCTCCTTCTCCTTCTCCTCCTTTAGCTCTTGTTCCTCTTCCTCTTCTTCTTCTTCCTCCTCCACCTCCTCCTCTTCCTCATCAGCAGCAAAAGCCACATGCGTCCTTACATCCAATATCATCTTTATTCTCCTCCACCACCAGCTTCCCCCTTCCTGTCCACCCTCCGCCCCTCCCTTTGTCTCTCCCTCTACCCCCATCCCCCAAGAGGACCTCCCCAATTCCCACCTGATCCCCTCCCCCTTCTCTTCTTCTTCCTCCTCTCCTCCCAGACACAGGTCACTCACCCCTAGGCTCTTCTCTTCACCTATTCCTCCCTTTCCTCCTCAAAGGTATTCCCATCACCATCACCATTATTGCTACCACCACCACCACCACCACCACCACCACTATAGCTACCACCACCGCCTCCGCCGCCGCCGCCGCTGCTGTCGCTATTAACAGCAATGAGATTACTCTTATAAAAACTAATCTTTTTTTTTCTTCTCTTACAACAACTACTGCTGCTACTGCTACTGCTACTACTACTACTACTACTACTACTACTACTACTACTGCTGCTGCTACTACTACTGCTACTGCTATTAACTCCTGAGAGAAAAGAGAAAAACTAATTACTCGTCAGATCGTCCCTTCCCCCTCGCGCCACTGTTAAACATGAGTGCCAAAACAGAATTAGAGGATTGATGTGTTTTATCAGGAAAGCGTTTTATTATAATTTCATCTACTAGACTTTTGGTTTAACGGTCGGTCAGTCTCTCTCTCTCTCTCTCTCTCTCTCTCTCTCTCTCTGCTATCTACATATTTAGTGATTTTTTTTTTCGTTATCCACTTTAATGATCGTTTTCTCTCATTTTAAGAAGAGGACTCTCCAATTTTGTCTGTTTTTTATTCATATATCTTCTTTTCCTTTTTCTTGCTTTTCTTCCCTCTCTCTCTCTCTCTCTCTCTCTCTCTCTCTCTCTCTCTCTCTCTCTCTTAATCGTTACTTCCTTCAATCTCTCGTTTTCTTTTCTTTCCTTCACTCTCTATCTCTCGTTCCATCCTCCTTTCCTCCATTTCCTCACCACCCACCTCCTTTCTCCTCATCCTCTGCTCTTCTTCGCCTATCCCAATCCTCGTTCATTCATTCCTTTTTCATTCGTTCACTCTCCTTTCTTTTCCTCATTCCTTCTTTTCCTCTCTTTCTTTATTGCCAACCTTTCACTGTCTATCGCTCTCCATCACTTTACCTCCTTCCACCCGAGTCACCTTCGTCCATTGGCTTCCGTGCGAGTGTCTGGCGTTGGCAATGCAAGATGGATTTAGTGGCACGCTTACCGCTCAATGGAAGGAGTGTGTGTGTGTGTGTGTGTGTGTGTGTGTGTGTGTGTGTGTGTGTGTGTGTGTGTGTGTGTGTGTGTGTGTGTGTGTGTGTGTGTGTCCAGCGCGGCTTTGTAATACCAGCAAGTCATTCCGCCCTTCTTACTCTGCTCCTTATGCATTTCATTCCTTACACACACACACACACACACACACACACACACACACACACACACACACACACACACACACACACATCTTTTTTTAGAACTTATCAGCTCATCTCGTCTCGTCCACTCTCTCTCTCTCTCTCTCTCTCTCTCTCTCTCTCTCTCTCTCTCTCTCTCTCTCTCTCTCTCTCTCTCTCTCTCTCTCTCTCTCTCTCTCTCTCTCTCTCTCTCTCTCTGTTCCGAGCTTTCCATTCCTTGTCAAATCTGTTCTTCCTTAATTTCTTTTCATGCATGAGTTCTCTTTATTGGATCGGGGTTTAGGGAAGGGAGAGAGAGAGAGAGAGAGAGAGAGAGAGAGAGAGAGAGAGAGAGAGAGAGAGAGAGAGAGAGAGAGAGAGAGAGAGAGAGAGAGAGAGAGAGAGAGAGAGAGAGAGAGAGAGAGAGAGAGAGAGAGAGAGAGAGAGAGAGAGAGTGACAGTAAAAAGTATCGCTGAAACAGGAAGTGCCTAACAACTTTAAAAAATACAGGTTTTGTGAAACTGATACATTTTTGTGGTATTATCATTATCATTATTATTATTATTGTTGTTATTATTATTATTATTATTATTATCATTATTATTATTATTATCATTATCATTACTATCATTGCTGGTATTATCATTATCATTATTATTATTATTATTATTATTATTATTATCATTATTATTATTATTGTTATTATTATTTTCATTATTGCTATTATTACTGTTCTCATTGTTCCTCGTCCGTCATGCTTCTAATCATTCAAATTCTCCTCTTCCTTTTAATGCTGATGTTACTACTACTACTACTACTACTACTACTACTACTACTACTACTACCACTACTACTATTATACTCCATACTTCTACTACTACTACTACTACTACTACTACTACTACTACTACTACTACTACTACTACTACTAATAATAATAATAATAATAATAATAATAATAATAATACCACCACCACCACCACATTATTACTACTATACACACATAACGACTACTATATATCACCATTACTACTACCACCACCACCACCACCATCACCACCAAATTTACAATCACCTCCTGTTAGCATTATCAACACTATTTATACCCGCCAGTACTTTCACGCATTCACAAGTTCTCATAAGCCAAGTCATTACATCAGACAGGGGAAAGGCACGCGGGTGAAGACTGTTCCCTCTTGATCAAGCACCAGCCTTCACTAAACACAATGACCAAGAACACTGAGTCTGCAGCGGCGCGATGAAAATTGAGAGGTGGCGGAGCGTGACCGTGAGAGAGAGAGAGAGAGAGAGAGAGAGAGAGAGAGAGAGAGAGAGAGAGAGAGAGAGAGAGAGAGAGAGAGAGAGAGAGAGAGAGAATGAACAGGTGGGTGCGGGGAGAGAGGTGGGGTGAAATATTGGTTGTCATGGTAACCGAGTGTTGACATTCGCGGCGAGGGTTGAAGACCTTCCGGAGTCCAGTGACCCTCATGGTGGTGTGAGGCGAGGTGAGGCGGTACTAGGCAAGGAGGAACTGGGCGGGGCAAGGCTGGGTGGTGCTATGGTGGTGGGATCTTGTGTTTTGACGGCCAGTAGTGACCAGTGACCGCGACGCTAGGACAACACTGGGGCGAGGCGAGGAAGGCGGTAACCAGCGCGAGGGGTACCAAAGATTGTGAGTTTTTCGAGATTACTAAACAGGTGTTGGAAAAGGAGCAGAAAAGCTTGGTAAAATGAAAGTACGTACGTTTTTCAGACTTAAGATACATTGTTGTAAACGTATTACAGCTATTTCACACTTATCAATAGTGTTAAAGTCAGAAATGTTAACAAATTATAGTACCGGAAGTATTACCACAGCGAGCTGATAAAATGACACCGGTCAGCAAACACTGCACGGCAAAAAAAAAAAAAAAAAAAAACGGAAAATTGAAAGATGAACCAAACAATTAAATACGAGAAACACACACACACACACACACACACACGCATTGTAAAACAGTAGTGAATATTGGAAAAATGGAAAATTGTAAAAAAAGGCAAACTCTGAAATACGAAAAAGAATAAAAAGTAAAACGTGCAAACACTACCTAAATAAATAACAAAACAAGCTCAACATCTGATCTGAAGAAATAAAACAGAGCAAAGAAACAACTTTTTTTTAACTACACCATAAGCACAAAAACATACGATTTATAAACTTTTTAAAAATCATAAAAAGTAATAACCTTAAAAGTCGATTTCATATTTCTCTGATTTATAAACTTCCCAAGGGTGTGTACAGAAAGTAAATATATAAATAAACATGCTGACAGGCGATTTCATAGTAGTACCCTTCCAGGAACTTGACGAACAAGGCACTGAGGCACAACACTCAGGAAGACACAGTGAATACATCAAGTTTGTCAAGCGGATGGACCGTTGAAGCAAGAAACGTTGGAATAGAGACGAAGCGGATGTTGGGCATTACATTATGTACCAGAATACGAAAAGTGCTATGAGAAATCAAGACAAAGAAAATCACGTGTAAAGAAACAAGTTATTGGTGCTTTGTTCACCTGGTCACCTTTATTCACTATCATCACATGTGGCATCATAAAATATGTTTGAATACAAGTGTCGTTACGTATGTATGAACTGGCTAATTATTGGTGCTTAATAGGTGCCTTGACACCACTACCAACTAATGTACCAAGGTCATCACTAAGATAGAGACAAGGAGGAATGAGAAAGCGCTAATATGGAGCCTCAGACGAAAACATCAATAAGCTATGCAAGACTTCAACGCACCACACAAGACCGCCACGCCACAGCATAGTTTCTCATGGACAATTCATAAGGATTTCACAGGAAAGGATATCCTGTGAATCACTATCCATTTGGCAAGACCCTGTGTGTGTGTGTGTGTGTGTGTGTGTGTGTGTGTGTGTGTGTGTGTGTGTGTGTGTGTGTGGTGGGTGGTGGGAGGTGGGCGTGCGCACTCAGGACATCCGCCACATGCAAAACTTAAGTTATGATTTTTGTAAGGAAAAGTGAAGGAAACAACAGTGCATCATGTCTAACGGCCAAATAAAATAAAGTATCTTGGTAAATTGAACAAAAGTCTTCGTTAGTGCACATTAGCAATGCATTATATAAAAATCTATTCCTTCAACCTGTATTACAAGTTGCAAAGATATTTACGCATCTGTATTTAAATCGTCATAATTTAGATAGCAAATCTCAAGGACTGGCGTTAGTACTGTCATACACAAGCTTAATCTAGAAATGTGTTCTGGAATAAAAAACAATTAAGCAAATCCCTGACTGCGGTATAGAAGATATAAAGAGTTTTAATGGTGGACTAAAAACAAAATGGGAAAGTGAGAAAAGTTTATAATTCTCGTGGCAAGCCTTCGAGCAATAGGACTTTTCTGCAGTAATAGCTACATTATTTAGATGACTGAGGACAGCCATAAACCATCAAAAGGAAAGAACGACAAGAAAAAGACATGAATCACAGACAGACGAATGTTTTTACGACTCTTCAAGATAACTTTTTGCTTATAACCAGACTCATTAGTAGGAAGGTCCTCGAGATAGTTTGACAAAAAAACAGCAAGATATAATAGTCTCATCGGAAAAAAGATTATAAAAATGTAATCATAACAGGCGTACATCGTAACACTAAAAGACTCAACTAAAGAAGTTAAGATAGTGTAAGATTCTTAATTGGAAATGAGCGAGGGCGAGATGAAAGCTTGACGAATACGCGACAAAAGATACATGGACTGTTTTTTTTTTTAATCGCACCAGCAAAAGATGAAGACTTGGATTCTAAACACTTCAAAATGATCAATTTCATTAAATTTAAACACTTTATTTTGTTACCAGTGCCTCTGTCAAAAAGATGAATTTGTCATAACGTTTTTATCTGTGACTGAAGTGAAAACGTTGCTTGTGAAAGAAACGAGAAAGTAAAAGCTGAGGTTATGTTTGATTATGATAAAATGCGTCAAGAAAAAAAAAGTTTGCATATTAAAATAATCAGGGAGGCGATCATGTCACTTTAAGAAAAACGTATAAATAATCTGGCGTTGACCCTTTGCCAGACTTCAGTGCTACAAAAGAAGACGCCTCAACATCGTGGTCATATGGAGCCGCTGTAACATTGTAGCACTAACTATAACTGCTTAGAGTAAATAAAGAAATGATAAAGTAAAACAGTTGTATTAGTGATAAAACATCGGGAAAACTTCACTTGTATGTAAGTCTCTGCGGGAACATGAAAAGATAAGATCACAACGGTACATTTGGTACGATCGGAGTCTAAAACGATAACTACCGAAAAAAAAAGACTTATATACCACATGCTTACATTCATTCTGAACATCGAATATTCACCTCGCAGACGTGATTACCACCTTTGCTGTGCGCGTGACACCTACAGGCATTCATCACACGATAATGCTCCAGCTGGTGGGAGAGGCGACAAGACAAGATGATAAATTTTAAGTTCATATTTGAAACACAATCTCTCTCATCGCGACGGATTTTACTGGTATCTTTTCCATTAAGAAAGTGAAGTCTTTGTTAGTGAATCCCTGGATCAAGAAAACACCATTGAAATAATACGAAAGAATGAAGATACTAATTAATTCTTCAATTGGCAAAGTGAGCAATGTGAAAGACTTGAAGATACTGAATAACTCCTGTAATAATAAGACGAACAGAACACGAAGGAGGGAAGATACTGGTTAACCCTTGAATTGCTAAGAGAACAGATTAAGAGTGAAAGTAAATGAAGAGTTATGTACAGCGTAGCGTGGATATATACTCTCCTATAGGGTAGTCTTGTGATGTGTTATAATTACAAACTAATACATATATTACATAATGTCTAATAATACATATAATACAAATAAAAATCATGGAAACAGAAGTGCAAATTAAGTAGCATGAAAACAACTATTGAAATGTTTCTTCACTCACTTATTCGTATCCATTACATCCTTTCAAAAAACAAACTATTGCTGCAGCTGAAACAAAGAATCTGGGCCAGTGAGCAAAATAACAAGACGTGCCCAGCTAAAAGAAAAAGAATAAATAATCAAACAACTCCCACAAATGTTTGCCTGTCCACAACATACAACAAACTGCGCCCCGCTCCCCAGCCAACGGATTTCCTTCCTTGAAATATTCCTTCCTATTTCCTTTATCCTTCTACGAATTCAGACAGACAGACAGACAAATAAACAGAAATCACACACATAAACACACACACACACACACACACACACACACACACACACACACACACACACACACACACACACACACACATTCTTTCTTCCCCATAACACACTGCATCAGTAACTTCACGTGGGACAATGATCGCGATGTTTGCACAGCTTTAAACCTGCAATCTGATCCTACTTTTCAGATACACAATCCACGCCAAGTCAGGCAAAGAAACATCACGAACAGAACCAGCGATTCCTCAACATACTAATCTACTGTTTGGGGCGAAGGAGATTGTTTTCCTGAGCAGAGAGAGAGAGAGAGAGAGAGAGAGAGAGAGAGAGAGAGAGAGAGAGAGAGAGAGAGAGAGAGAGAGAGAGAGAGAGAGAGAGAGAGTGCCAGAGTTAATTTTAGAGTAGTGTTGCTATTGTATGCACTGGTGAAGCAGTGATAGACAGGAATTTCACACACACACACACACACACACACACACACACACACACACACACACACACACACACACACACACACATGAAATAACTGGGCGAGGAGGAAAAAGCAAAGTTTACTGAGAAGACACGCCTTTTGATCTACAGTATTAGAGAGAGAGAGAGAGAGAGAGAGAGAGAGAGAGAGAGAGAGAGAGAGAGAGAGAGAGAGAGAGAGAGGAAACACGTAAACACACAAATATTTTCCTTGTCCTTCAATTCTTACTTGTGTTTTCGCTTCCGTTTTCTGTAAGTAAGCAAGTTCAAGACGGTCTCCTGTAAGTTACCCATAGGCACACAAATCAAAGGAGAGGAGAAAAGGAAGGAGCTTTACCCAGTACCCACATCTCTCGTTATTCCACAGTGGAGTCAGTCTTGATCGCTACTGAGGGAGGCACGGCTTTCTCATCGTCCTTCTCGAGTTCCCTGTTTCCATTTTTCTCAAGGTTGCAGTAGACTAGTTCTTGTTCCTTTGGGGTAGTCAGCGTCTCCTCCATTCTTGTTCACTACTGAGGGAGACACAGCTTTCTCTTCATCCTTCTCTAGTGTCTTCTTTTCACCTTCCTTGATTTTATTGCAGATTTCTTTCTCTAATTGCGTCCCTCTGTCTTCGATTTGCTTCTTGAAATAAACCTCGACGCCAAAGTTGATTACTCCATGTAGTTAGTATTTCAAACGATCTTTTAGTCATTGTATACTAAAAAGTATTGTATCCTCCATAAAGCTATGTTCTAGATTAACAATTCCTCTCATATGTTCTCGCCTTTTTGTAGCCTTTTTGTTACCCTATGCCAAAGTTTTAATTAAAAAAAATCTAACATAAGAAGCTTAATAATGTTATATAAGTATATATGAAAGAGGAAAATAATAGTTTTAAAAATATAGTAGTCGATAAATAGAACAGAATTAATGATCAAACTGTTAATAGCGATTCTTTCCGGGATTTTAAAGGAAAACCAGATTAATTTATGGATCAGAATAACGAGGAAACAGATCAGAATTTTTTGACAGAAACAGCCACGTGTAGACCTTGCATCTTGTAATTTTTCTTATGTTCTTGAAAGCTTAACAAAATACGAAGGAAAAAAAAAAAAGGAAAGAAAGAATGCAACAAATAATATAATTCCAACACTGTAATCCTTTTCCCTTCCACCTACCCTCCTTGACTCGCTTTCATTTCTGCCCTCTGTAACTCCCTCCCACCTTCCCTTAACTCTCAACCTTCAAGCCACAGGTACACACGGGCGACCTTGACACGGCCAGGGAAAGCAGGGAAGGGTCACATACTGATGTCTATCACTCTCCGGGTCCTCATCTCCAATCCATTCCCCGCAGGTGGTGAGAGAAAGGCTATCAGGTGACCCCTCTCAATTAGTGGCCAAACAAGTACTACTCTTTCTCCTGAAGCCCAAACCTCGGTAATATGATGAACTGGGGACGAGAGGTAAGAGGAGAAAGACGAGATGGAGGAGGAGAAAAGGAAGGAGAGGATGAGGTGAAAGGGAGGGAGGAGGGTCAAGTAGGGAAAATGTTAGGAGGAGAATGTGGAGGAGGAGGAGAAATACAAAGGAATACAAAGAAAAACCAAGTAACAACAGACTTTTTGGCATTTTACAGGATAAGGAGGAGGTGGAGGAGGAGGAGGAGGAGGAGGAGGAGGAGGAGGAGGAGGAGGAGGAGGAAGAGGAGTAGGAGGACAGCGACGTCAAGGATGATAAGAGGACAAAGAGATAAAGCGAAGCAGAAGGAAGATGAGAAGAAAAACGAACCCAAATGAGGAGGAGGAGGGACAGCTTTGATGCGTTTAGATAAGCTTAGAATACAGTCTTGGTCAAATTGAGGAAGGCATTTTGAATTACTGAGATGACTTTGCGTCCTTGTCTTCGGGCCCACACACACACACACACACACACACACACACACATGCAAGCGCGCTCAGGCTCTAGTGTGCATGCGCAGTGGACAAACAGGTCAACAGATGGACAAGTATACACACATAGAGAAGGAAAATTACTTGCAGTCCTTGGGTTGAATACTGAAACCTGGACAGACATACAATTTGACTCGCTTTTTTTCTATAAATAAATCAGAGAAGAACGAGCAGGTGACAAGAACTACTAGTAGCAAAATATCATATATAGAATAGGTTGTCTAGACAGAGAGAGAGAGAGAGAGAGAGAGAGAGAGAGAGAGAGAGAGAGAGAGAGAGAGAGAGAGAGAGAGAGAGAGAGAGAGAGAGAGAGAGAGAGAGAGAGAGAGAGAGAGAGAGAGAGAGAGAGAGAGAGAGAGAGAGAGAGAGAGAGAGAGAGAGAGAGAGAGAGAGAGAGAGAGAGAGAGAGAGAGAGAGAGAGAGTGAGTGTGTGTGTGTGTGTGTGTGTGTGTGTGTGTGTGTGTGTGTGTGTGTGTGTGTGTGTGTGTAATTCATCTCGGTCGCCTGCTGGTCACCCCAGCCAGTCTTCCCCATTACGGAGCGAGCTCAGAGCTCATAGACCGATATTCGGGTAGGACTGAGATCACATCAACACACAACACACACCACACACCGGGAAAGCGAGGCCACAACCCCTCGAATTACATCCCGTACCTATTTACTGCTAGGTGAACAGGGGCCACACATTAAGAGGCTTGCCCATTTGCCTCGCCGCTTACCGGGACTCGAACCCGGCCCTCTCGATTGTGAGTCGAGCGTGCTAACCACTACACTACGCGGTATGTGTGTGTGTGTGTGTGTGTGTGTGTGTGTGTGTGTGTGTGTGTGTGTGTGTGTGTGTGTGTGTGTGTGTGTGTGTGTGTGTTTTAGTCACGCCACTTATTTGCCAGAGTGTAATTATCTTATCATGTACTTTCCAATGATTTAGATACGTAATTCTCAAAACACATAAAAGTATTACATTATAAAAGAAAGCACAATAATGAAGAAAAGCTAAAGAGTTAGTGGTTTCTAGTTAAAAATTCCTGTGTGAGGTTTCTAAATGTGGAGAAACATTCCTATAGCAAATTTCTCTGACCATTTGTGTTGATTAGAAAGTCACTTTAGGTGGCAGTAATGAGGCTCTGGGAACCGGTAGTCTCGCAACAACACGGAACAGTTTAGATGAAACTAACATTAATCAAAACTAAAAGTATTGTTTTTAATCTGAAACTCTCAGTGGAAATTTATTAAAATTTCCCTACTTTTGGTTTTAATACTATTCCATCGTACGCGATAATATTAAGCTGCTTCTTCCTCCATCGTAAGTCAAGGTACAAACTGATAAGGAAAACTATTCTTTTTACTCTGAAATTCATGTTAGAAAATAATTTCCAAGTTTGTTCCTAATCATATATTGTTTTAAGATGCACAGGAAATTCGAGCCGTTAGCTTTCTGTTTTGCATTAAGGTACAGACTGATAACAAAGAAGACTAAATTTATAAACTCATGTAAATAGTAAGCACGATCTTCCTGTTATAGATTTTACATTTTATCAAAGAAAATAGAAATTTTATGCTATTTCCATCCATTTTGCTGCATTTTGTAATTTACTTTATCATTCATTTACTGATACAATGAAAAAATAATGCCCTGTGAATATTCTTTCTACTGAGTATCTAATATATGCTAGTTCTATATTCCTATAATTCGGGAAGCGATCGGATAATCCCCACAAAAACGGTAATAAGTAGTGCCAGACACAGAATATTGATACTTGACAACCTCACAAACATCTCACTCTATAGCATTTTAAAAACCTTTCTATCTGAATAAAGTATTGACAAAACACTAAATGCCACACTAATCAAATACATGTCTCTCATCAAAACTATCTTCCAGACGCCAAGGCGATGATTATTCTATTTTTTCATTTTTTTTTCTTCTGGTGACGGTGTAGAATTAATTTTGAATATTTTGTGCTATCATGATACCCTCAATGGACTCTCCGGTTGATATTTATTCTGCGTAATGAAGTATAGTTCCGCATCAATCTTCACACACCGGTGAATGTTCGTGTAGTTTTGTTGCTAAACTTTCCCTAAAATCATAATAAAAATCACCACTGGAGACAACAGGAAATAATATATACCACCGGCATGATTTTTCACAGACCACAAAGACAATAATTTCGGTTTCATGCGTATTTTCTTTCTATTGAAGGAAATCCCCGTTTAACTTTCTCTAATACCAAATAGAACACTTCTGAAAACTCCGGTTGACTTCCTCAAGATCCTGTTATAACAAGGCGATGCAAGACACCCAAATATTTCAGAATATGGTCATAAATTGAATGAAGCAAGTACGGATATTCAGGTTCTATACACTATGCAGTCTTCAGGCTTCTCTCCCTGCTCCCCAGCGTACCACACATTCGCACTACGGAACTACGCAACCATTCATTACTGGTTAGTCTTCTTTGCCTCTCGCTGCCTTCCCCTCACCTCTTGATCTCAGAACGCGCCACAGCTCATCCATTGCAGTATAGTACACCGTTCATAAAGATTCTTATGTACTTTTAGCAAGATGAATGTTTCAGTATGATTTTATTTCAATCTTTACGTATATTTTTTTTCTTAGCCAGGTTATCTCATATGTATATGCAAAAATTTATTCGCTACATATTGCCACAAATATATTGCAAAGAAACATCACGCAATAGTTGTTGATGACAGAAAACTAACGTAAGTTATGTATGGATAGTTAAATAGATTAGGTTATTGATAAGTATACTCGTAAACAGTTATGTAACACAACCGAACACAACTTCAGAGTAGATGAGAATAGTAAAGATTAATAATTTTCATATGTCTCTATAGCTTTAACTCAACGAAAAAGTAACTGAATAACAAACTATTCAATTAATACACTCAGTCAACATAAAACTTCATCGTTATGTCACTGGTAGGCAGATTACACACATCCCTGACGAGAGAGAGAGAGAGAGAGAGAGAGAGAGAGAGAGAGAGAGAGAGAGAGAGAGAGAGAGAGAGAGAGAGAGAGAGATACCAACACACCCTCCTCTCCCACACCTGTAGGACAACATCTAATCTACGTCTTCACAGTGCCAGACGACCTAGGTGGCGCGACTTGAAGGAGAACCACTTCACGCCTCGCCTCGCATCGCCTCTCCCAGCAGCGCCCTTTCCCTCCGCCTGGCTATCCACGCGGACACACATTCAAGGCAGTTCAATAAAGCCTCCTTACATCGAACCTATAACGTCTGAGTGATGCAAGGAACGCCGTCACTTATGAATTGCTGCTTATAATCAATGTAAATTTATCTATATATATGTAGTGACACTTGATTGTTTGAGAGAGTCATTGTGTCTGTCTTACTACATGTATCGTTGTTTGTAATCATTGTTTACTTGTCTAAATGTATACTGGTGTTGGTATGTGTGTATGTATGTGTGTCTATCTCATATTTACATCATCAAAGAACAGGATTTCTATTTATATGTTATCTCTCTCTCTCTCTCTCTCTCTCTCTCTCTCTCTCTCTTTCCCAGGATAAAACACAGGCGCACATATTT
>NC_059270.1:12566098-12588598 GCF_017591435.1 Portunus trituberculatus
AGTAGTGGGGTTCGAACCTATGAATGGACATCTGCCCGTTCCCACGCTCACCACCTTACCCACTATGCCACCGCGGGTAATTTCCGAGGACATGAATTCTCAGCATCAACTACTGAGTGTGTGGTAGACTTCAATAGCAATCAGAAAGAGTTATACGGTTAGTTTAACAGTACTAGATCTTTAAATAGATGGATTGACTACGGAAGGAAGACGGAAGACAGTTAGAGTTACATTGTGTGTTTAGAAGACTTGAAGGAAGTTACATCATATGCTAGTCAGTTTACTACTAGTAGACCGATAAAGTGGAT
The DNA here is from genome assembly GCF_017591435.1 of Portunus trituberculatus. Taxonomy (NCBI): domain Eukaryota; kingdom Metazoa; phylum Arthropoda; class Malacostraca; order Decapoda; family Portunidae; genus Portunus; species Portunus trituberculatus. The sequence continues at coordinate 12,566,407 of NC_059270.1, forward strand.
TGGCTGCAAGAAAGAGAATTTAAACAGTTATAGCGTGTGTATGTGTGTGTGTGTGTGTGTGTGTGTGTGTGTGTGTGTGTGTGTGTGTGTGTGTGTGTGTGTGTGTGTGTGTGTGTGTGTGTGTGTGATAGACTTGAATTGTTGTCAGTTTAGTACCTCTACACCGAAAAAAAAAAAGAGATGAGCTGCATGAATAAGGATAGAAAACCGAAAGAGATATAGACAAGGCAGAAATATTCAACAGAACCACATGGAGAAGGCTCATCTGAAACAGCGACCTCGTATAGAAAAGAAACACTGGCTAGAGAGACGGCAAAGAAATTGACTCTAAATAATTGGTTAATGATTATAAAAACCTTTAAATTCTAAGTTTTAACCCATAAGTATTTATCAAGATCTGATGCATATATTTTCAAGACATTTATCTCTATTTTTTGGGTTAACTCTCTCGGACCTGTAAGGGGACTGGCAAGTAAGTGGCCCTTTTTTTTTGTGTGTATGTTTTCCTTGGCCAGTTTTCCACTCATATATAGAAAAGCACATCAGAAAATCAACCATAACTTTCTCTTACTTTTAAATATGACACTAGTGACTTTGCTTTCTTGAACTGTAGTCAAATTGTTGGAGATTATGTAACACATCTGACTAAATCACTGTTGTTGTTTTTTCCGCCTTTCCTTATGTTTGTTGCTCACCTCAACAACACATTTTATCAATCCAAGGCTGTGAAGATGAAGGAAGAGGCAAAATAACCATCATATGCGTGGAGTTGTGTAGTAAATCGGAATACTACAAATATTCTTAAGGAAAGTTGATATTCTCTTCGCTTCTCTGCCTAACTCTTCTCTTTTTTTTTCCTATTTTTTTCCTTTCTCTCTTCTCTTCACCTTGTTCCTCTCTTAATTCCTATTTTTCTTCCATTCTATTTTTTTTCTTTCCTTTTACTTCTATGATCTCTCTCTCTCTCTCTCTCTCTCTCTCTCTCTCTCTCTCTCTCTCTCTCTCTCTCTCTCTCTCTCTCTCTCTCTCTTTCTCTCCCTTCCTCCTCCCCCTATCCCTCCCTCCCTCCACCTCTCTCTACTCACCACACCCCAAAACTCCTCTAATGTTTGGTCTGCGTAGTATAAACAGCGGCAGAGCACAGCGGACATCGACAACACACACACACACACACACACACACACACACACACACACACACACACACACCCAGGCGCCGCTCGCTGCACACTTCCTGTACTGCAATCCACAGATGAAGAAAAACGCGGCTCTGCACTGTTTCACACCGACCTCCTACTGTGTGTGTGTGTGTGTGTGTGTGTGTGTGTGTGTGTGTTGAGAGAGAGAGAGAGAGAGAGAGAGAGAGAGAGAGAGAGAGAGAGAGAGAGAGAGAGAGAGAGAGAGAGAGAGAGAGAGAGAGAGAGAGAGAGAGAGAGAGAGAGAGAGAGAGAGAGAGAGAGAGAGAGAGAGAGAGAGAGAGAGAGAGAGAGAGAGAGAGAGAGAGAGAGAGAGAGAGAGAGAGAGAGAGAGAGAGAGAGAGAGAGAGAATAGTAATGAGACGGAGATAAGAGACAGAGACAAGACAAAGAAAAACATTGAATAAACGATATCCAATAAATCCCTAATTTCTCCACAATATCAAAGTCACACACGCCAAGGAAGCACCAGCCTTTGTGGAGAGTTTCTTTGTGTCGCAACTAAACACTTTCCTTTGTGTTCTCAAAAATTCTTCTCCTGACAGCCCACAGTGAAAGTTATTCGTGGTTTTTAATGGAGGTTTTCATAATTCTCGTGACAACTTAAAGATGGATTCAACACTGTCAGTAAAGAACACACTGAGACACTTAGCAGTATTTGACGAATGGTTTCTAACTGTTTGGTGATTGATACTTCGCTGAGTTTTATCTTTCCTAATTTTGTTGTCCTTGATCAGTGCTTCTCCTACGAAAAAATAGCAGGAGAATCATACTGGTGATTTCTAGGAAGTTTTCATGAATTCCATAATAACTTAACCAATATTCAACACTCAGTACTGACAAGATTCATGAGAAGCTATATAATTTAGTGAAAGTTATTGGTGCTTTCAAGGCGGTTTTTATGATTCCTATATTTTGAATACTGTACAATCATCAAGTGAAAGTTATTGGTTGTACAAGTGAAGGTATTCAGGATTTCCGTGATAGTCTAACGAGAATTCAACACTCTCAGACTCTCACAAGGAAAATCAACTATGAAAACCGGTACACTCTTCCTTGTGGGCTTTGAAAAATTGTCGTGATGAGAGACAAACGCTTTAAGAATACAAGTCTTTTTGTAAGTCTAATACACATGCAAATCACCATTAGATCACTGGTTTGGCTGCTGCATGAATAGAATTATTTTATATTTATTTCTGCTGCCTCATACTAAGATTTCCCTTCTCTGTTTTGAGTTTCTGCTTTTATACTTTTACATCCTTTTTCCTACTCCAACACCTCCTCCTCCTCTTCCTCCTCCTCCTCCTCCTCCTCCTCATCCTCTCTCCTCCTCCTCCTCCTCGTAGTAATAGTAGTATAGTTGTTGTCGTCTCCTCAAGAATGCAAACCTCCTTCGATCGCCGGTGCAGGAATATAATTATTGTCGTACACATTTCTCCTGCTTCATACTACGATTTCCTTTCTATTTGTGTTTCTCCTTTTTCCTTTTCCTCTCTCCTCGTTGTCTTGCTCCTTCCGTATGCAAATCACCATCAGATCACTAGTTTAGGCTGACGCAAGAATACAATAATTTTCATCTTCCATATTCCTGCTGCTTCCTTCGACGATTTCCTTTCTCTCTATTTGTGTTTCTCCTTTTTCCTCTTTTCTTTTCTCGTTGTTCTCCTTTTCAACGCAAATCACTATGAGAACACTGGCTTGGCTAATGCAATAATACAATAATCTCTCTACATTTCCATTGCTTTGTACTAACATTTTCTTTAGCCTCCCTTTGTGTTTCTTCTTTTCCCTTTAACTTCCTCTTCTTCCTCCTATTCCTGCTGCTGCTGCTCCTTTTCCTACTCCTTTTCCTTCTTCTCCTCGTTCTCGTCCTTCTTATTTCGAAACTGCAGAAATATCTTTAAAGTATTTTCTTTTCTATCCTTTGCGAAAGAGCGTTCGTTCTCTCTCCTCTCTTTCTCTCTTTTCTGTCCTCCTCTGACATTAGTGTTAAAGTTTATTCAGCCAGGTGCCCTCGTTCTGAACCAACCACGCGGTCTGGTCTTCTATTATTTGGTATTTCTGTATTTTGATAATCTGTATGTCAGTATTCTTGCGTTTGCTGATCTTGTTGCTCCGTTTGTCATCTGGTCCTGTTCATTTTAACTTGCTTTGGTTATTTTTTTTTTTCACCAAGCATCACTTCTTATTTTAATCTTTTCTGCTATACGTCATACAGTTTACTTATAGTGATGTGTAGTTCGACAGTTATCTTGGTGATTGCTGGTCCCCCTCCTCCTTCTTTTTCTCCTTCTGTTATCACGTCCTGCCAAAACCCACATAGCTTGCTGGTATTACGATATAGGTCAACATATGTTCCAGTCTCCTAGTAACTGCCTCTCTCTCTTCATCCTCCTCCTCCTCCTCCTCATCCTACTCATTCTCCCTCTCTTTTTCTCTCCATTGATCTTTACTTTTCTTCTTCTCTTTCTTGTTTTTCTTTCTTCTTGTTTTTTTTTTTCTTTTCTTCTTCGTCTTTCTTCTTCTTCTTCTTCTTCTTCTTCTTCTTTTTTTCTTCTTCTTGCTTTTCTTCTTTTTTCTTTTTTTTCTTCTTTATTTCCTTTTTCTTCCCTCCTAGTCCTCCTCCTCCTCCTTCTTCTCTTTTTTCTACTTCTTCTTCTTCTTCTTCTTCTTCTTCTTCTTCTTCTTCTTTAATCCTCTCATTGTATACACTTTTTTTCCCCAAAACAGGAATTTCTACCTGGGAGCAAGTCAAGTTTCACATTCCCTTCAACTTCAGTGAAAACGAAGCAAAAACGGACTAGCGGCAACGCAATGTAAGGGTTCATAAAGATTTGCTTATCTCATTTACCTTGCATCATGTTCAATACGACAACAATGACACACACGGGAAAGATCCAGGAGCAGTGCCAGCGTCAAATATATATACGATGGATGGACACACAGAGAAGATGTACGTAGGAGCATCGTCAAATATATACGGTGCATGGAAAGCGCTTCTCCACTCGTCGCATTTTGAAGTGATGAATGAGGCAGCTAAAGTCTGTACCTGAAAATATGAAAAATGAAAGAGACGTTCATTGTCCCATACGCAGCGGAGGTGAGGTTAGAGGAGAGAAAAGGAGTTATAAGATGCGAGAGAAAGTACAGCATCAGGTATAGAAACAAGGCATAGAAGCAAGGCACAAGAATGACGTATCAGAAATGTGTGTGGAAGTAAAGTATAAAAGAATGATATACAATGTGAAAATTTGAAGGAATAGGAGCTGCATACAGTAGCAACGGAAGGTAGAGACAAAGGTAAAGGATGTGAAATACGTTATAGCAGGAAGTATATCAAAATGCAACGTTGATATATAGATGAAATAAAGGTATAGAAAGTGTATGAGAGAAAGGTGTTGGACAGGAAGATATGAAGCAAGGTATAGCAGAAAACAATCAAAGGTGTATAGGAGATAAGTATAGGATATGTAGCATTTCACGATAAGGAAACAAGGGACATGTGGAGCAAGGTATCTAAGAGAAGCATTAAAGGCATATAGATAAGAAAAAGTGTAATATTTCAAGTTATGAGAGGACAGGGAGGCACGACGCAAGATAACAGTGACGGGAAATACTCAGCAACACTCCAACATTTACCGCAAGAACCCAATGACATGCAGGATACCAAGAACACGAAGTGAATTCCTGCATATATTTATCATCCAGCATCTTTCATTCTTTTCGTCTAAGTGGCAAGTAAGACCGGATAAGTAGAAACAAACACCACTGCCATCACCACCACCATCACCACAACCAGTTGACCTATAACTAGAAGAATAAGCGTTTACTTGCATTGATATTTCTGTAGTACCATCCAGCTTCTCACTCCCCGCCAAGCAGAGACAAAGGTTGATACGCGAGCGGAGTGAAGAAGAATATTAAAGTCTCCGTGCACTGCTGACAGAACTTTCCGCTTCACTTAGCGAGGTGAAGTTGAACAGGGTCTTGGTGTGTGTGTGTGTGTGTGTGTGTGTGTGTGTGTGTGTGTGTGTGTGTGTGTGTGTGTGTGTGTGTGTGTGAGAGAGAGAGAGAGAGAGAGAGAGAGAGAGAGAGAGAGAGAGAGAGAGAGAGAGAGAGAGAGAGAGAGAGAGAGAGAGAGAGAGAGAGAGAGAGAGAGAGAGAGAGAGAGAGAGAGAGAGAGAAAGCATTACAATCATATACAAACTCTGTCAAACAGCTGATTCGTGTCTGTATATCTATAAATGAAGTAACTTTTTCCTGCCATCACACCAGCAAAAAGGAGGAGGGAGGGCTGACCAAGTAGAGATTTTGATGATTCAAGACACTTCCCCATTTCATTACAAAACAGGACCGTAACTTTCATTGGCTCGACTCTCCCTGAGGCTGAAATATGGTTATAAGTTAGCACGGTACGTACCATTGCTTGTGGGTCATGCCGTAATGGTAGAAAGATACACGATTTTACCTAAGAAATTCAATGAAGGTGTATAATCTTAAGGAATCAGCAAGTGCATCTGAAAATCTTACACTGATTCTTATCCACATCCCACACGCCATGTAATAAGAAGCCTGGGTATTACTTGGGTTTGCTTCAGAATATGACCAGTCTATCGGCGTATACTTAAGAATTATTACAACTTACAGGTCAAGTGTGTGAAAGTCATGTGGGAAAAAGGCATCACATCACGTTTCACAGATAGCGCGGCCTCGTGAGCTCACTTCTTTATGGTGACGCGAAACGAGAACACAGGTGAATTGAATGTAAGTTTGGAATATGTTCTGAAATTTTCGAGTTTGCTTCTATGGTTGAACTTTGGGTTAGTTCTTTGCTTTATTAGCTTTATATTTTCATCCTTTTTTTTGTTATTTCTTCAGGGAAATTTTCTGAATGACTTTGTTGTTGAACTTTAAATTAGTTTTTTTTTCTTTTCGCTTTTTTTTCGTTTGATAGTTTCATTTATTTTTTTTTGTCTCTCTCTTGTTTCTGGAGGTAAATTTTGTTAGCACTTTAAGAGATTTAAAATTTAACCTTCATTTTGTTAAATTTAAATTCATTCCTTTTCCTATTATTGAAAAAAGAAAAGAAAATCACACCACGCGAGTGAGTTCTTATCATGGAGACTTTCTTGCAGTGAAAATATTATCCTGCTCACGTTGCTCTTATTAGAGAAAACTATTTTTGTTCTGAGGTTGAGTGTGTGTGTGTGTGTGTGTGTGTGTGTGTGTGTGTGTGTGTGTGTGTGTGTGTGTGTGTGTGTGTGTGTGTGTGTGTGTGTGTGTGTGTGTGTGTGTGTTTTCCCCGATGTGATGCACCGTGTGGTAATTCTGTAAGCAGCACAAGTCAACATTACCGTTCTGGTGCATCATTAGTGCCCGCAACCCTTGCTAATGCCGATACACAAATGATGCCACAGCTTTCATTAGAGTGACCTCACGCTCATTAACGTAACAATTCCACTTCATTTTCCCCAGGCAAATTATCGATAGGAGAATCATACGTAATTTAAGACAGAGATAAGTGTAAGATGGGTATATTTTTGCATATAAGATAAATGAAACCAATAATACACAATTTAAGACAGATATGTGCAGAACAAGTATTTTTTCTGCACATTAACTGAAGGAAAAGAGAATCACACACAATTTAAAACGGAGATATGAGAAGGATACTTATTAATCTGCCCTCAAATAGAAAAAGAAAACATCACACACAATTGAAAACAGACTAAGAAAAGAATAGCCATTGACCCAAACCACAGGATGCAGGGGGACCAGAGCGGCGGTCATCAGTAACAACAGGTGTGGCTGCCGCTGCCTGGGTCACCTGGTTCTCCACGGCAGCAGCATCTGGTGACGCACACACCACTCCAATCCGCCAGGCTTACACGCTCCATTAAACCCGCGGCGCTCCCTTGTTGCTTGCCGCCAACACACTCAGTCCCCACCACCATTACCACCATCACTACCACCATCACCATCACTACCTGCACAGTTTCTCGACCAAAGACCGAATGAACATTTGCCTCACAGTTTTTGTAATGAACTTTTATTAACTACAGCTGCACTTTACTGTTAAACCTGTATTATTTTTTTTAACGTAAGAGGAACACTGGTCTGGTCTGGCCAGCAAAAAAGAACGAAAAAAAATGGTTCACTGAGGGGTCAGCCTTTAGTCCCTCTTAAATCGTAGCTTCTTAAATCTAAGCAAGAGCAAAACTTTCACATGACGCTTAAGTTTTTTTTTTTCTCTGCATGTTAAATAATTCCAAATTGTACTTTACCTCATATGCACATACTTTGTTAACGATACATTATCGTAGCAGTACCTTAAGGGAAAGCTAACACCGTCCTATAATTCTTTTATCTAATTTAGTACAAAACTCATGGTAAACTCAAATGCTTCTTATAGAACAATGAATAAGTATAATGATTTAAATGGGAAAGACTCAGTGATTGATGGTTAGACTTGGCAGCGCGAGAAACACTGTATAAAAAAAATGAAAGTACAATGTCGCAAGCAAGAAACACACCAAAAATAAGACAAGAAATGGAAGAAAAAACAAAACCTTTACCCGACTAACCGAAAAAGCAAGCAAACAAAAGAAAATAAAGTAACATCACAGCCACAACAATATGGCAGTTAAAAATTCCTGTAAAATAGAATACAACCAAATAAAGAAACTCCAAAATCAAATAGTATAAATAAACAGGCATACATGAATAGCTAAATAAGATAGATACAATTACAACTACATAAGAAAATATAAAACAGGTAAGAAAGTCACCATGGTATTGATATGGTGAGTCCAGACCACTCGTCTCATTATTCGACCCACTTATCACTGGCAATCACTGTCATTACATCACGAGCTATCTGCACGAAACTTTCTCTCCCACCGTACAAACAGGATCCCTCTTGCCCGAGTCCTTCTTGAATAATTGATAAAAAAAAGATATATATACTAAACCGTCCATCTCTCTCTCTCTCTCTCTCTCTCTCTCTCTCTCTCTCTCTCTCTCTCTCTCATTGATCCTGACCCTTCCTTCGCTGCATTTGTTTACTTTTCAATCTAAGTAGTTTTTTTCTTCTTCTAAATGTCTTTCTGTTTTGTGTATATTTATTCCAAACAAGAAACAGATCACTAAAATAATCATAACTTATTTTCATGACAAACTCTGCGGTTCTTGAGAGGTTTTAAGCGTTTCTATCTTTCCATTTTTTGCATTTCATTTAATTTACAGAGAATTCTTCCCCAGTCTCCTCCCTGCTCCGAGAGAATATTCTTACACATGTGAGTATACAAAAAATAAAGGCTTCAGAACGTAACAAATCATAATCAGACACATTTCTAATACTAACCCCTTCGTTTGTATCACTGGTATCGTCACCCACAGGATCCAAACCCAAGTCGCTTCCCTCTAACACAAATGAAGCATAGGAAAACCTTTACGTAACTTTAACAAACTCTCTTTCTATACAAAGTCATTAGCTCTCACTTCCAACGCATCCAGGCACCCGTAAGTAAAAAAAAATAAATAAAACTTCTTTCCCAGTCAACCCTGAAGCCTATAAGTCAAACCAGTAAGTCATTCAGCCATCAGGCAGCCCATTTCTCGCTTCTTTCATTACAGGAGCAGAGTGCAGCAAGACGAAACATAACTGCGTACGCTTCGTCATGGCACTGTAACTTTCTAGAATGATGGGTGAGGTGGGCGGGTGGCCTGATGAGCAGCACGCGGGAGAAGGCTGGAGCGTGTGACGGTAGCGCCAACAGCAGCAGCAACACCACTAACCCTCGTGGCGTAAAGATAGACTCGAAGGTACTGAGAGGAAAAGTGAAGGGAAAGGGTGCGGGAGGGGCCGACTGAGAGAGAGAGAGAGAGAGAGAGAGAGAGAGAGAGAGAGAGAGAGAGAGAGAGAGAGAGAGAGAGAGAGAGAGAGAGAGAGAGAGAGAGAGAGAGAGAGAGAGAGAGAGAGAGAGAGAGAGAGAGAGAGAGAGAGAGAGAGAGAGAGAGAGAGAGAGAGAGAGAGAGAGAGAGAGAGAGAGAGAGAGAGAGAGAGAGAGAGAGAGAGAGAGAGAGAGAGTCGAGAGTTGGGTGTGAGGGAGGTCTCGAGGGTGTGGTTGGAAGTGATTGATTGGTATTTTGACGTCACAAGATCTTGGGGACGGTTTCTGGATCATGGGGTGCAGTGACAGGAGGGAACGTAAGGTGAGGCGTGCCTGGAAGGGAGCCTGGTACGTAATGGAAGTGGAACGGAGTATGTGGTGGTGATGAAGTACCTGTGGTGAGAGACGTGTGGGTGCTAAAGGTCTGGATCGAAGGGTGTGGTGAAAAGTAAACCGCAAGGTGGAACAGGCCTGGAAGGGACTTTGGTACAGGATGTTTCGGGCGCAGAATGAGAGAGAGGTACGGAAAAAAAAGTATGTTAGAAAGGATATCAGGACAGACAGAGAGAGAGAGAGAGAGAGAGAGAGAGAGAGAGAGAGAGAGAGAGAGAGAGAGAGAGAGAGAGAGAGAGAGAGAGAGAGAGAGAGAGAGAGAGAGAGAGAGAGAGAGAGAGAGAGAGAGAGAGAGAGAGAGAGAGAGAGAGAGAGAGAGAGAGAGAGAGAGAGAGAGAGAGAGAGAGAGAGAGAGAGAGAGAGAGAGAGAGAGAGAGAGAGAGAGAGAGAGAGAGATCTGGAAAGGAGTTTAAAAGTGAAATCCGTGGAACAAAGAATGTGATAAGGTGTTGGATGGAAAGAAAAGATACATATGCAAGAAAGTGAAGTACTGGAGTGTGGCACTGGAAGACACGAACGAAGAGTTTTGTGAAAAATGGAACATAAGATGCTTCAGTAACGGATAGAAGTCTGGCAGTACGGCGAAAGAGAAGTCTGGGAAAAATATTATTGTAGAAGTGTGGAAAAAATGAGCGCAAATAAAATGTGCTAGAAATAAAAGATACGTTCGGAAGGGAATACAGAGCTAAACTTAGAAACGAAAAACCTGATGAAGTCTTGAATGAAGGATGACAGATTACTCATGAAGAAAGTGATAGTAGAAATCTGGAACGAAGGGAGTAACAAACGCTGGTGATGAGAGATAAAATAACCGAAGATCTGGAAAGGAATCTGGTAATAGGGACCTGAGTGAGAGAATATTGTGAAGGCGTGTGGAAGAGAGCGCTGTGATGGAGGTCTGGGACGAAGGTGCACATACGTAGCGGAGGGAAGCGAGAACAGGAGCAGCAGCAGAGTCACGCTCCACCTGCCTTCACCTTGCAATCGTGTGGCGGAACCTCACGCAACACGCAGCGGCTCACGATGGCTCGCTCTCCGCCAGCCCTCCAGCAACAAGCTACCAAATTAACTCTCCGCCTCCCCGCACCAAACGCGCTATGCCTCACTCGTGTTACTGTGGTCGCTGTATGTGTTGGACTCTTCACCCTCGATATGTAAAAAAATATTCTTTCTTAAGCTTTTCTGGATCTCGCTTTGAACATCAGGCTCAGGTTCAAGAAAGAGAGAAGGTTAACTGATATCAAAAGGAAGAGATGCAAGAATAAGCGAAGGAAAAATCACGAAACTAAATGAGAAACGAATTGCAAAGTAAGAGAGCGTGGTGAAAACAACGATAAATGTTTACGAAAATAAGCAAGAAATGAAAAACGTAGAGAGAGAAAGATGCAAAAGTAAGATATAATCAAGGGGAAAAATAAATAAACGCATACTAGAACAGGAGAATGATGCAAATTAAACATTCAATAAAAACACGAAGATAAAAAAAACAGAGGAAGAGAAAGATGAGAGAAAATAGAAAAGTCATAGAATAAAGATATACGACGAGAAAAAAAAAAAACATCAACTTTTGCGAAATACCATAAACATGTAACGGCCAGTGCTTGGAGTCCTGACATGCAACGTGAGACGCGACACACGGAATTCTGCTCCAGGCCACTGTCGAGACTTTCATGAGCAGGGAAGATAGAAGACTATTTTGGGCATTTCCTTCATCATACCAAGACATCTTTGACCCGCAGGCGTAACAATCGCAGGCTGATGACACTTTTTCCTTCTAGATATTTCTGTCCACCACAAAAATTTTCATCCAATCCACAGAAGATTCAGCACAACGTAACAACAAGTTCCTTCAGGTTCCTTCCACATGACACACACACACACACACGTGAAAAGCGATAACGTCAGCAAGGAACACGAAAGAAATAGTGCAGGTAAAGAAGCGGACCGGCTGGAAAAGAAAGGCACACAAAGGTCGACACAGACACGGCCTCATATACTTGTGCTAGCAATGATATGGCGTTTGGTAAATCTCTAAACGGTTGTGCTAAGGAGATGACGAGGGAAGCCAGTACTCACCTCGTACTTGTGCTCAGAGTGATGAAGCTTTTATGGCGAGTTTCCAGACGAGATGACAGTGACAAACCAGTACTCACCACCAGTCTAAAAGGAAAAATAATAGGAAATTGTCACTCAAATGAAAGCAGTAAGCCAAACCTCTGTATATACTGTAATGTTGATGGAAAATATAAATAAAATATAACTTTAATCAAATCAGTATGAAAAGAAACTAAACTAAACATTTTACCAGTATTTTTGTATTTGGGAGAACAGGAAAAACAACAACTAGAAAATTAAAAAGAAATGGTCTCTTGATCAATAAGGAAATTACTTAGAAATTGTCACTTAAAAAAGAATAACGGTTGAAAACTTGGTATAGTACAAGCAACATTCATGCATCAAGACTTCAGTCAGGGGCAAAATATCGAGTAGAAAATATACAGAAATTTTCACTCATATCAAATCGACAATGAGAAATTAGATGCTTCTATATTGCAAATTATTTTTCTATTCACTTGGAAGAACATGTAAAGATAAAAAGAAGTGGAGAGAGAGAGAGAGAGAGAGAGAGAGAGAGAGAGAGAGAGAGAGAGAGAGAGAGAGAGAGAGAGAGAGAGAGAGAGAGAGAGAGAGAGAGAGAGAGAGAGAGAGAGAGAGAGAGAGAATGATACAGTATTTTCAGAGGAAAGGTATTAAAGTATTGTGAGATTTAAAGGCTGATTAATTAGTTGCCTTTATCTGTGTAGGTGATAAGAGTGAAGTGTTATGTCTATGTCTCTTGTCTTACTCTGCGTCTGAACCAATACTAATGATCTGTGCACTTAAGGCAACATACATGACCTAGGTGACAAGATTTATTCATATACCTCTTGTTTTTTTTTTCCTGCATCTGAAGCTAATACTGATGATCTATATACTTTAGTAATGCTTATAAAAGGTGAAAGACCTATGAGGCAAGATTTATTCCATTACTTGTACACTCAAATTCATCGAAAAAAAGAAAAAGCATACAGACAAAAGGGCTCATGCTTCGTGACTTCTAAACGAAGATATATTTTCAAAGGTTACTGAGATGATTAATGAGGTTGTAATGATATTTCATCTCAGTGAAACAGAACCTTGTTAGAATATCCCAAAAAACATAAACACACACACACACACACACACACACACACACACACACACACACACATATATATATATATATATATATATATATATATATATATATATATATATATATATATATATATATATATATATATATATATATAATACATACATACATACATAGTACATATATACATTCATGCATACAAACATACTTACATACATACATACATACATAACATGGTGCCTCTTCGCTAATTTCACCGATTGTTTGAGTCATGGAAAAGACGGAAATTGAAAGTACAATATGAGGAAGGAACGAAGAGAAAGAATTAGTAGGACCTTGTAGTGTTGGTGCAGAGTGACGTTAAGTTCAGCTCTGACATGCCAGCGCTGCTTGAACGAGCTGAAGTAAGGAGAAAGAAAAAAAAAGGAGAAAGCATGATCCTAAGAAACCTGAACTATATATTATAAATTATACTAAAGAGTTTTACGCAAGAGTTAATGAACACACTGAAGCTTACGATTACAATGTGTGCCTGATTATTGTTCAATTACTGCAAATTATCTTGATTTTTATGTGAAAAAATCCAGTGCACCAGACCACCACGGTGTTATAAAATGTAAGTCATGAACACCTGCATACCAGTGTTGATCAGTTATGTAACCACAAGTCAATGCAATGCTGCATTTTGATAAAGTTTTATTAAGTATTGATTTTCTATCGAGTTCAGTAAACAGCATGACAAAATGTGCAGGAGCTAAAAAACTATCCCTCTCTACCATCAGGTGGGGATGTTCCCACTCACTACCTGCAGAGGAACCGCCCCACGTGTTTCCTAGGGAGTGCTTTCAGAGGGCGTCGCTACGTCCCTGCAGTGTCCCGCGCTTGGAGAAAGTGTTCCAAAAACGCAGAAGGCTGCACAAGTGGGTCAGCGCTACTCAGCGACAGTTGCCGGAAATACTTCAGGCAGTGAAATTTGTTGCTGCTGCTGATAATGACCTGACAGCCGCTGACTCCCTAGCGCTTCATTCATGATCGACACGACTGACTTCACCTTCAGGACTCGTGTCAAGGCACCACGCTCACGCCGGTCGTTTTGACCTGCTTTCAGCTGCGATATTGACAATAATGGCTTATGCCTATGAATAACAGTGCCTGATTTAAGCTAAGAAGCTTTCCAATCAAAACTCATAAATGTTTGTATGTATCGTGAGATATTGCAAACCTGGTTATTGGTAAGTTTTCCGTATAGAGAGTTCATCTGAAGAACAAAAATACGAAAAGGATATTTATTGTTTAATGAATCTGAAAACAATGATGGCACTTAGAGAAATGGAGGTGTTATAAGAGCTGCCGAAAACATCCTGTCAGCTTTTCTTGTGCCAGTCGAGTAAGTTACGGAATATTTTATTTTCACAACTAATTCTGAGGAAGATAGAACTTTTCAACCCTTCATTCTTCAATCTGGCCAAACACGTTCCTGTTCCACCTTTCGCGTGCTAATTTAAGGACTCAGCGGCCACGAACTCTCTCCAGGACTCATCAATGTTCGTTCGTAATTTGCTGCCCAATTTTTCTTCCCTCCGTCAGTCTGCGCTGCTGAGGAAGTCCACGATTTATGGATGATGCCCAAGAATCGTGAGTATGCCTCAGTTCTGTGTCGGGAATAGCGGCACGACGAGACGATAACACCTTAAAACGTGGCCAGCTCTTTCTCACGGCGAGAAAGTCGATAATGTGTAGAGTGGAGAGTGTCATGTGGGACGACGGCCTTGAGCAGGATTCCAAGACAGCGTGTTGACTCAAGCACCAACCTCTATTGTCAAGTGTCGCTGATGCTTCCAACAGTTACTGAGGGTTGTACGAGTTCCACTTGTAGTTTGAACAGACTTATTATCAGTTTAGCACCACAAATAGATCGTATGATGTTATTAAGTGCATCACCGTCGTAATTATACGACTTTCAGAAAAGAGTAATTATATATATATATATATATATATATATATATATATATATATATATATATATATATATATATATATATATATATATATATATATAAGAAAATAACTGGTGAATGGTAGACATTGATCCCTTGCCACCAAGAATTAAATCATACGTTTTGTTTTATTTTGTCATCATGCTCCACCACAAACAATCATGGTGTTTCACGATTTCTTCTTTTGTACATACGTAAGCTTAACAGTAAACTCAACCTTTCTTCAGTCCGAATAATCAGGAACGATCAGTTTGTGTATCATGCATGCAATTGTTTTCTAGCTGTTGTTTGATTCCAGAACATGATCCTCTTAGAGCATTCTACCTTTGTTCGCGTATCGCGAACAGCGCTAGTCAATTTGCACTGCTTCTTTTGTGAACAAACCTCGCGACTTACATTAAACCGATCACAGATTGCTTCGGTACCTCAATCTGTCAATTCGTGCACCGAATCATATTATATATCTTATATAATAAAATATACTGTCTGTCTGTCTGTCCATTTGTCTGTGTGTGTGTGTATCATAGACTTCTATATATTTTATTCTTTGGAAGACATTATACTTTGTATAATATTTGAGACGAAAATAGGACCACTAAAAATAAATAAGCTGCAAGAAGCCATCAGGACGACATTGGTAGTCTTTGTGAAACAAACTTATCTGAACCCAGCTATCATCCCTGTCTGTGAGTTTGTTTAGTCTGCAGGTTGAAGCTCCCTATGGACTCTGCACTAACAACTCCAACCGTCTTATAGTGATGCAGTGAACCCTATCATGACACTGCTGAAGTTGATCATAAAAAGTATCCAGCGAGTAGACTTTATTAAGATTATGACCCAAGAACCTGAATAAAAAAAAAAATCCTGCATAATACTAGTTTCAAAGAAGGCGAAACTTGGTGGCAGAGGCGCGTAATGTCAGTCATAAATTCAGCGTTCACATCAAGTATTTGTATCTATAAATAGCCGCTTGGAAGTTATGTTTTCTTTATTCGCTCTTTTCTTTTCTTAGTGTGAAAGAATGACTTCATATATTCCTGTATTCATTGGGCTCCTATCATAAGTCTTGCATGATGAACTCTGACCACCTGCATCCCCGCATGACTAGAGCCACGATGGGAGGTAAAACACGCCGCTGCCACTAACTGCTGGAAATCGCTGTGTTGTTATTGTAGCAGCTACTGAACGTTTTCTGGCCCTCAATCAAAAACACTGTGCTCTCACCAGGACTATTTTCAAAACGCCACATAAATGATTAGCAGGGTTTCCAAGACCATTTCTTTTGTCAATGATCTAGAAATCTTGTTAAATTGTCACCGAAGTTGTAAAAAAAATCACTTTAAAAAAATTACATAGCTTTAACTAGAGCTTTCTTTTAAATGATGTAGGAACGAGGCAGAGATGCTTCATAATAAAGGCCTCTGAAGCAGCGTGGAATGTTTCCTTACGCTTCTGTAGGAACAAGCTGCAATATGCCACCAGACCTACATATACACGAAGTACACTTACCGATCAACTTCATCTATGAATTCATCTACTCTACTCTTACAGCTCCTTAGTGATCCACGAGTAGAAACAATTACTGAGTCTATTTCATCCACCTATAATTCTGTTTGAGGATAGACTACTTCTTTCTTATCATTTTTCTAATGTAATTTTATCAAGCTTGAACCCAATATTTCCTGTTTTCTATTAATTAAAGTACCTGGTGGTTTTCCTCATAAAGATTAACTAAAATCACCACCAAAAGAATTAATTTGTACTTTTTCAGTCTCCACGATAATTAAAAAAGAAAACATACACCTTTCATTCATCTTGAAAAAAACATGTCAGGGATTTTTCCATCAGCAAATCCAAAGCGGGCACGAGGAGGTGATTTGCTCAAGCACCCTACTACTAACCCAGCATCCTTCTGGCACCGCAACCCCTACACCATTCTGGCACTACTGCTCTGCTTCCAGCCTCGTATGGCATCCCTACCTCTCTGACACTCGGCAAAGTAATGGGCTCGTTACTGAATATATATATATATATATATATATATATATATATATATATATATATATATATATATATATATATATATATATATATATATATACATATAAGATAGATAGATAGATAAATAGATATATAGATATAGATATAGAAAGAGAGAGAGAGAGAGAGAGAGAGAGAGAGAGAGAGAGAGAGAGAGAGAGAGAGAGAGAGAGAGAGAGAGAGAGAGAGAGAGAGAGAGAGAGAGAGAGAGAGAGAGAGAGAGAGAGAATAATATGAACACGAGAAAGCTGAGGAAGAGTCAACAAGGAGGAAGCAACATAAGCAGACTCACTGTGTATGATAAAGCAAATTTCCTGCGCTACTTTTTCATCGCAGTTTTCATCGCGAACCCGGAGTACAGTCGTGATCAATTTTTCCACTACGTTACGCATCGATATTTAATTTGGAATGAGCTGAATCCTCAAGTCATCGCTGCTGCCACTCTTGTATACACTAAAGCTTTTTTGTATAGAGTGAGGTGGGTTTTAGGAGGTTAGGTTTTGCGTCTCCTTTCCAGAATTTCTTCTTTTTATAAGGTATACTTTCTAAATTATTTGCAACTTCCTTTCAATATTTTTCTATACATATCATTAGAGTTAAACTTTCTTCTATCATATTCCATTTTATCTAATCATTCTTATAATATTTTTTAAGAATATGAATTTTCTTCTGTTTACTTTTCTTTCCTCCTTTTGTGAATACCTTCAGTTATCTTTTGGTCTTGTTTTTACTGATTCCATGCGTTAACTTTATGTAAGTAAGATTCCATTTTCTATAAACCAATACCAACTGTATCAATTCACTAATAAATAATGTAATCATGTAAAAACTATTCTTTTCTTTATTTTCCTCCTCCTCAAACCATCACGTAATGCAATAAGATCAAAGATTACTCATTAACTAACAAACAACATAGTGAAGTAATAAGGATTAGCATTTTATCTATTATTTATTTTTTTTTTGCAACGCCGTGATCAAAAATCTTAATTTCACATAACCAAAGACTACCACATTACATGATAAAAAGAGAAAGGAACACCTGAGCCAGCGACAACATACAAAAGAGGAACATCTATCGAGGCCACCCAAGAATATATGCACGCGCCTCACCGCCAGATCTCACCGCATTACGGAAAATCGCCGCCACTTTCCTGCAACAAAAGTTCTGAGGCAGCTGACGCGCCTTTCACTGGCTGACCAATCACTGTTGCAGGACTTAAAGGGCCGAGTGTGGAGTGTACGTATACATGCTGTCTCTCTCTCTCTCTCTCTCTCTCTCTCTCTCTCTCTCTCTCTCTCTCTCTCATCTTTAACAATATTAGCTTTAGCTTTGACTAAAACTTATCTTATCTTGACCTATTTTTCTGCCTCGCTCTATGTCTCTATCAGTCTGCTTCTGCATCTCCCGTTCTCTTCCCCTCTCTCTCTCTCTCTCTCTCTCTCTCGTTAGCTCTGAGAGACGCAAGAATGTGACCACTATTTCGGAGTCTTTTTTCGTCATTAAATATAACATTTCATTAAACTTTCTTTTTATAAATTCCACAGCAATAAATACCATTCATTACATGTGTTTCAGATTAAGCGATCTTAGTCTCGACATTACTGTTAAATGTAAGAAATTGTTTTTCCTTGACATGATTAACAGGTTTTTGAAGTTTGTTACTTGTAAATGCTCAAAAAAGAAAGGCCGCGTGAATGTCTCTTGCGGTTTTATAGTTTCTTTTTTATCTACTAAATTTCTCGGAAAATTTTCATCATGGCACTTTTTTTTAAACACTGCCTCGTGGGGGAGAAACGGAGGAAAGCAGAGAAGCATTCCAATCACGCTGCGCTGAGTGACGGGCAAATCACTGCAGGTAAATAGGAGTAAGAGGGAATTACACACACACACACACACACACACACACACACACACACACACACACACACACACACACACACACACACAATTTACAATGCAGTTCTGGACTAGTGTTTTCTTTTGGGGAGTGACACCTTCAAAGTTTTTTTCCTTCCAGCAGATTTGTTTTCTTAGTGATTCTCTCTCTCTCTCTCTCTCTCTCTCTCTCTCTCTCTCTCTCTCTCTCTCTCTCTCTCTCTCTCTCTCTCTCTCTCTCTCTCTCTCTCTCAATGTTAAAGTCTTTAGCTCAGGTTGCATTGTCTTGATATTCACCCCATCATTTTCTTAAACTCGTTCACTCATTATCAAGAAGTTACTAAGTCAGCTTCACTTACAGTTTGGAGTGGTCTATGGGTAATAACAAGAGATCAGGAGTCAGGCACGTGCTATTAAGACCTTTGGGTGAACTACACACACACACACACACACACACACACACACACACACACACACACACACACACACACCCAAAAAACTTTTCCTCCTGGCTGCGCTCCGTTATTAGGCCGAGTAGCAACAGATAATTGGAGTTCCTGGGTGAGAGTGGTGATGTTAATACGTGTAGTGTAGGTGGAGGGTAAGGAGAGTCTGGAGGGTGAGGGGGAGGATGTGCGTGGTGAGTGTGTGGGCTCTGATAACAGATACAGGCCGACCTTGACTTTCTATCTCCATCGCGGCTTCAGACACATTGAAGGAATTATGTAACTTGTGATGCATCGATAACTTGGGGATACTTCTTCATCACAAACTACTGCAGACACTTTGTATTTGGTTCTACGAGCGTTTTTTTTTTATACTTTACAACGGGGAGTAGCAGTATGTCAAATTTCTTTACTGAACCTCTTTCCTGCTGTGGGGACTGCTTTATTGGCCTCTGTAGCACTGTGAAGATTGTTTATATGGAAAATCAGGAGAGAAAAATAGAGCTGAAGTTTAGTTTTGTAATTTTCGCTGCTAAAATATCTATTGGAGTTTAAAACAAGTATCATGAGAAAAAACTTAAAAGAGAAATTTTGTCTTGCAGTAAAAAAATATCTTAAATCACAAGCTACTCTAGAGAAACTTCTTGAATTCTGTAGCCAGGTTTTTTTTTTATTCATAATGGTTAAAATTGAGAATCTTTTTTTTTCTATTTCTTTGTAAATTATGTAGATGTTTCTAAATATATTATACAAAAACTTTAAAACAGTGCATTATCGATTATGGCAGTGAAAGGCTAAAGAAATGCCATCGCACAGCATTCCTCAATCACAAGCTCCTTTAGATATTAAAGTGACTAAATATTGGAAGAGCAAGTATTATGATTTTTTTTCATTCTCATAAGAGCTTTAAAAATCTCAATACAGCGTTACTAAGATCGACAATAGTTGCATATACCTAAAGAGGATCAGTTACACAACATTATAATATCACAATGAACATAAATCCTGAAATATATACATATCCAACACTATCTAACGCCTTTCATTCCCTCCTCTAAACACTAATAATCGTGAACGCATATGCTTCCTGTTATAATTTAGCTTGATTTAGCCAGCCAAGGGAGATAGAGTCACCAGTGCAATCATTCTTCTTGACAGTGATAATGTTATTGTTACGCACAGCACACACTAACCAAGACATCACCTAAAGGACAATGCTTTCTGAGACATCATAAGAGGATGAGGAGGAGTAGGAGGAGGAGGAGCAGGAGTAATGAGAGGAAATAGTGAAAGAAGATATAAAGCAGGAGTCTTTTAGGAAAGCAATTAAGTAGTAGTAGTAGTAGTAGTAGTAGTAGTAGTAGTAGTAGTAGTAGTAGTAGTAGTAGTAGTAGTAGTAGTAGTAGTAGTAGTAGTAGTAGGAAGAGGTGGAGGTGGAGGAAGAGGAGAAGGAGGAGGAAGAGGAGGAGGATGTAGAAGAAAAGGAAGAGGAAAAAAAAGGAAATGGAAAAAGAAAAAGAAGCAGAACAACAGAAAAGAAGATCAAGAAGAAAAAAGAACAAGAACAAGAAGAATGATGAAAATACAAATGTTACAGGAAACCGCAGAGAGAGAGAGAGAGAGAGAGAGAGAGAGAGAGAGAGAGAGAGAGAGAGAGAGAGAGAGAGAGAGAGAGAGAGAGAGAGAGAGAGAGAGAGAGAGAGAGAGAGTAGGGCGGAAGAAAATGATAGTTAGACGAAAAGAGAAAGATAAGTGAAGAGCGGAAGTCAAGAAATACTACAACAAGAAAGAAAAGTAAAAGATTGAAGGCTAGATAACAGAATTACAGCTCCTCCTATGCATATCTCGTACAGCTTACAACATTCCGTAATATTAGAGTAGTTCCTAAGGTTTTGCTCAGCCTATAATCTGCGTCGTGCCGGACAGAAGGGGGGAGAAAAAAAGTGCATTCTTCTCAAATCAGGAAATCACAGGCGAATTCCAGGAGAAGCTCAGTGTATTATATTACATACTAGATATTTTTTTCTTGTAATTTTCTCCATTTTTCTGCATTCTTTGTCGATCTAAACAGAGGAAACTATGATTTTTCCATTAGTTTTCCAACCTCTTCTTTTTATCGGTTTAAATAAAGAATATACGTAAATAATTCGTTCTGCTTACGTATGTGGGGGTATTGAAATAGTGAAGACTGTGGCCATTAATATTCTGATCTTCATTGGCCTTTGCTAATGTAAATATACGTAAATACTTCTCTGTCTTTCTAGTTTCTCCTTAACCCTAGAGTACCATGACGGGTTCCCATATTCGTTTTGCTTATTATTTGGTGATTTTATATACTTTCAGAAACTTCATTGGCCTTTCTTAATGTCAATATACGTAAATACTTCTCTGTCTTTCTAGTTTCTCCTTAACCCCTAGAGTACCATGACGGGTTCCCATATTCGTTCTGCTTATTATTTGGTGATTTTATACACTTTCAGAAACTTACGTGAGGGATTAAAATAGTGAAGACTGTGGCCATTAACCTTCTGACCTTCACTGATCTTTCCTATTGTCAATAAAATGGTCTAAACGTGCACAATTCTCAAGGTAAAAGTGTGTCCCAGTATTGAAGGGATTAACATAAAAGATATTCGACATTTCTTTCATTTCATCATTCTGGCACTTTCTCTTTATGAGTCGAAACAAAAGATGAGTATGCGCAAATATTCTTTTTCTACTCTTCCATAACTTTCCTCAGCCCAAACAGAAGAAAATTAAAACAAACTCTTTTTTATTCGACTTTTTTTTCTTTTAACCTTTATGGCAACTTTCTTTTTAGGAGTCGAAACAAAAGAGGAGTATGAACAAATATCTTCTTTTTTTACTCTCCCGTAACTTTCCTCAGTCCGAACAGAAGAAAATGAAAACAAATACTTCATGTTTTATTTTTTTTTTACTTTTCATTCAACTTAATTAAACATCAGTAAACACAATATTCTCTTTTAATTTTCCTTTTCAGTTTAACCCCAGTAGAAACACAAAAGAATATAGACAAACATATTCTTTTACTTTTTTTTCTAATTTTCATCAATCGAAACAGAAATTAATGTAATATTCAGAAAAATTTAACTTGATAAAGAAAAATACACAAAGAAAGAAAATGAGAAAATGAATTATTTTGATAGAAAAATAATAC
>NC_059270.1:12591098-12651098 GCF_017591435.1 Portunus trituberculatus
ACGAGGGCTGTCATTATAATACAAATTTATACAAAAACTCTGATGTTGCAGGGAAGACTAACCATAATAAGCTTCATCTTTTGACTTTAGAAACTTTCTTTATTAGATCAATAGAAGACCAGTAATATAGGATGTCTATCCAATAGAAATTTATACTTAAACATATTTTGTCGTATGAGAAACAATTCAGTGCACATTTCACGTATCCCAGACTCGATGAGACGACCAGATGAAAAGAATATATAGAAATGAATGAGAAATAGATGATGATAACTGTATTATCAAGAGAACTGTCGTCTGTGCCACATGGGAAGCTGTCCAGTGCATGATTAACTATCTGTAAGTTGCTTAAGAAAAAAAAGAAAACAAGAAGAGCGGTAGGAACTCGGTAACTAAGGACAAATATCTTATCAGGCTTTTTTTTCCTTATCCTCCAGTAGGTAATAACACTCAATACTAACCGGTGTCTCCACCCGAGCAAGCCGTTCACTGATTACTCGTACTGAACAGACGCGAGGGTGACTGCAGTGCATGACTGATTCTTTCCGTTTAAACGCACAGCTCCTGTTCCCAGGATGATAACTGGGGCGTGATAGGGCTTGTTAAGGCGTGTTAAGGTGTGTTGGTGGTGTGTTAGGAAGTGCTGGATATGCCATACGCGCTCATTGTAATCCTTGATAGTCCATAGAGCAGGGAAGGAGTGCAGCGATATTATATTTGAACAATGTTAGATTTGTTATGGTGCGTGATGCAGTGGAAGGGGTTATGATATTCTAGTGATTACATTTTCATTCTTGTTCCCCTTTGTATCTTAATCAATTAAATTTTCTTCTAAGCTCTGCAGTTATTCAGGAAGATCATGACTGCGTTATCCTGTCTATTAATATCTTCTTTACACTTACATATATTGACTGCACACACACACACACACATACACACACACACACACACACACACACACACACACACACACACACACACACACACACACACACACACAGAGTCCTAAAATGTTACCATTACTACGTTTGTAATCTCACTTATTTGCATATCAACATTACATGTGTGCGGTGTGGTGAAGTAGTGTGTTTTTTATGCACTATTGTTCGCTTGGGGTTAGGTGGCATTGTTCTGCGTATAAAGTGCTGCTGTATTTCTGGGCCAGCGCACGGCAGCCCCGATACTCGCTCGTGTTCTGAGGCTGCGGGGTGTGTTATTGTGTGAGGCGAGTGTGAAGGGACGAGGCAGGGAGGCTATGAGGGTTAAACTGGGTTGGACTGGGCACGGCAGGGGCAATACTCTCATCTGGGAGGAGAGAGAGAGAGAGAGAGAGAGAGAGAGAGAGAGAGAGAGAGAGAGAGAGAGAGAGAGAGAGAGAGAGAGAGAGAGAGAGAGAGAGAGAGAGAGAGAGAGAGAGAGAGAGAGAGAGAGAGAGAGAGAGAGAGAGAGAGAGAGAGAGAGAGAGAGAGAGAGAGAGGTGTTTGTGTCTTGTTTCATAGCAGTATGCTTGATTGTCGTAATATTTGCTTTCCTGTGCTACATATATATACCTAGCTACTTATATGTTTATCAATACATCTATCTATCCATCTAACTATTTATCGGTCAACCTGTCTATCTGCCTACAAATTAATCAATCAATGTGTGTGTGTGTGTGTGTGTGTGTGTGTGTGTGTGTGTGTGTGTGTGTGTGTGTGTGTGTGTGTGTGTGTGTGTGTGTGTGTGTGTGTGTGTGTGTATAAAAAGTGAATTGAAAAGGTTCATAGATAAGACTGTAGAGGAGGTGAGCTGATCATTGACACGCGTGGCTGCAGTGCTGTAGGGGGAGCAGTGAGGGTGGCGGCGTGTGGGTCAAGTAGGATAGATTGGTTTGATGATGAGACGTGGCGAGTGAGGTGCGGGCACGTGGGTCTTGTCTATACAGGGGTCAATTACTATAGCACAGGAGTGAAGGGTAGCGGTGGTGAGAGCAGTGAGCAGGTACACAAGGGAACACGTCTAGACAACCTGCCAAGAGGCCCCAGCAAGGTGTGTGACGAGTGCTTATCTATCAGCTGAGTCAGGATACTTCCTCGCTCTCTCATGATCGGGTCTGCTGTGGCTAATTGTCTCTCTCTGGTTCAGTTTTGTGTGATGGCTTATCATTGGTGTCCCAAGCCTCTCTTCAATTGATGTACAAGAATTTTTGTTTATTTCCTGTAACGTTTCTATGGACTTTCTATCCATATTAATTATTTTTTTATTCATGTTATCTTATCTTTTGTCAATATCATGTATTCTATCCATGTTCATTCTCCAACGTATCTATATTTCCAAATTTATATCACTACCATTCATTTTAATTCATATATATTATTCATTGCGCCTATTGTATTCCTCAGGCTGTTATTTTTATCCATTCTATATTTCTCTATTATCCAAAGCATTTCTATAATGCATTATTCTGCATCAAAATATATTTTCTTTATCATGGATACATTTATTATCGATACTGCCTTCACGTTAACAAAAGACTACTGAATCCTGCTTTTTGATGCAAACTCATGCCTCCATTTTAGGTTACATGCACAAAAATATGTTTCTTTTCTTTAATATGTGTGTGAGGAAGTTACTGACCAATCCAGATGAGTGGTGGAAAAAAAATCTTCGTAACACGTTAACACGTTAACGGATTCGGTGCTCCAATCTTCCAATGACCGATGAAAGAAGGGGTGAAAATGGCACTTTCGTTACACTATCAAAAATTTCTTGCGTAGAAAAAACAAAATATAGATAAACAAAACATATTCAGAACAAAAGAAAACAATGGAAGCTACAAAAAGCCGCTGGGTCTGCCTACTCGTGCCACTCTCTGCGAGAAAAACAAAACTGACTGAGAAAACACAAAGAACAGGAAAGTTTCTCAAGGCTACAGTCACATTGGGTATCAGTTGTGACGCACACTCAATGAGCTGAGACCCTGTAGTGTAATGAGGAAGCGTGACTTTATCATTCTTTCTTCTCAGTTTTCCTGCTACGCAACCAAGTTGAGCTGATCTGCATACATTGTACTTGCATAAAGTTTCTTAAGTTTTCCTTTTACGGTTTAGCTCTTCTGAGAATCGTTTGAACAGAACTTTGAGAGTTTCACAAAAACTGACTTATAAATTATTATATAGTTATGACAAAAAATGTGTTACTTTCATGTACTAGTGTCACTGAAGACCATGGGAACCTAAATTCATGATGAGATTAGGCAGATTTATTGATAAGAAAAAAAAAATGATGCATGGAGATGGTAGTTTGATACATATAGGCAATTATGGTTTCATACAGGAACAGATACGGTAGGCATAATCTTTTCTTGCAGTTTCTTGTACTTAATGTTAATCGGCTTAAGACAAGCACGAGACATTCCTTGAATTAACTCGGCAGTCGTGACTCGATTCCAGATCGGGTTCACTTACCTATGAGGCAGTATGAAAGCCTCATTTGCGAGACAATGTAACGACCTTGCCTCCAGGATTAGCTGGGTGAATGACCCGCCGAGAACTCAAAAGATCAAGGAAAGAGAGGTGAGCACCTTCATTAAATAAGCATTAGCACATACTTCTCTCTGTTGCTTCATGCTGCAGCTACACTGCTCCATAAAAATGTAAGAAAAGAAGGGAAGTTGCAAGAAGCCATCAGTCTCTGTATGAAACATGCTCTCCTACTCCCAACCATCATCGCATACATAAATCTGTCCAGTCTTCTTTGGACTGATGACTCAACACAAACAACCAGATTAATTATTCAGTTTGTTCCATTCATTACAAAACTATAACATGTGTCAGCTAATGTTCAAATCTACAGACGTAAGAACCACATAGATTATATAATGAAGGTTTCCGTTTGCTGTGGTGGCTGCGTAGTGACATAGTTGCAAACCCAACCCCACTCCCCATCACACACACACACACACACACACACACACACACACACACACACACAGAGAGAGAGAGAGAGAGAGAGAGAGAGAGAGAGAGAGAGAGAGAGAGAGAGAGAGAGAGAGAGAGAGAGAGAGAGAGAGAGAGAGAGAGAGAGAGAGAGAGAGAGAGAGAGAGAGAGAGAGAGAGAGAGAGAGAGAGAGAGAGAGAGAGAGAGAGAGAGAGAGAGAGAGAGAGAGAGAGAGAGAGAGAGAGAGAGAGAGAGAGAGAGAGAGAGAGAGAGAGAGAGAGAGAGAGAGAGAGAGAGAGAGAGAGAGAGAGAGAGAGAGAGAGAGAGAGAGAGAGAGAGAGAGAGAGAGAGAGAGAGAGAGAGAGAGAGAGAGAGAGAGAGAGAGAGAGAGAGAGAGAGAGAGAGAGAGAGAGAGAGAGAGAGAGAGAGAGAGAGAGAGAGAGAGAGAGAGAGAGAGAGAGAGAGAGAGAGAGAGAGAGAGAGAGAGAGAGAGAGAGAGAGAGAGAGAGAGAGAGAGGAAACAAAACTTGGTGGTCTCTTGTTAAGGACAAACAAGGAACTGGCCACCAAGAATCCATCCCTCCCCTCAGCAAGCAGGACGGTACTGTCGCCACCAGCAGTAAGGAGAGGGCACAGTTGCTGGCTTCCTTGTTTGCTGGAAAAATGAAGGTCGGGAATCCACAGCAGCCACCGCCTCAGCTGGTCCAGCAATGTGAGAAGACTGTCACCATGGTGGAGGTGACGCATCAGCAGGTGAAGCGATTATTGCGGGGGCTGGACACACAGAAAGCCACCGGCCCTGATGACATCAGCCCGCACCTGCTGAAGCGATGCTCCCAGGAACTGGCTGCCCTCTCACCCAAGTTCACAACTTGTGTACGGGAAAACGTCTGGCCTTCAGTGTGGAAGGAGGCTCGAGTAGTTCCTGCACACAAAAAGCTCCAGGACGGACCCAAAAAACTACAGACCCATATCCCTGTTGTCAGTGGTGGGTAAAGTGTTTGAGAGGGTCGTGGCAGAGGTGGTGTGTAGACATCTCAAGGACAATGCCCTCCTCTCAGACCAACAGTTTGGGTTCAGACCTGGAAGGTCAACCTCCGACCTAATGATGCTTCTCACCAGGCATTGGCAGGACGCCCTCGACGACGGCAAGGACACTATAGTGGTTGCTTTGGACATAGCAGGAGCTTTTGATAAAGTATGGCACAACGGATTACTAGAAAAGCTTCGTGCTAAAGGCATCCAGGGTGGCTTGCTACGACTCTTGGGAAATTACCTGCAGGACAGAAGCCTCAAGGTGGTTGTCAACGGGCAAACATCTGAGTCCCTGCCTGTGGAGGCATCAGTGCCACAGGGTTCAATTCTTGGCCCACCCTGTGGAATATCTACGTGGATGATCTTCTCCAGCTACTGCCAGGAGTCATGGCCTATGCTGATGACTGCACCCTCTCCTATACCTATCCACGCCAGGACAGTGGGCGGGCTGCTGAGGCCATCAATCAGCAGCTACGAGTGATAAAGGAGTGGGGTGCTCGCTGGCAAGTGACATTCGCGCCGGAGAAGACACAAGCAATGGTTGTCTCTCGGTCCCCAGCCGCCATGGCAGCAATGGCAGGAAAGTTGTCTTTGGCGCTGCTCTCCCACCCAAGATGACGTCAAGATACTTGGAGTGGAGGTGGATCGAGGGCTGAGGTTTGACAGGCATGTCAAAACCATTGCCAAGAAAGCCTCTCACAGGATCTCCGCTCTCAGAAGGATCGCCAGTTTCCTCGACAGGAAGGGGAGACTGCTGCTGTACAAGGCACAGGTGCGGCCCCACCTTGAATACGCAGCTCTCTCCTGGATGTCCTGTGCCGCCACACACAGAAGGAGACTGGACAGCATCCAACGCCGCGCCATACGGCTAGTAGATGCTGCACTACCACCTCACCCAGAGCCTGAGCGTCCCCTTGATTCACTGGAACACCGCAGAGACGTGGCGGCGATCGTAGTGTTCCATAAGGCACAGGTGCAAAGAGTGCCACATCTGGCAGGGCTGCGTCATCCTCTAAGAGTCACCGCACGGAGCACGAGAACGGTGCTCAATGGTGGTGACGCCGTAGAGGTGCCGCGATCCCACGGGTGTCAGCATCAACGCACCTTCGCAGGACGCGTCTCCAGGATGTGGAACTTGTTCACGGCCGCGGTGCCTCACGTCCAGGAGATGAACACACACAGTGTCAAACTGATGGCACATAAGTGGAGACAGACACTGCCAACTCCTCTGACACTCTTTGTGACGTGACACTCAGTGTAGTGCAGTGCGTGAATAGTGCTAGTGAAGTGAAACGAATAGTGCTCCATTTACATGCTGACCATCTTGTATATTATCTATTTTTAAGTCTTGTAAATATTGTAGAGAAATAGATTGTAGTACCCTTAGAATAGGTAGCACACGACAGTGCGCCTTTGGGTACATGTTCCTTTGTATTAAGTTTTGTTTAAATAAAAAAAAAAAAAAAAAAGAGAGAGAGAGAGAGAGAGAGAGAGAGAGAGAGAGAGAGAGAGAGAGAGAGAGAGAGAGAGAGAGAGAGAGAGAGAGAGAGAGAGAGAGAGAGAGAGAGAGAGAGAGAGAGAGAGAGAGAGAGAGAGAGAGAGAGAGAGAGAGAGAGAGAGAGAGAGAGAGAGAGAGAGAGAGAGAGAGAGAGAGAGAGAGAGAGAGAGAGAGAGAGAGAGAGAGAGAGAGAGAGAGAGAGAGAGAGAGAGAGAGAGAGAGAGAGAGAGAGAGAGAGAGAGAGATTGAACCAAACCCCACCCCAATCACACACACACACACACACACACACACACACACACACAGAGAGAGAGAGAGAGAGAGAGAGAGAGAGAGAGAGAGAGAGAGAGAGAGAGAGAGAGAGAGAGAGAGAGAGAGAGAGAGAGAGAGAGAGAGAGAGAGAGAGAGAGAGAGAGAGAGAGAGAGAGAGAGAGAGAGAGAGAGAGAGAGAGAGAGAGAGAGAGAGAGAGAGAGAGAGAGAGAGAGAGAGAGAGAGAGAGAGAGAGAGAGAGAGAGAGAGAGAGAGAGAGAGAGAGAGAGAGAGAGAGAGAGAGAGAGAGAGAGAGAGAGAGAGAGAGAGAGAGAGAGAGAGAGAGAGAGAGAGAGAGAGAGAGAGAGAGAGAGAGAGAGAGAGAGAGAGAGAGAGAGAGAGAGAGAGAGAGAGAGAGAGAGAGAGAGAGAGAGAGAGAGAGAGAGAGAGAGAGAGAGAGAGAGAGAGAGAGAGAGAGAGAGAGAGAGAGAGAGAGAGAGAGAGAGAGAGAGAGAGAGAGAGAGAGAGAGAGAGAGAGAGAGAGAGAGAGAGAGAGAGAGAGAGAGAGAGAGAGAGAGAGAGAGAGAGAGAGAGAGAGAGAGAGAGAGAGAGAGAGAGAGAGAGAGAGAGAGAGAGATTGGGGGGTAACGGCCTGCCACGAGTGTCCGCAGAGGCCAGGGTCAGGGATGGGTGCGTCAGCAAGCCCCGGGAGTCGCCCCCAGCAGTGATAACCACACTGTTGCCAGTCCCTCCACTCACTCCACTGACGCCTCCACGCCGCACCAACGACGCAGGAGAATGAGGAATATGTACTGGTAGGTGAGGGCTGAGGAGCGGAAGAGATTCAGAGGCACAAAAACAGTAACAAGGAATGAGAAAAGAAATGACTGACCACAGCTTTTGAGAGTCTGTGAGATAGTGAACGAGACGTTTATCTCTCCAAGGCCACGCTTGCTATCGCCTCCACAGCTGACCGTGGCGGAGAGGACAGGCTAACGAAAGTACTCTGCCGTCCACTTGTCACCAAAGAGATCATCAAATCAATATCCGATCTTTCGATAAATCATTGGTACTTCTCAGTAAAACCAATTTTTGTGTTTAATATCTTATCATGAGATACAAAATGTATTAAAAATATTTTTAAATCAAGAACCATAATGAGTTTTGAAAGTGTTTTAGTCACGTACAAATTCCAAAGCTCCTTATTAAGAGAGAGAGAGAGAGAGAGAGAGAGAGAGAGAGAGAGAGAGAGAGAGAGAGAGAGAGAGAGAGAGAGAGAGAGAGAGAGAGAGAACGTCCCTGATTACCACATACATGCCAAAGACCATGTTGATAACTGGGCTGCAGTTTACAGTGATTAGGTGTGCATCACTATTTATTCCTGACACTCCTATGGTAATCATTGCATCACACACACACACACACACACACACACACACACACACACACACACACACACACACACACACAGACAGACTTAGTAGTGTAAACATTCACTTATTATGTTCAAAACAGTTCTCTTTTAGAAACGAAGAAAATTGTTCCTAATACTTTCCTTCTTGACAGTTTTCCCTGCAAGAAAAATTAGACTTGCTTTGAGTGAATCTTACAGGTTCTGACCCAATATTTTTCTCATTTCTTTCTTTTGGGAATTGTATTACAAACAGGCTTTCTTCCATCACTTTTATTTTAATTTACTGGTTTCCTAAAGATAAAAGAAAATACATTACGTTAACCGTTCAAACCCTAACGCATGAAAATCTTCATCAGGTGAACAATAATTAACAAGGTGACGGCTCGGCGGCTGAAAGAAGGCAAGACTCGAACATAAACTTGATCAGGCAGAGACGGAGAGCAAACGGGTTGGGATTGGGACGCAAAGCCTAGAGACAGTGAACCTCGCTAAATCGCCCTAACCTTCGTAATCCCCGCGAAAGTGATAAATGGTAGAGAAGGAACAAGTCAAGCTCATTGAATCCTCGTTTATCTGGCACACTTTAACTGTCATTCGTTTCAGGGCTCGTGAAAGGGGACATCGAGTGTTCCATAGTGGGTTGTCTCTCCTCGCCTCTAGCCACGTAAACACCCAGTCCTGTGCTCTAAGAAACAATCAGGGTGCAGTCTGCAGGTGGAAAATAGGAAAACTTTTAACCGACACACCATTACAGCCAAGCACAGGAGATCGTGTTTTGAGTGTGGTACCTTTTTTGTTTTGTTTTTATGTATGGATATTTTTCCTGCTGTATCGCCTTACTGGTCTCATCTGTTGTGTATGTGTGTGTGTGTGTGTGTGTGTGTGTGTGTGTGTGTGTGTGTGAGAGAGAGAGAGAGAGAGAGAGAGAGAGAGAGAGAGAGAGAGAGAGAGAGAGAGAGAGAGAGAGAGAGAGAGAGAGAGAGAGAGAGAGAGAGAGAGAGAGAGAGAGAGAGAGAGAGAGAGAGAGAGAGAGAGAGAGAGAGAGAGAGAGAGAGAGAGAGAGAGAGAGAGAGAGAGAGAGAGAGAGAGAGAGAGAGAGAGAGAGAGAGAGTTTCGAAAAGAACAAAACATACGTGTGCAAGCCCAAAAAATTAGAAAATATAAATAAAAATAAATAAGCAACATATAAACACTGGAAATATGGCAAAGAGAGAGAGAGAGAGAGAGAGAGAGAGAGAGAGAGAGAGAGAGAGAGAGAGAGAGAGAGAGAGAGAGAGAGAGAGAGAGAGAGAGAGAGAGAGAGAGAGAGAGAGAGAGAGAGGCGAACAAAGACAAACAAACGACTGACGAAGACGGAGACAGAGAGAAAGTCAGAGAAATAGGGAGAGAAAGAGAGGGATAATAAAAATGTTGTGGAAGGAAAGCAGGAAGATCAGACCAGTCACCTGCGCACACCTGGATGAGGCATTGTAGGTGACGGTGCACTTCGCCAGACAAGGAGGGCTGCAGGAAAGTATGTGTTGGGCGGGGGTGTTGGGGGGCAGACGGCACGCTCACTCTGTCGGCCCACCAGTCGTGAAGGAACGTGAACAACCCTCCAGGCGCTGCACTCCGGAAACAACTAAACTCGCATGTTTCTTTAAAGGGTTGTGTTCTGGTTTCACATGAACACTAAACGCATGGAATTTGATCCTTGCTTTGGAATTGAATGGCTAATATTGTTCACCCCACTCACAAATATTAACCCCTTCAATACCATGACATGTTTTTCTGTTCATTCTGTTTACTATTTGGTGATTTTATACAGCTTCAGAAACTTATGTGTGGATTAAAATAATGAAGATTGTGGCCATTAATCTTCTGGCCTCCCTAAACCCTTCCTAACGTCAATAAAACCGTCTAATCACTTCAAAAACTCAAAGTAGAAATATGCTACAGTACTGAAGGGGTTAAACACAATTGTGAACTTCCATAAATCTTTCAGGATCGTGTTCTGGTTATATATAAATATTAAACTTATGGAATTTGTCCTAGAGTAGAAATTAAATGGCTAATATTTTTTCTTTTTCATGTAAGAGGGAAATCCGGCCAAGGGAAAAAAATGACAAGAAAAAAGTCCCACGGAGGTGCCGGTCCCTACAGAAATTAAATATGAATATGTTTAGTAGGAAGAGGAGTCCGAGGATGATATAGGAGTAATATTGTTTGACCATTCTAAAATATGAAATCAAGAAGGCTGATTTTGTATCCATAAAATTTTCTTTATAAAATGTAACACTGAAAGAGAATTCATAATTTTTAACCTCAGAAAACATTGAATGAAAAAACTTATTCTTAACCGACAAAATTCAAAGCTTAAAGAAAATAAATAGAATGACTGAGATTAAAACGACAAGGTATCAGTAAATCAGTAAAATGAACCAATAAATAGAGGTGGAATTTTACTACAAAAACATGAAATGGCAGGAACATTGAAAATTTGTCCATTGAAAACATAAAATAATAAGAATAATATTGACTCCATGAAATTTGTCATCTAAGAAAATAGTAAACAATGACTAATATCGAGTCCCTTTAATATGACCACAAAAGAAAAGAAAACATTAATATCGTTTAACCAATAAAGAACATGAAATCAAAAGGACAATAGTGAGTTCATGAAATTTAATCAGGCAAAATATAAGAAATGAAAAAAGAAAAAACATGAAATATAAAGAACAATACTTAATACATGGAATCCGACCAGTTAAATTAAGTATAATAAAACATACAAAATAACATTAATCCCACCGAAACTTACCACGAAAAAATAAATAACATGAAATAAAAAAAATACTATTAAAGCGTCCATGAAATTTGACCATTGAAAATAAAAAAAAAAAAAAAAATTGGATAACTAATAAGCAAATTTTTTTTTCAGCATCTCCACTCCGTCACTTCAGCGATGAAAAATTGAACTTGCCGCTTCTATTGCTTTTACATGCTTATATATTTTATTCTTTAAGGTGCGGCACGTGCGAGGTATCTTTTCATTTCTGCTTGTTAGTCACGCCTTAAGTGGACTCCAGGTGCACAAAGAAAAAACACTTCATTAAGAAACATTAAAAATAACGAGCACACACACACACACACACAGACACACACACACACACACACACACACACACACACACACACACACACACACACACACACACACACACACACACACACACAGATCACCTTAGTAGCCTTCGCACAAGTCACATCGTGAGAAACATCAAACTGTATATCTATCTATACACACACACACACACACACACACACACACACACACACACACACATAATCCCCAAACATAGAAGGAAAAACATAAGAAATTGACGGAAGGCACAATAAGCCATCAGACATACCTACACATGACACTCCCTATATAAAACACATGTACTTATTTCCACCTACCTTCCTGACTCATAAATTTGTATAATCTCCTTACAAAAGTTCTCTAGTGACTCGGCTCTAACAACTGAGTACTGTGTTCATTGTATTTATCAAGATTAAGCGGCCGGACATGTTAAGAATTTCAATATCCAAAAATATCCACTCCGACTGCTTTTTCGAACATCTTTTTGTAATTACTATTCACTTTGAGACACTTGCTCTACAGTCACCTCCAATTTTTAAACCGGGTAAAAATTACAAAATATATTCTTTTTCATACCCTCCATTCCTGTAGATCCTTATAAAGATTTCATACAATGCTTTGAACTGTTAAATATTTCGCATCGCAGTGAAAATATTAAACCAATTCTTAATCACAGTTAGCTCTTTGCAGTAGACAAGTTTACAGACTATAAGGCGTTTTTTTTCTATTCCAGTCACAGTTTAAAAAGGAAGCAGTATCATTAAATTGAAAAACACAAACAAAAACCACATCAATGCTTTCTGTGACCTCTATAAACAACCTAATAAAGATGGAAGCTCTTAGAAATACGGACCTATGATGTGTTACAAGTAAAAGGGCGGTAGAATGGAGAGTGCAGCAAGGAAGGTGGTGAATGACGGCAGCGAGCATGTGATGAGATAAAGTGCCTGAAGGAGGAGGACAAGACCAGTGTGACTAAGTGAAAGAAGGTAGTGGCGACAGTAAAGGGTGGACAATGTTAGAGGTAAAGACGTGAAAATGAGACCAATTCCCCTGAAGGAGGTGGACGAGAGAGAGAGAGAGAGAGAGACTAACTACTAGGTTATTGTCACTTGCATTCTAAACGGTTAAGAAGAGATAAAAAGTCACCTCAAAGAATCAATTAAAAGATAAAGAAACTGATAAAGAGAAAGTGATAAAAACACATAATCAGATAAATTTGAAGAGAGCAGAATTCTAATGCTACTCGAGAGAGAGAGAGAGAGAGAGAGAGAGAGAGAGAGAGAGAGAGAGAGAGAGAGAGAGAGAGAGAGAGAGAGAGAGAGAGAGAGAGAGAGAGAGAGAGAGAGAGAGAGAGAGAGAGAGAGAGAGAGAGAGAGAGAGAGAGAGAGAGAGAGAGAGAGAGAGAGAGAGAGAGAGACTAAGAAAAAAGAAAGCGTCGTTATGAAACTACTAAAAAACGAGAGCTACAGACAGACAGAGATAAAAAGACCGACTGATAACCTGATAAATCCAAACATAAGGACAAACAGACAGATAGTGACAGATCAACACAAAATGAAAACAGAGAGAAGGTAAACAAACGAACAAACAAGACAGGCACATTCACCTAGACAAACAAACACACAAACTAAAAATGTAAAGAAACCAATGAACAATGAAAAAAAAAAAAAAATGAAGAAAACGGACAGAAAACAAAGAAAGAAAAGAACAAAAAACAGATTGACAGACAAACAGATAAAACAGACAGCTAAATAAAACAAGCACAATTACACAAGACAGACTGACAAGCAGGACATAATCAGGCAGACAGACAAAACAGGTACATTTACATAGACAGACAGACGGATAAGCACAAACACGGACGAAGACATAGAGAGAGAGAGAAAGCTAGAGATCCACGACAGTCAGTCAGTCTCCTGCGCCGCCGCTTCCCCATCCTTTCCGTTCTCTGCAGTCAAGCAAGGTGTGTTAGGCCAGCGAGTAACCAGTTTGTGGGGTGACGAGGCACCGCCACTCCCCGCCTTCACCTCTTCCACCACCACGAACACCAAACCAGGAATACAAAAATTTACTGGCTGGTATATTTAGGCGGGGATTTAAGAAAGTAGTCAAGACAAAGGAGGCTGAAAAAGAGCGGCTTTAGGTTATAGTGATAATGTAATACACTTTCGTTACAAACAGGGAGCGTGGAAACTAAGGAGCAACTGTTGGCTGGCTGGCAAGAGGCGGCACAACGCTTCATTGCCTGAATAATTATTGTATTTACCTTAGGTCAAGTACTTCAGCACAGCAGGCAGCGCGCATCAAGACAGCCACGCCACTGCCGGGCTTGTGTGCATCACATAACTGGACCAGTTCGCCTTGCTGACCTCCCGGAGCGGTGCTGGCAAAAGTCTCTTATTACCACCTCATACACCCTTACGTTATTGCCAGGCTTTTTTACGAGAAAATTCAGGAGTTTTTATTGGTCTTCAGTAAATATGCACAGTGCATGATTGACTAATTTCTGCCGCAACTAAATCAGTTCATCTCCTTCACCTTCAGTAGTGGTATTAGCATAAATCTTTCATTACATAATTGAACCTTCTTACTCGACTTCATAATAGCAAGACATGACTGACCCTCCAGAACAGTGTTGGCAAAACCTTTACCTAATGTAATGTTCTCAACTTCACAAGAGAAATTTGGCGAGTGTTAGCCCTTCTAATGCACTCCAGCGAGTACATGACTGGCTGATCTCTACTGCGTCTACTGATAAAAACAAAAAGCAAGAGGGAGATATAGATTTTGAATGATTTTTTTTTAACTGTACTTTCTAGTGACCTACACCTTCAGTGGGCATTTTTTATAACTTTACTGAAATACACCATTACTTCTCTTACACACATAAAAAAGGCTACAAAACAAAACACTGAAGGCATATAGACACATAAATCACATGCAAGATACTGAGGAAAAACTTAAAAACCAAAGTAACTACTCCTCACTAACCACTAACACTTATCAAGCATCTCTCACTTTGCTTCCTCCTTCAGCAGCACGAGTAAACCCAGTGATCCAAGACCGTGAAACGCTTGCAAAGATAACAAATGCGATTAGGGCCAAGGTATATCATCTTGCCCGTCCCTGTGCTCCTTCCCCGCCTGTTCACTTCACTCTAGTTGAATTACTACATCAATTCTCGAGGAAGAAGCGGAGACCAGGCCCGATTACCGAGTTGCAGTGACAGCCAAATAGGAGACCTGAAGGAATGATGGAAAGGCGCGGGGGAAGAGAGAGAGAGAGAGAGAGAGAGAGAGAGAGAGAGAGAGAGAGAGAGAGAGAGAGAGAGAGAGAGAGAGAGAGAGAGAGAGAGAGAGAGAGAGAGAGAGAGAGAGAGAGAGAGAGAGAGAGAGAGAGAGAGAGAGAGAGAGAGAGAGAGAGAGAGAGAGAGAGAGAGAGAGAGAGAGAGAGAGAGAGAGAGAGAGAGAGATGGAAAGGCAGGAAAGAACACACACATGCACACACCACCCATCAACTCACCCATCCACCCGACCGCCCACCCGCCACACACACACACACACACACACACACACACACACACACACACACACACACACACACACACACACACACACACACACACACAGAGAGCAAGAGCGTGCATGTCAGTAAGCGTCTGCAATTTTTTCTTATCTACCTGTTGTTGATTAGAGAATTTTCCGCCAAAAGAAAGCCGCCACCACGACGCGCTGTCAGACCCGTGGCCAGGAAACAGGAAGGGCTTGGGTGGGCAGCCCTGAGGTAAGCTTGATAAATAGCTTTTCACGGTCTGAAGCTTCCGTGTTGAATTAGTTGCATTACGCTGTCGCTTGAAAGAGAGAGAGAGAGAGAGAGAGAGAGAGAGAGAGAGAGAGAGAGAGAGAGAGAGAGAGAGAGAGAGAGAGAGAGAGAGAGAGAGAGAGAGAGAGAGAGAGAGAGAGAGAGAGAGAGAGAGAGAGAGAGAGAGAGAGAGAGAGAGAGAGAGAGAGAGAGAGAGAGAGAGAGAGAGAGAGAGAGAGAGAGAGAGAGAGAGAGAGAGAGAGAGAGAGAGAGAGAGAGAGAGAGAGAGAGAGAGAGAGAGAGAGAGAGAGAGAGAGAGAGAGAGAGAGAGGGTTGCAAAAGTTCAAAGTGTGTGTGAACGACTGGTTAACTCAAGAGACAGTGACAATGCAGAACTGATAAACTTCAAAACTCTCATTTAATTGTAATTCTATTGTAATTTCATTTGTAATTTTATAACTCGTAAGCACAGTTTAGAGTACTTTTGGATAGGTTTTAAGATAGGATGTACTCATTATGCACCTTTAACCTGTAAAAAGACCAAGCTAAAGTGAAATAATGTAATAAGAGAGAGAGAGAGAGAGAGAGAGAGAGAGAGAGAGAGAGAGAGAGAGAGAGAGAGAGAGAGAGAGAGAGAGAGAGAGAGAGAGAGAGAGAGAGAGAGAGAGAGAGAGAGAGAGAGAGAGAGAGAGAGCGAAGGAAAAAAAAAAACGAAAAGAAAAAGGGAGAGAAAAGGGTAAAGCAAAAAGCAAAAAGAAGGAAATAAAAAAGACAAATGAAATCAGAGAGAAAAGGAAAAATGGAAATAAAAAAATAGAAAGAAATGATAACAAAGAATAAACAGAGAAGAAAACTAAAAAGAAAACGAAAATAAGCTGGGGAACTATTGAAGCAGAGAGAGAGAGAGAGAGAGAGAGAGAGAGAGAGAGAGAGAGAGAGAGAGAGAGAGAGAGAGAGAATGATGGTGTGCAAGTGAAGGGTACGTCTGGAATACTAACACAAGGCTGAGTGACTAGTGACGCGACTCTTTACCACACGCACCATCACCTCACCTCCTCCTCAGCTTCATATTCCTGTTTCTCTTTCCTCAACCCATTTACAAGGTTAAAAAAAAAAAAAAAAGCCAGATAAAATAAATAAATAAATAAACAAATAGATAAACACTAGTAGGTAAATATGTTAATAATTAAATAACCTTGCAGCTTAACGTATATTTTAGACAATTTTACTACTCAGCCTCAGATTCCTGTTTTTTTTTTCCCTCAAACCATTTCCAAGGTAAAGAAAAGACAGACAAAATAAATGAATAGACTCTGGTAAATAAATATGTAAGTAAATATATAAATAACGATGTATCTTTATTTATATTCTATTTAAGGACTTTATTCGAGCATCTTTTTAATGGTCACGACAAAAGCAAGCATACCGACGGGTGCGCCAGGTGGGGGGAACAACGTCAGGAATAAACCAATCGCTAAAATACCAGTAGAAATGATATAAAAACAGAGAAATATCAGAAAATAAGAGAATCTGTTAAAAAGTGCTCAAATGCCCTCAAAAATTATATAAGAAGAGAGAAGCATAAAAAATAAGGAAGCTGCTTAAAAAGTACCTTCAGAAACTAAATAAGAACAGAAAAAACAACATAGAAATAAGAGAACCTGTTAAAAAAAAAGTACTAAAATACCCTCAGAAATGATAAAAGAAAGCATAAAAAAATAAGGGAAGCTGCTTTAAAAAGTACCCTCAGAAACTAAATAAGAACAGAAAAAACAACATAAAAATAAGAGAACCTGTTAAAAAAAAGTACTAAAATACCCTCAGAAATTATATGAGAACAGAGAAACATGTTGCAATAAAGGAAAGTTGGTAAAAAGAAAATAATCAGGCTTATACGTTACACTCTTAGTAAAAAGCGTGACCATTACCACTTGTGTCATCCTCATCCATAAATATGACAAACTTCTTTCACGCTGCAGTTTATTTATGAGGGAGTCGATGAATTTAAGCTGTGACATAAAAATAACAATATGTAGCTGTAAACGTGCGCACATTAACGATATATCAACGCTGTGACATGAAGGAAAAAAAAAAAAGGAATGTAGCAATGCGCAGCTGCAACAGTGTTCATATGCTCATAAAGGCCACGATACCTAACAAAATGCTGTGTTCAGAAAGCTGAGGAAAAATTGACTTCACTTTCTGGTTTCAGGATTATTTTATGTTAATGTTGTCAAAAGAAGAAGAAGAAGAAGAAGAAGAAGAAGAAGAAGAAGAAGAAGAAAAAAAAAAAGGAGAAGAAGAAGAAGAAGAAGAAGAAGAAGAAGAAGAAGAAGAAGAAGAAGAAGAAGAAGAAGAAGAAGGAAGGAAAAGGAGAAGAAGAAGAAGAAGAAGAAAAAAAAAAAAAAGAACAACAACAACAGGAAGAAGAAAAGGAGAAGAAGAAGAAGAAACTTAAAAGAAGAAGCTTAAAAGAAGAAAAAAAAGAAAAGAAGAAAAAAGTTTGAAGAAGAAAACATTAACATCAACAACAACAAGAACAGCAACAACAACAACATGAATACCGGAACAAAACAAGAACATGAAGAACAATAATAGAGCAGCATAAGAAGCAACACACACCTGTAAGTATCCGCAAATTCATAAACGCATCGACACTTAACAAAACGCGGTATCATAAATAATACCTGTTAGCGGTGCGATAAGAAAGCAAGAAAGAAGTGAGGCCAGCGTACCATGTCGATGTGTCCAGCAGAGCGTCCAGTGCAGCAGCAGCAGCAACAGCGAGCCACGTCTTTCATTGCCTCGTTGCTTGCATTCCTCAGTCTCTTTGTGCACGCATGCGGCAGTACGTAGTGAGGAAACCCGCTCCAGGCAGTGACCGCTCTGCTGGTGATCAACTCTTATGCAATGAAGTTTTTTCCATGATATGAGGTTGAATTAATACTAGTGTCTCTAACCTCTTAACTCTTTTACTGAGACAAAACAATGAATACCACCAGTGCATGAAGTTCTTATATGCATCTACAAGAAAGTCGGCGATTAAACAATATATTTTGCAATTTCTTCCAGGTTCAGACATTGGATGTTGCTCTAGAACAAGAAA
The DNA here is from genome assembly GCF_017591435.1 of Portunus trituberculatus. Classification (NCBI taxonomy): domain Eukaryota; kingdom Metazoa; phylum Arthropoda; class Malacostraca; order Decapoda; family Portunidae; genus Portunus; species Portunus trituberculatus. The sequence continues at coordinate 12,609,247 of NC_059270.1, forward strand.
AGATGTCTCGGAGTAATTGGTAATTAGAAAAAGGTGTACCTAGCAGTTGTCAAAGAGTCAACCGATAACAACAATACGGCACTTCTCAAACTGAATGATTCTATTCAGAAGAGTTTAATTGAGGTACTAAAATTAGTTTAAACATTTCAACATACTTATTGGTGCCCGTCCTGTCTTTCAAAATTGCACCTTTTGCGGCTCCCGAACGCCTTATCACATTTAAAGAGAGATTATAGCAGTAAATGTATTAATAAACAAGAGAAGTTGCAAGAAACCATTACCTCTACGCACAGCAGGTTCTGTATAAAAACTGCCTATCTATTTCTACCCATCATACCCATTTGTTTTTTCATTACTTCCTTTCCATACAAGCTCCATAGTGACTCAGCACTGACAATCTGATACCTGAGTCCATTCCATTCATCTATTACTATTTAAAAATCAGTTAGTTGTTTTCCTTTTTGCTACAAATTTTTAAGCTTCTATAAATTACATTTCCTTGTTAAGAAAACGAATGAGAAAATGTTTTGAAAGTGACTATGTAAATCCGTGCCATGCTGTGACTGCTCTTAGTATTCAGCCCTTGCCTACAGAAGTGAACCTGCCCTGTCTCCAAGTCAGGCTGCAAGTTGAATCTTTTAAGTAATGTGCATCTCGTTGACTCTGTATAAACATCTCTATTCGCCTCAGACAAAAGTGGTCTTTGTCTCAGATGTTTTACTTGTTTATATTTCAGAAGTACCATTTTCAAGTCAACGTTATTTTTTCACAGTACTTTTTTTTTTGTTCTTACTTGTTTATATATATTATGATGATATATTTCAGTAGTACACAGAACACACACTTTAGCTTGTAGCACATCCCTCCTGAGCAAGTAGACATTTATCGCTTCCTTTTGGTTAATCCTAGCTCTCTCGGACCTGCACGGGAACTGCCAACTAAATGGGCCTTTTTTTTTTTTTTTTTACTCATTTGTTGCACTTTGCCAGTTTTCGTCTTTTACATAAAATTGTGTTGTATATTTATGTTTCCATTTTCAGTGTTCCTTCTGCCTAAAAAACCGTTTATCATTATCACTGCTGTATTATTACTATTGATACTATTATTATTATTATTATTATTATTATTATTATTATTATTATTATTATTATTATTATTATCAGTAGTAGTAGTAGTAGTTGTTGTTGTTGTACACACACACACACACACACACACACACACACACACACACACACACACACACACACACACACACACACACACACACACACACTTTCAATTCAGCATGACAAAATAAAACCCAGGCAATCACTAAGTAACAATTTACGTAAATTCAAGATGCACGAACGTACGCAACAAAAATACTGACCGTACGCTAACCCGCGGCTCATAATGGGGCAATTCGCCATGGGTGGCAGTATACATAATGCATAAAACACAATGATACCGTACAATAAAATGGGCGGCTGTTTATAAGCATTAGTTCCACTTCATGGGTCGTGTGTAAAAATAAAGAGTTTATTATGAAAGCGAGTGTAAAAGGAAAAAAGGAAAAATAAATCAAAAAGGTAAATTACAAAGTCTCGCTCTACTGGTTTTGAATTGTTGATCCAAAAAGCTTTAATTGAATCTTGAAAATAAAACGACCTGTTATCTCGGTAAGAAACTAAGTTAGTAAAAACTTCATTTTAATCACATACTCCAAGAGGTATGTTATAGTGTAGCAGTGTAAGGTGTTAACACTACTCTGCCACAAGCTTAACTGCCCTCTTCTATGTGTGTGTGTGTGTGTGTGTGTGTGTGTGTGTGTGTGTGTGTGTGCCCATTATAGAGAGAGAGAGAGAGAGAGAGAGAGAGAGAGAGAGAGAGAGAGAGAGAGAGAGAGAGAGAGAGAGAGAGAGAGAGAGAGAGAGAGAGAGAGAGAGAGAGAGAGAGAGAGAGAAGAGAGGAGAGAGATACACAAGGGATACACAAGGAAGGGGTTAGGGAAGAGGAACGGGAAGGGGATTGCGTGGGGTAGAGGGTGACAGTGACAAGATACAGGCACGAGGCAGCTCAGCTAATGAAGGATGAAAGATGCCACTTTGGTTTGAAATGTAGGCAGAGAAACTGGCTCATCAAGTAAAGACAGTCTGTACTTGCTTCTGAGTGTCTCCCTGTCTTTCTGCCTGCCTGTCTACCTGCTCTCTCTCTCTCTCTCTCTCTCTCTCTCTCTCTCTGTATTATTGTAGTACTATGTAAGTATGTATGTCGGCATATGATGTATATATGAGTTGATATTAAGAATGTGTATAAGTTCATATGTGTGTGTGTGTGTGTGTGTGTGTGTGTGTGTGTGTGTGTGTATGAATGAACATTATGGAATTTCTATATGTCCACAACAAACACCGCCAAATACGAGATGTACAAAATTGAAGTCTATAAAAAAGCTTCGGCTTAATACACTTTGCATATGTAACATTAAATAGTTTTCTTGCAAATAATGTAAGCTCTCTCTCTCTCTCTCTCTCTCTCTCTCTCTCTCTCTCTCTCTCTCTCTCTCTCTAGAGATGGTATTTAAAGCCAATTCTTTATGTCCTTGCTCGTTCTATCTGGTACCATATAATAATAATAATAATAATAATAATAATAATAATAATAATAATGACAACAGCAGTATTCATAAGACTGATTGTTCTGCAGTAAATTCCCGAGTGATGATAACGATGGCAGTGACAAACATTTCAAGTGTGTGTGTATTGCCGACGATCTTTGGAAGAAAAGAAAAAGTAAAAAGCATCAATAGATCGCTCAACTTACATGAAGCGTTTGGAGACCAGCTGTACCTGAATACATTAAACTATAATTGAACATATTAATTTTCTTTTATCTCGAACTGGAATTATAATATACAAGTTTACCCTTAAATAATTTGTTTTCTCTCAATAGTATCTCGAAGAAAAATATTTTTATATGTGGGTAAACTATTTTATTTTTTCACCTGCCATTTGCATATATAGATTTATTTTAATTATTTGTTTAAATTCATATTCATTAGCTAGGTAAGTAGTTAGTTATGTAGTTAGTTAAGTACATGGGAATACTATAGGTTGGTAGATGTGTAGAGGGTTGGTTGGTATTAGGTCGGTGGGAAAGTGGGAAGGCGAGTAGAGATGTACTACATACTATGTAAAAGGAAGGTAAACAGGAGGACAAGGAAGGATGGGGGAGAAGACGAGGGGGGGAGGGAGGTAAGAAGGCAGGTAGACAGACAGCGATTCATTCAGTTCTGGACACTTAGTTGGAATTACTGTGATTTCCTTTTCTTTAAGGAGTTAAATACAAAATTCCTCTTTGACGCGGCCACAAGTTGTCTTTAAAGTATCTCGAAAACCGAACCAGATATCAAACAGCATTTCATTAAACTGTTGACGTGTGATATTTCCTTTTAAAATTTTCCTCTTACTTTCACCAACCTAACAACGACACGCTGCCTTAACACCGCTCCCATTGCTTCCTCTACCATCACCATACATAACATAACAAAGCTAGAGATGAAGCTTTTACTTTCACTAACCTAGCAACCATTGACAACAACTCACTAACTTAACACCATTTGTCATCTCTTCTTTATCATAAATAGTTACTAACGTTAGCTAGACCGGTTGAGGATTGTTATTTCCTTTCAACAACTCAACAGCCATTAACATTAACCCGCTAAGTGCCTTACAAATAGCAGTTCCAACAAAACTAGCTATAGTAACTACCAACGCGGCGCCCCCACTAAAGCTTTCTGACTACCGGGAATATTGTTTAATGGAGTGTGAATCCGCCGCTCCCCAATATTCAGTTCAATTCATTATGCACAAGAATCCGGCAAGAAATAATGTTGCTGCGCCATTAGATCAGTGATTCCTGCAAGCCATGTGGTATAAAGGTTCGTATTCAGAAACACTTCGCTCTGTCACCACGACTATTTTGAAGGGCCTCAGGGCTGGTAATCTCAAACACTTCTGCGCTTCACCTCTACTATTTCAAAAAGCTCTATCTAAATTTACACGAGTTTTTAAGGTGTTTTCTGTTTCTAGAGGCAGATTGACAAGAATTATATATCATTAACTGGAGAAACACTCTTGACAACCCTGCTAATCATCTCTGTGGTCTTGGATAACAGACGTGGTGAGAGCAAAACGTTTCTGAATACTGACCCAGGTACTCACTAATGCATTTCAGAGGACATGAGGGATCGTTTCTCTCATAATTATATCTTCCAAATCAGAAAGATATTTTGGCACAGCTTCTTTCATACCCTCCTGTAATTTTTGACACTATAGCGCATTGCCAAATGTGGTTGATTAAGGCGTTTACTCCTTTCTTTTAAGATCGAAGCTTACATTAGCCAACTCAGCGGAGCAGTGAATCTAACAAGGGAAGCATTACCTAGCTGTGACGTCCACTCAGCCACTACCTTCACACTCCTATCTGCCGCTATCCTCCTCCCTTACTGCCTCACTCACTCACACACACTTTATCTCTGCAAAAGACTAGCACTGCCTTGTTCTTTACACATACTACATTGAGGCACTCATTATGTGGTAGTGTTTTGTAATTTACATATAATAGTTGATAGTGGCAGATACCCAGAGAGTTGAGGTAAGAGGCGTAAAATAGAGTGATAAGTGAGAACCACCGTCATTAATAGTTGAACAATGTTATTTTTTTTTTTCTTTTTTTTTTGTGTGTGTATGATGGTACTTAGAAATGAGTCTCACGAGAGCGGTCATATCAGTCCATTTGATCAAGACGTTGCTACTGTTAAGTAAATATTATAGAGAACCTGTTACGTCATTATCCACTCATGTGCAGGAACGTATTTATTGTAAGTCTTTATGACGCATATAACGAGGAAGCCAACAGTTGTCTCCGAATCAGTTTGAACAGGTAAGTGGTTCATTATACAATTTGACACAAGAAAACAATATTGGTGTTTTATTGCAGTTCCAGCGTTTATACCATGATCCCATGCGTATTATGCCATAAAGTATGTTTCATCTCGAGCCACATCATCCACACAGGTCTCATGATCGCGTTGCTGAGGTCATGCATGGGTATCACAGTGAAGGCAGTAGCTCATAGATCAGCGCTACACGAAGTCTCGGCCTCAGACACCGATAGCACTCTCAACACCATCCCCAGTCTTTGAGAATTTCACCATTGGCGCCATTCGTCGCAACATTCACGTAGTTTGCAGTCAAGCAGACATTCACAATTGATTCTCTAAGTGAACACCCGGAGAGAGAGAGAGAGAGAGAGAGAGAGAGAGAGAGAGAGAGAGAGAGAGAGAGAGAGAGAGGGAGGGTGGGTGCCGGCAATGGAGGAGGGTAGGGAGTATGGAGGTAGTGAATGAGTGGTCGTCATGCTTGCTTCCCTTGTTTGAATCAATGCTGCGCTCCAACATTAAATGGCGAGTAAACGCTTTAATCAATCACATTTTACAGTACACTGTAGTATCAAAACTTACGGAGGGACGTGAAAGAAGCTGTGCCAAATTATCCTTCTGATTCAACTATTTGTTTAGAAGATATATGAGAAAAACGATGCCTCACGAGTGTTTCTCGCAAAAGGCACGCTTGAATACCCGATAACTGGATCTCAGAGGCTGTGTTATATCGTTGTTTGTTTTTCTGAAATATCTTAAGCATCTGTTGGATCACTGTCATACTTTTGTTTATTTCCGTGCACGTAATGTCACTCTCAAATATAAAAATAGCAAATACAGTAAGATATAACGCTTATTTATATACCTTAGGAGCATTTCCACGAGAGAGAGAGAGAGAGAGAGAGAGAGAGAGAGAGAGAGAGAGAGAGAGAGAGAAGGGGGAATGGGGGTAAGGGTTCTGGAGATCGCTGGCCCTGTCAAATTATTGTTATTTCATTTTGATATTTCCTTTCGAGAGTTCTTTACTCACATCCCTTTGATAATGCATTATAACGACAAATATCAGGGGAGGACGTGAAACATACCGTGGCAAAGTATCAGTGATCCAGCAGTTACTTACCGAGATAAGCCAGAGAAAATAATAAACATGTTAAAACACAGCCCATGAAATCTACAGTAAAGTATTTCGAAGGTAGTTGTGGAGCAGCGTGAAAAACGAGCCTAACGCACTGACTAAGCAGCTTCACCTTATCTCTAACCACAGCCGCAGGTCCGTCACTCTTCGAACACAGCCTCTAGTAATTTCTTTTTATTTTTGATGCGAAATACGGGCTTTCAAAACTTTAAAATCTAAGAAAAAATCTATAGTTTGAGAGATATCTAACGGCATACGCTATTTTGTTCTAGAAGCGGCCATTGCCTACTTACTCTATAGCCTTGTCTTGCACTTCATTTTTTTTCTCTTTCGTTCTCTTGTTCCTCAGCAAAAAGAGCCAGTACAGCGGATTACAACTATGATACTCTACGCTATACGTGTTAGTTCTAATGATGTGTTTGCATTGTTTGCTGGCGAGTGGTACAGCACGTCATAAAATACATGTTTACGTTAATATCCCCAAATTTTGCCCACAACAATGGTTTTGCAAGTACCAGACAAGCGACGTTGCTGGACGAGTTAAGTTTGATGCTCATTTTAACTACCCTGCTGATCCCACAGTTCAATGTATACTGTGTAGGCTTAGGCTTACTCTCCCACACTCTCTGCTCTTCCCGGAAAATGGCAGCACTCCACTGATTCGTCAAGCCCGCTTCATTCCACATGTTAGGGTAACCAATACAACCAAGACTCACTCACCTCGCTCTGCCTGTCGTCTTTAACAAGTCACAGTCTCACAAGCCAGAGGGCACTTGGCTCGTAATTAGTCACTGACACATGATAATTCCACCAGCCACTCTGCGTACCTAGTGTGTGCCTCAACGTCGCCAGGATTACTATTGCGCATTACCTCAGCGCAGGAAACAAGGAACCCTTACATCTGCACTCGTGGGCATACTCTGTGACATTTTAGCATAGAGTTAAATCTTCTAAATAAGTCTCTTTGTATTTTTTCCCGGTAAGTGCGATACATGGATTACTACTGATGCAATCTGCTCGACTACTCGCTTCGAAACAGAAAGTGACACCCATAGTCTGCCACTCATCTTAAGACTTACTGAGTAATGAAGAGAAATTTTGAATATTGAGTTAGATAAACATGAAGATTAACGCGTATAATTTACTCAGTACAGTAAGAAGAGAGAGAGAGAGAGAGAGAGAGAGAGAGAGAGAGAGAGAGAGAGAGAGAGAGAGAGAGAGAGAGAAACTATTATTGTTTCGAGTCTTGTTTTATATTCTCTCTTAGAAACACAAATGGATACGTTACATTTGTTTTCTAGAAGTTTATTAATAAGCATTTAGATGTTCATTTCATTCTCAGCATTCACGTCACACAGTTTTGATGGTACGTGACTACCATGAAGGCATGGCTGCGGCTGCCCTGGCTTGTGGAGCGTCGTACTGAAGGTAAATTCGAGTGCTCGTGTCATGTTTCCAGGCGTCAGCAACTCCACATAGACAGTCCAACATCATGAGGGTATAGTTAAAGATACGCTGAAGGTTAAACTTGTTGCCTTCTACTTCAGGTAAAGTTGCAGCATTAGGAAAAACAGACATTCAAATAGTTTATCATTTATTGGGAATATTAGAAAAATTCATACCATGATTTTGGGGCATTTTATTAATATAAACCGGGGCACAAGACCATCATTCCTGAACAAGGCAAGTGAGTGCTTCTAGTGTGAGATGTTGTGTGCACTGCACGTCAACCACCTCGTGTAGTATTGCTGCTAGACGTGCTGACGTAACATAATTAGATAACGTTTCCTTAATACCTACTAACGAAAAGGGTGAAGATCTGTGATAGATCGACTTTTATTTGCCTGTTACAGTATTTCACAAGAATTATCATTCCCAACAATACAGGGCTAAGAAAATACCTGCTCGTCTGACATGTAATCATATATACATTGTGTGAATGGGATTCTTAACAAAACTGTCCATGTTACAAACAGCAAGCCAGCACATGATGCCGGGCGACTAACGCCGCGCGACAAGAGTTTTAGCCTTATTAAATAAGAATTCGCGTTGCGTGTACTGAAAGTAATGATGAGCGACTGAAAAGAAAATAAATATGTGTGTGTGTGTGTGTGTGTGTGTGTGTGTGTGTGTGTGTGTGTGTGTGTGTGTGTTTTATCGAAAATTATATAAAATAAGTAAATAAATAAATAAAATAATTAACGGCGCAAAGGAAATAACTATCCTTAATGTATTCCTGACCAGAGCCGCGCCCTCTGAGCACTCAGACGCAGAGGGCGAGGGAGGGAGGCTGAACTGCCGAGGGCAGCGGGAGACATCTTTACCCACAGTAGTGACCCACACGTGTTGATAGAAAAGGAAATACTAATTATCCGATTCAATCATCACATGTCTCATGGTTTTTTCTTCATGAAAGTCTCCCTGAGTTGCAAACTCTGTTGCTATTTTATTCAAGTGAAATAATGGGATTGCTTTTAAAGCGCATTCCTGTCATTCATTTCGGAGATGCTAATAATAATGAAGTATTCCAGCTTTTTGGGTTCTAGAGTGTCTGCCTTTCCCGCCGAAATTTTGATTTGTTTTTTTTTTTCAAAATATGATATAGAATTCCCTACTACGACTGTAACCGGAATACTGATATGTTCGCTGTACTTCTAAAAGCTTAGTATGACTTGATTCACTACGCGGGTCACACTTGATGTGACCCATGCGGCGAGCGAAACGCAGCTCACTGCGACACAGGTGGGTCACGCGCAGGTGGTGCCCATAAAGACGTGTTTCATCACCAGGCTCAAGGGTATAAGAACAGCTACATCTATATACACACAGCAGTGTCTAAGCGGCCCGATACTGCTGGACAATTTATGAAACTAAAAGTTACGTCTAGTGTTAGGGTATAATGTTCCGAACTACAACTCTCAGTAAGTGCAAACATGCACGCTCAGTGTGTAAATGTCTCCAGATTTCATAGTGAGCAGTATCTTGTTGCATTTTCAGACTGCAAACTCCCTGGGCTGCCGGTCGAGTCCCGGCGAGGCGGAAGTGCCGCCATTTCAGGTAAGGCTTGAGTAAGGACTGGTTAGTCACAGAAAATATCTTAGCGTAATGAATTATGTTTATATTCGTGACGAGGTTTATCATAAACCTGAGGAATAGTGTCGGTGAGTGCCGGTGAGCAAGGAAAAATGAATGGGTGTGATTCTTATTATCGGGAAACAAATCTACATTCGCTTTAGGAAGAAATTAACAAATGTTTTGCGCGTTGCAAAATTGCTTTCTAATTTCTAAATCTGACGTGCATCGTGTTTGGTGTTTTGGGAAGTATTGTACGCATAGAGAGAACTTTGTCATGCAGCACGTGTTATTGCGCTGAGCTGCTGCTCACGCGATTTGCAGTGAGCAGCATCTGCATGCACTGGTGTTACTATGCTAAAAATAATTAAATATATGCTGAAAATTGCATTAACAATCTGAAAAATATGTAATATAATATACCAATTACTAACACAAGAAAGTAAAAACATTCTAATTTCACTATTTACATTTTTTTACCATTCCCAAGAACACCAACACCACAGAGTCGGGGTGACGCTCGCACTCCCGTGGAGGAGTACCAGCACCGTCCGACTGCCATGGCGTCAAGGGCGAAAGCTACAAAAGTGTTAAGTAACCAACGAACACACTATAAACACTGCAGTGGGCCGCACTCTCCCTCTACTGGCGCAGGTGTTTTCCGTGAGGGACAAGACCACACTGTTTGATGAGATACTTTGGCCAACACTTGGTCTGAGCAGAGTGAGATAGCCATCGCGGGCTAGCCAGCACCTCAGGTACGGCCACGTCTTTGAGACACGGGGAAAGGAATGATTGTACTGGGCGTCAGTTGCCCTTCTCGTCCACACCAAGCCAGGCACGCAGCGCACCACGCCACACGTACACCACATAAAATGTACACCATAACATTCTCCACCAGTATGTTGCGATGTTCCAGGAGTAACAACACTTGACGGGGTGGGTGAGCTAAGTGTGAAGGAACTAAGGAAGGGTTATCACACTTCAGCCTCTTACAATAATTCTGGCTTGTGCACCAAAATAAAATCTGCTTCCATTGGAATTCATAACTCACCACCCACCACAAATATTTACAAGCTTACCACTAAGTCAACAACAGTAAATCATGACACAACTAAAAATAAAAGGTTCTCATAAAAAAAGACTCGAACATCAAAAAAAAAAAAAAACACATCAAAAGGAACGATAACGAAAACCATCGTTTACTTAACCATTCATGTCAATATAACTCAACTCAATATGGAAGTGCATCTGTCTTCTCCCACACCACCGGAGTGTGTTGTACTTCTGTACAAAATTATCACAAAGACCTTCACTGTCTACTCGACACACACATTCAGTTATATTGGGCATCAAGCAGCTAATGGTGAAAATACCGCAAGACTAATTTTTCTTACTGACGATACATGATATCTGAAAGTTGCTTATATTAGGGGCTGCAAGATTACCGGGAGAAAAAAGAGTCTATTGACCAGGAAAACCTCACAGAAGTGTGTGTGTGTGTGTGTGTGTGTGTGTGTGTGTGTGTGTGTGTGTGTGTGTGTGTGTGTGTGTGTGTGTGTGTGTGTGTGTGTGTGTGTGTGTGTGTGTGTGTGTGTGTGTGTGTGTGTGTGTGTGTGAGTGTGTGTGTATTATTGTCAAACTGTTAATCAAAAAATAATCGAACAATATTGTATAGGTCGCAAGAGGTCATAGTGATCCAAATATGTTGCCACTCCTGGTCTTCACTCTCAGTCTTCTGTGAACAAAGTCTTAGTGTTCTGGGTGCTGTATGTCGCCGCAGCTGACGCACTTAGAGCAACACTGTCCTTCTGCACATTGCGACTTCGGGTAACACCAATAGCTTAGTGTTAAATGAATGCCAGACAGTCATGTAATTTCTAAAACATTCCTATAAGGTCACAATTCCTTTAATTTTGCTTCGGAGAGTGAGGCAAGTTTGATATCATTCTTTTCCGTTATTTTCTCTTTTCTTTGGAAGGTGAACAAAGTGTTTCTTAGAGGAAGATCTTTTACCGTGAAGCTCTGATGCACAAATCCCTAGCACATTGTTATAGCGAGATCTGTCTGGGCCAGTAAGGCGCCACTGGCTTGTTACTTTTCATAACTCACAACATTAACAAAACAATAACAACACCACGTAACGGCAATGAGCAGAATGGAGAACAGACAAGGAGAACAGGAGTGTGAGAGAAGGAGAGATGCGACAAGATGTACAGGAGAGGAGGGAAGAGCATCCTGTGTCTTGAGTAATGCCTGCCAAAGCATCGAACACCTTTATCTCGGTATTTCTTTGAGAGTCGACCCTTGATTGTTTTCTTCGTCGTCCTGGAAAAGAGACCGTGCCACGGCAGGTATGAGCCAGGTGTTCAACAGCAGGGTGGAGTAAATATGTCAATAGTCACAGTATAGTTCACGGGAGACCTCCAAGTTAGTACAGGAGGAGACTGCACTACATTAGTCACCACCACCGCCACTGTTAGTTCAGGTTTACAGGGTGGGGGAGGGTGAGCGCTGTCCTGGCGGGGCTTTGCTTCAACTCTTGAGCCTCAGCGTCACTTTTTTACCTCCTTGGACAGGAAGTGAAGGACATAGTGCAGGACGAGATCATAACAGTATTTGTATTCTGTCTGTTTGGGAAAAAAGTAGAGAAAAAAAGCACATTAGGGAAATGAACAATACCGGCGTGAAGGAGTACCTGACACGTGGGAACGACTGGTAAATGAGGAGAGATCTCTGCATGTGAACAACTTCCTCACAGTCGTCATTAATGCAAACATTGCCGATACAATGTTGAAAAGTATAAGTATGTGAGTACAAATTAGTGCTTTGTAACACTGACGTGGATCACAATGGGACAAAATGTGACACACGTCAACTCTCATTAATCATCAGGCACGTCGTGGTTTGGGTCAATCATTGTTATCAGAAATTTGCAAACTTGAAGCGTGCTTCGGGCGTCTTTCATGGTTAGAAAAGCACAGAACTCGATAGTTAAGACACAGCGGTAAATCAATTAATTATACAATGTATATCATTGACTTCATGACTCACATCTGACGTGTAGTAACACTTCACAGACCGTCACATCTGCTGACTTATTTCAGTGTGTATACAGATCATGGATACTTTATAGTTAGTCTCAATATGCCAGGATACACTTATTATCACTATGTATATCACTATATATATATATCATATATATATATATATATATATATATATATATATATATATATATATATATATATATATATATATATATATATATATATATATATATATATATATATATATATATATATATATATATATATATATATATATATATATATATATATATATATATATATATATATATATATATATATATATATATATATATATATATATATATATATATATATATATATGAATTATCAGTCAAAAAATTTTCAAGTTGTTGAAGAAAAAAAAAGTAAATAAATAATAGTTAATCTAATAGCCTAGAGGAAGCACCTGCCTGGAGCTGACCAATGGAGAGCTGCTTCAGAGAAACCGTGAGTGCCAACCATTTCTATATTTCCTAAGTGCAAGAAAACTAAAACTATGTATCCAGTGCTAACTCAGTGGTGTACCGAACGTCATTGAGATTATTTGAACATTACGGGCAGTGAATTCTTACAAGAAAGTCATCAGACTAATAAAATTGTATCATTATAACGCATATGTGCATTGGTGTGTGGGTGGGGTGGTAGAGAGTATGCATATGGCAATGTGTATGAGTTTGCACGTTTGTGTGTGTGTGTGTGTGTGTGTTTGAGAGAGAGAGAGAGAGAGAGAGAGAGAGAGAGAGAGAGAGAGAGAGAGAGAGAGAGAGAGAGAGAGAGAGAGAGAGAGAGAGTGTGTGTGTGTGTGTGCTGAGGACACATACCATGTTTCCAATGAGCTGTGGTCGGTGTCGCCTGACGGTGTGCACGGCCTGGAACACGTCCACCTCGCCGTGCTGCACCACCTGCTCAATACATGCATTGGCCGCGCAGTACACGCCCGCTCGACTCATGCCGTCCCTGGGGAGGGGAGGGAGATCATTAGTGAGGCGCTCGAGCGAGCACACACACACACACACACACACACACACACACACACACACACACACACACACACACAACTAATTTGAAGGTAAGCACAATTGCGCCATTGGCAGACTATTCTTGGTATCTATTTGCGAATTTCTATTCATAATTCGATTGGATGAAAGTAAATAAAACACCAATAGTATTTTCATGAGATACGTTGGATGGTTTGGGTCTCTGAACAAAGACACAAAAATATAAGAAAAGGAAAGCTGAAAAAAGCCATCAAGCCTACACATGCACCTACTTGCACTTATTAGTCTTATTCACAAATGTATCTAATTCACTTTCATAACTCCTTAATGATTACGGACTACCAATAAAAATATCGAGCCTATTCCATTCATCTGCCTCTCTAATTGAGTACCAATTCATTGCCCATCTTTTTATTATCTTACTTATGAAGCTTAAACACATTGTTTCTTGTCCTATCCGGATAACTGATCCTAACGATCCTAATGTCACTTTTCATATATCCCCTATTCCCCTATAATTACTAAAGACACCAAATGAGGAACACTCACGGGCTGACCACCACAACGGGGCCATAGCCAGTCCGCTGCCTCCACCTCTCTACCATGTTCATCAGTTCTACCAGGGCGTTAGTGGAGGTGGGCACCTTGTGTCCCTGCGGCCAACACATCAGCTGAAAGAGATGGCACGACTTGGGCTCTGCCTTGATGCCCGCCATCAACTCAGTCAGCGAGACGATCTGTAAGAGAAGGAGGGGTCAGCTGCCAGCAAACCCACTGTATTCTTAAACATTTTGTCGTGTCATCTCATTTTCTTTTAAACAGACTCAAGTGGAAGTTACTCTATATAATGAACAAAGATGTTATCTTGATTCAGATGATAGTTTAACAAACACTGAGCTTCATTAACGAGAATAACATTCATGAGAAGCTGATAAGTCAACATCGTAGCTCTTGAAAGTAATCCTTATCACAAGCGCTTAAAAACATGAACGTAAGTTTGCTTGTTATAAAAGGTTTCAAGTAATTGGAAATGTAACTGTACTCAGTTTAAGTAGAATTTTGCTACATTGATAAGGTTGTTAATCATTACAACATGCATATTGTACTCACGTGTTTACCGGTGTCATACGTGCCCAGCTGGCTGCGCTGGGGGAACAATATCTGGCGACATACCAACATAACACATAAAGAAAACTCACGACACAGACGAGGCAAGGCAAGACAGGCAAAGTAAGACAGGCAAGGACCAACAAACAACAACTTTTCATAGTTGTGGTGTTAGGAGCATGCATTCGATTACACACACACACACACACACACACACACACACACACACACACACACACACACACACACACACACACACACACACACAAACACACACATAAAGAACAATACATCACATCAACAAGAAAGAAATACAATCTAAAGATTACTAATTTGCAAAAAAATCGTGTTAAAATTATCGTAAGTGACAGAAAAAAAATACATATTATTATAAAACACCAACAAAAAAGCGATATGATGAGTTATTTAACATCACAATATTGACAACTAGAAAACAAAGGAAAAGAGAAGCTAAGCTGAGTGACTATTACACCCACGCATGCAACAAGTCAATAAAATAAAACAATGAATAAGGGACGCCAAACAACAACACAAGTCCTCCACCTTTTTCGTAATTTTGAAGACCCAGGAGCGAATGTTCTGGTAGTGTTGGTGACTCACGTGGTCGATGGTGAACACGGGGCCGTACTTGACTGACTTGCTTTTCTCCGGCCAGAATGGAGGGTAGGTCTGTGGGGAGGCAGGGTGTCAGGAAAGGGCATCACAAAACACATGTAATGAACTGTGCCATACACGTGGTACTTTTAAATGAAACAAGTGAAATGTCTATTTTCTATCATAATTTTACATAACGCAAGTGAAATATTCAAATTGTCTCATATTAATCTTCCATAAAGCAAGTGGAGTGTTTACATTTTTCTCGTGTTTATACATAAAGCAAATGACATTGATATTCTCTCATGTCTTAACATAGAGGAAAGATGATTATTTATTTTATTTTCATGATCTAAGAAAGTTTGAATTCAAAAGTACAACTTCACTTAGCAATGAATTTTCCCAAAGATTTTCAGAAACTAAGTTATAGTCCTAAATGAACTGTTCCCTGCTCAGGCGAGGCCATACAGGCAGCGCCGAGGTAGCGAAGGAATGCTCCACGCCTTCACTCGTCACGGCACGACATGTTATGAAGTGAGCCGTGACAAGAACCTTATTTGGCTATATCGCTCAATTACATACACTGGTGAGCCTTATTTTGGTTTCTACTTCACTAGTCAAAAAAAGGTACGTATAGCACATGCAATTTGTTTACAAATTTAAGGGTTAAAATGGGATAAGTTTACAAGTATAGGATCTTCTCTGGAAGGAGAGGAAATATTTCAGTACAGTTTAAGCTGTGGTCTCGTCGAGCTGAAATAAAACCAGTACTTAAAAAAATGAAAATTTCATTAATTTTGAAGAAAAAATAAACAATGGGAAGAGAGGCAGTGAAAGGATGCAATAAAGAGTTTCATATCTGGATACATGTACGAGCACACCTACAGTACATTTTATATATATATATATATATATATATATATATATATATATATATATATATATATATATATATATATATATATATATATATATATATATATATATATATATACACATATAAAATCTTGTGTCACACACTGTATTGGAGCCTTTGTCCAAACCCCTCTGAGCTGTGAGTTGACGTCAGCCATAGCGGCGCACACCAAGGCTTTGTGTGGGTCTGAGGAACACACTCCTCACAACACTTCATGAAGCAGTGGTGGCAGACCACACTAAACTTTACTCAGTGAGGGATGATTTTGTTTCTCAGGATTTGAAATGGTATTTTAAGTATTATAAATTTTCGTTTTTTTCTAATCAATGATTAGAAAAATACATTTGCTCTCCAATTCTTATAGAAATAAATGTAAATTATTTAAAAAATACAATATAAGGCACTGTATTGATCAAAACGAGGTGTGATTAGATTTGAAAACTGACCGGTGCCTGCAGATCGGCAAGGCAGCATTTCCACACTGAGCGATCACCACACATAGGTAAAAGATGAGATCTTCATGAAATACTTCAGTTATAAGTTGTATCAGTAAAAAAAGAAAATAAAACTATTGTAATATCGAGTACATGAAAACAATGGCATTTCATTATTACACATGATAAGAGATGCGTCCTATATGGTAGTCATGTGTATGTAAACGCTGACGCTTTAGTGAAAATACTTCAGTAAAAGGCAAACAGAGCTCCATCTCTCACTGACTTAATTAGTGCGTCTTTCATCATGACAACAATTCAAAATCTTTACATAAAAGCAACAAAATAATAATTCTTTACGTGTCTTAACTTGCGTTCAAACCAATACTTTCGAAAAGATTTTGCAATTGCTGTCCACAAAATGTATATGTTACAACTCGAAACAAAGGGAAGAATGTGGAAATGACAGTGCAGGAAGGCCTCATGCCAGCCGTGGAGCGACGCGTGACTGTCCCAGGGAGGGAATAGGCCCTCTAGTGTCTGTACGCAGCACCAGTGTAGCTCGAGGGATGTTATTGGGGACTCAAAACGCCTGGCTAGCTGTAACACTGTCTTGCCTCCTCCTCAACACAATCATGTTTGCTAGGCAGCCTGTTAATTCAGGGATACAGTTGTGTGTGTGTGTGTGTGTGTGTGTGTGTGTGTGTGTGTGTGTGTGTGTGTGTGTGTGTGTGTGTGTGTGTGTGTGTGTGTGTGTGTGTGTGTGTGTGTGTGTGTGTGCGTGAGTCTGTGCATTTGTTGCATCAAATCATAGGGTCTATGAATACTGGTAAACACATTGCTGACTTCTAAAAAAAGAAAAAAAGAAAATAAGTTTTGCTAAGTATCGTACAAAAAATGGGAAGGGGGTTGGTTGGTTGGATCTGGTAGGAAAAGTTTCACAAGAGTTTAAGAATCTAGAAATAAGTAAAATATCACTCCACAGCATCAGCAGAAGCACAGAGCCCATTGTCAGTGACAGGAGAAACACCATTATTGACGTGAAGATTAATCATTTCATTATCAGTACCAGTCATATCATCATTCTGAATTATTTGTGGGGATAGGTGAGGCTTATTTCTCCGGGGAACACATCAATGGGTTAGTGTTCTCAAGACTGTGAGGCGGCCATGGCGGCGCCGAGCTTCCTACCACAACGTTCGTGGGATAACAAAGTACCACGACCGCGGCACAGTCATGGTCAAACACGAGAGACCACAGATCTCCCAAGGTCTGAGACGTCGGCCACTCTGTCACTATGTACTCCCGAGGGTGGGTGTAGCCCTGCAAAGACGGGACCGGACTCTAGGTGGCGGGAACAAGGAGGAACGAGAGGCGAGGGGGGGTGAATGTTGGGAGCGCTGTGACAATGGGTTCAGGTACTCGTGTCTCGTATTACACGGTGCAAGGAGAAATCGTGGCTGAGACACAGAGAGTGTTAACAGGTGTGACCGTGGAGTCAGGTGAGGGATGTGACTCTGCCAGACCTCAGGGAGTCACAGGATGCCACTGGCCTCACTCATGCCAGGGTGGAGCAGGATCAGTTTCACGAGTGCAAGGGTAAGACAGGATCAGTTTCACGAGTGCCAGATTGAAACAGGGTCATGTTCACTAGTGCCTGGGTAGGGCAGAGGTGGTGAGGCGATGCGGCATGGAGGCACAAGACAAGTGAGACACACTCAAGTGAAACAACACCATCTAGGAGGAGGGAAGGGTTGCAGCTTGACCAAGGAAGTGTGGAGTGGAGATGGGCAGGATGATGCACGCAGGACGCGGGAGGAAGGGTGAGGGTGGGAGGTGTCGGGGCGCTGGGAAAAGGGGCCTCACTACAGGTGGGAGGAAGAGGAGTACCTTTTTAATCATATTTAAAAGAAATAGTTTAAGTAAAGTAGACAGCAGATTATCATTATTATTATTATTGTTATTATTATTATTTTTGGAAGGGTACATGCTTGTTTTTATGTAGGGAATAAAAAGGTTGTTTGAATACATGACTCCGAAGTGAAGATTGTGTTTGAAATACTGTCTGCTGCTGCTTTACAGGCGAAAATGTTTCAGTGGCGAGGCCAGACTCCTTACCTCAAGCACACCTGGCCAGGAAGTTTCGCCAAGTATGTTCTGGGCAACACTGAAACACTTTCTGCTTTAACTTTACGAAATACTTAAGTGATGAGGACGTTTTAGGCGCCTTACCGAGGCCTCCAAGGGTGAGGGGTTGCACAGGACTACGACGGAGGTCACCTCATGGTCGTACACAAGCGACCAGAAGTCTGAGATGGTCGACTTGAGGGGAAACTCGGTTACAATGTATTCCCTGGGCCTCAAGTACCCCTTTGGAGTCGTCACAAAACACAGGAGGAAAAGCGAGGCCAAAAAATAAATGAGGTAAAATGCGGATAAACTGACAGGGATACACATTAGTAATCTAAGGAAAGGACCTCTAGTATCCTAAATTCTAGGAAAGGGAAGAGCAGACTTAAGTTCTCTAATCTGAGCCATCGACTAGGACAGCAGAGAGGAAGGATGCTTGGGTTTTGTCGCTAATTGTCAATGGATCAATGAGAAAACTAACCTCGTAGCAGAAAGGAACATTCCAGGGAGGAAAGTTTAGAAAGGAGAGGACAGATATTGGGCCCATGCACGGCGAGGGAGAGAGTGCGGGCGTGTATGTAGGAAGGGTGGACAAAACTGATGCACTGAAGATGCCTTACAACTAAGCAGAGAAATAGGAGTGAGACGAAGTAAAAAGGCAGAAAACTGAACAGTAATAGTTCCAGCACTAGCTAAAAAGAGCTGATGAAATATAGCTATACACATTTCTAACAATTCATAGTTAGAATATATTACATATATGTATATTGCATTTTATCATATATCAGAACCTGTAGTAGTAATCCCAATATTCCTCAAGATATTGCAGAATTCTTCAATGGCACGTTTACAACAAAGACTGCATCACCAACTCACATCGACGCAGACTGCATTGATGTAGTCAGTATTGTTGTTGCCTTGGAATGAAGTGATGTACGGCCGGAAGTTGTCAGCTGTATGAAAGAAACAAACCCGAAAATATATTTGTACATAATTCACAATATAATATGATATGATATTCGTACATTGTCATTCTCAGATTATTCTTCATACCATATACTTATCACATCTTGATAGACTTTAGTAATATTTGAGTAACTCGTGACCACAAGATGGTACTACGTCATTCTCTCTCTCTCTCTCTCTCTCTCTCTCTCTCTCTCTCGGACATAACACAAGGCCACCTAAATTCAGATGGTGAGGTTATCTATCCTAAGGAGTCCGCAACACTCACGTGGCACACACAACACATTGCGGTTCTTGACTCTGTTATCTGCTCGGTGGCCTCCCGCACAGTCTCCGATGGTGAACCGTGGCGTCATCTTGCAAATTTTCTGTAACGGAGATCATTGAGTTAGTGGAATGTTTCATGGACACGAAAACACTGTAGCATGATTCAAGGAGATGATGGTGACAGTGGTGATGTCAATAACACCACCACCACCACCATCACCGCTACTACTACTACTACTACTACTACTACTACTACTACTGCTGCTTCTGCTGCTGTTACTACTACTACTACTACTACTACTACTACTACTACTACTACTACTACTACTACTAGGACTATTTTTTTTTATGTTATGTCCTATAGCGACTGTAGGCATACTTCAAGAGTATATGTTAGGAAACGCTGTTCAGCTTCCGCCCATTAATGGCGCAGGCAATTTTACTTATAGTAGTACCCATATTAGAGCCAATATCACCACCCAAGCGTATCTTTGGTGCAACCATCTAGAACCTGGGTATCATAGTGACATATAGGTAACTTTAAACCACTCAATAACTGGCAAAGCTTCAAAGCGGTTCGTGATGGAATTCGAACCTAAATGCGGACTGCTGTCCGATTACCACCTTATTCACTACGCCACCACCTCTCTACTACTACTACTACTACTACTACTACTACTGATAACAATAAAAATAATATAACAATAATAATAATGATGATAGTAATAATAACAATAATGATATCAATAATGATTATTATTACAACAATAATAATAATAATAATAATAATAATAATAATAATAGTAATGATAATAATAAACAGTAATAAAAATAATGATAATCTGAGATAAAAAACAGTAATATAAACAACTGAAGGATGCTTGGAGAAGTAGGTAGAACAGCAAAAAGGCAAAAAAAAAAAAAAAAGAAAGAAAGAAAACGAAATTAACAGGAATAGATTCCTACCACCATTTATTCATCTCATCACTTGCATCGATCAATCTATTCATTCATTTAATCACTCACTTATTTACCTACACGTTTCCTGACTCACCTCAAACTCTATCTGGTATTCACTCTTGTTGTGGGGACCCTTCATGGACTTGTGTTTGAGCCGCTGCGAGAGTTCACTGACGGGGAAGAAAGAGTAGCCACACAACAGGAACTCCTCCAAAGCGTCGTAGGTGAACCGGTACTGAGACTGCGGGGATAAAGTGCCTGCTTAGTTTTCTATACTTGCACACACACTTATTGGCTGGTCTGCGCTGACATGCTTAATTGTACCCATCTCATCTCTACTGCTGAATACAAGTACCTTGCCGGGGTTAACACGTGGTTTTTAGGAGTAAATGTTTGGTTTTCTGCGTCTGTATGTCTGTTGGTCTCTCTCTCTCTCTCTCTCTCTCTCTCTCTCTCTCTCTCTCTCTCATCTATTCCCATCACATCTTGCTCAAATCACTCCTGGCAGGAACACACGTTTATTGCAGTCCTGGACACTCAAGCACACGTGTGGCTGCAGTTTTCCTGAGATCTTGAGTGAAGGATGCGACATAATGCACAACATATCAAGCATTTTAAATCTTTTGGCAAGCGATGAAGAGATTGTTTATCAAGAGCCACTAAGTGTCATCGCTCTGCTCCCCAACACATACTTCTGTATCGCTTAGTTTAGACATGCATTCATAGGACGCTGGATCCCACACTTGGCAACACTACCGCCACCACCCACCACAGTCTCTATGAGGCCCGGCCGCGCCTGCTTCATCCTCTTGACGTAGCCGTACACGTCCAGCTTGCCGTCCTCCTCGTGCAGCTCCAGGTTGGAGTCCACTGCGAGATATACACCTGTTCTGGCGCCGCCGTCACTGAAAACACAGGCATGTCTTACCTACACCTTCTCTCCCTCGTGTGCTGCATATTTACAGTGGCGTATGAGTGTTTGCTACTAAGACTGGGAGGAGTTTCAAGATACCTACGAAACTAACAACTTTTTCTGTTTGCTCTTACTACATATCTTTCTCACGAGTGAAATATGAGGGGGTTTTTTATACTATGTGCGCTGAACGAGACTTCTTAATACGAATGCATCTTAAATAAATGATTTATAAGTTATAACAAAGAAAAACATTAAAAAATCCACATGAAAAAAAAAAAGATCTCGTGGTTTAAAGCAAAACTAGAAAAAAGGCAACACTTCTTGAAATGCCCAGAAGAGAAACATTTCAAAGCAACAAGAGAAATAAAGATATAAAAGACAAGATTAACAATACTTACTCTCACTTCGTAACCTCAAAGATAACACACCTCACACACACATATTTGATTAAAACTATGATACAACACTCACGCAAGGCCACAGGCTAATGAATCAAACCTAACCTGCAGTGGACAACAGTGGGCCCATCTGCTGGCGTTATGTTTGATCTCATCCATATCCGCACTCTTCGTCTGAACTCAAGGAGGGCGTTGATGAAGGGCTGGGTGTGTGACGGCCACTCTGTGTAATGGAACTGGACGATCTCCCTCACCTCATCGGGCTGGCGGAGAAAAGCAGGTTACTTTGTCTCCTCAGTCACTAGATGGAAGAGCATAAAGGCAAGCACGGGGATAGAGTGACTAGCTTGTCTTGTGTCATTGTTCCAGAGGGATAGATTGTGACGATTGGATAGGAATGACAGAGAGAGAGAGAGAGAGAGAGAGAGAGAGAGAGAGAGAGAGAGAGAGAGAGAGAGAGAGAGAGAGAGAGAGAGAGAGAGAGAGAGAGAGAATTACCTAAACATAATGGATACAAATGACAATCACTCTTTGCTTTCGTTCCTCATCTTCGTCTTCTTTAGATTTATCTCCTGTACGTGATATGATATCTATTTTTTTATATGTAAAGCAAAATCTTAGTATTTTCATTGGGATCTTCATATAATCTTGATCTAGTTCTAAAAATCTCAAAGGGTAATGAGAACAAAATAATGGAAAGAATTGACACTAAGATATCTTTCTTACATTTTCCTCCAGGCTGAGTTTGATGGTCCGGATCATGAAGTTGGCGAGCTGTTCCTCCTTGAGCAGGTCTACCTTGATGCCTTCGTAGCGGTCTGAGCAGCCCACCATGGCCGGCCAGTACTGCACACACATCACCTGCGCCACACACCACACTCCCTCAGTCTCTCCTCCTCGCCCACACCACTTCCCCTACTTATTCAATAGTTTTACCTAAAATACTATTTTCCCAATCTTCCTGGGAAGAAAGAGTGAATAATTGCAGCTTTTGTTCTATGAGCTTGTTTAATTTTTCATGCCGAGAAACACGAAGTTTGTACATTGTCTGTATGGTGAGTAATAGTGTATCTATACAGCTACGTTTTCATCAAATTAACTCAAAAAGCTATTCATAAAGTTAGCACGATTCTTTTTCTTCACAAAATTGTTGTTTTAATTAGTTACTTATTTTTTTTCCGTATCTACAATCCAATTCCCCTTTTAAGGAACATCTTCAGTTGAACTACATAAGCTAAACCAAAACGATAAAAAAAAAGTTCCATACGTACGTTACAACCAGCCTCTGCTATTAATTGTGAATAAAAACGATTAATTCCACCATTACTTACCAATAACTTCAGGTACTATCACCTACAGACCTACCAAATTTACCTAGCCTTACTTTTCATCAACACACTGAAAAACAAAACACAAACTGCATGAACCTAAACCACACGACCCTAAAGTCAGATCCAAACACAGCTCTCCTTTGAATCTTAAGAACCTATTAAACAAAGTCTTCTTCATGTCCTGCTGGTCCCACCTTGATGAAGTCGAAGGTCTTGGTGAGCATAACGATTAAACGAGTCTTCTGCTGCCATACCATCCTCCAGAAGTCAACGATTGTATTCTCCAGCGGTCCCTGCGTGGCGATGTAAGCCTTGGGGGTCAGCAGGCTCTGGGGAGGGAAGGGAAAATGGTCAGCTAGAAGTGTACGGTAGGGAAGAACACATGTAGTAAATTAAATAAGTACATAAATTAGAGAAATATGTGACCTCTGAGGGTATTACTGTTATCCATCTCATATTTCAGGTACAAATCAGCCTTTTCTTTTCACTGGTCATCAACGTGTCTAGTTTTATTGGAATGGAATTATGAGAGGGCATTTATCTATTTCCTGTACTTCATTTTTTTACTTTTTTTTTTACCATTGTCGATTTCTCCAGTACATTAATAACGTTCTTGCTGTTTCGTGGGAGTGTTCACATTCCTGACACCACTAAGTGAGGCGCAGGATACGTAAATGTTGTCTCGCCATTCAGTGGTAAAGATTTTAACACTATCAGCAAAAAACATGACTTCTCTTAATGACTTTACTCATTACTCGTGGCCTTGAGACTCTAAGTTCCTCTTTTAGTTGCTCGCCATCTAAAATATGAATGAATTTTCTGCCATTTTGACAATATTGAGAATGTTCAGACATTTAGACAATTTGATTGGAGGTGGGAATCGAAGAAGCTGTTGGCAAAACCGGTCAGGGATAAACTCAACTCCGTATATGTTTCCTTCCATCTCCCTCTACATTATTGCTTATCTTCATATTGATAAGTATTTACGATATATATACTCCTGTGTGTGTGTGTGTGTGTGTGTGTGTGTGTGTGTGTGTGTGTGTGTGTGTGTGTGTGTGTAATGAACAAGATCAATCTTACCATAATTAAAGATTGTCGTATTTTTCTTTTCTTGTTTAATTAGAGGAGAGTAAACCACATGAAAATCTCAACTGTGTCAATAGTAATCGAAACACGATAACAATATTAATAATTATAATAGCAATAACACCACTAACAACAATAATAATGACAACAACAACAACAACAACAACTACTACAGTAATAATGATACTACTACTACTACTACTACTACTACTACTACTACTACTACTACTACTACTACTACTACTACTACTACTACTACTACTACTACTAATAATAATAATAATAATAATAATAATAATAATAATAATAATAATAATAATAATAATAATAATGATGATAATAATAAATGCAATAACATTTATTGTTGATGAGCCTTATGAGCCACACAACCACGGCAACCACCACCACCACCACCACCACCACCACAATGACAATCACAACAAGCCAACACTCACGTCGACATAGGAGGCGTTGATGTAGTCTGAGTCCGGGGCGTCAGGCAGCGGGTCCAGCACCACCCTGTTGTAATCGTCTGTGGGGAGCGGGAGTGAGGCGGGGCGGCCACGGGAGCAGGGGATGGGGGAAGCAATCAAGACGAGGTTTAGCTGGCAAGTTCTGAGAGCAACTTCGTGACAGCAACGTAAATAAAAGTAAAGGAAATGCAGTCACTCAAATATTACTAATGACTTCTGAAGTAAAAACAAGGAAAAACCCAGTGAAGATCAAATGAACCACAAATAGAGAATAAAAAATAATGAACTTAGGATTTAGCAAGGCGTTGTTGAGTTGAGGCGGCCCAAACTGAGCTACTTTTTGAGAAGAGAGAGAAGAGAGAAGGAAGACAGAAAAGAGCAGGTGTCTAGAGCCACTCACAGGCTAAGCTTTTTTTGCTGGTGTTCTTGAGCTCGTTGGCTTCCTTGAGGGCGTGGCGCATGGAATGAGGGTCAGTCTTGGATGCCATCTGCGCCCACCGTTGCCACCCACATCACGACACGAAGACAATAAAGGCATCAGGTAAGCTACGTTGTAATGTATAACACTGTGCACACTCATTCTTCATCGCATGACTCGACAATAAATACAAGTACATGATAATTTGACATAAGGATATAAGAACATTAGAAAATATGGAAAAATGCAAGATGTCGGGCCTAGACGTACCAGTATAAAACGTGCCTATCTATCTGTCTTCCTGTCCACACACCGTCCTCATCCATACATTTGTCTGATCATTATTGAAAGTTCCCTAATGACACAGCACTAACAACTTGATTACTGAGTTTGTTCCATTCATCTATCACTTTATTTGAACACTAATTTCTTTTAATCTCTTTCTCAAATCAAAATTCATTCCTCTACATTTGCTTTGGATCTGTACATACTTTAATCACAAGTAAGACACTTATCTTCAAACTCTAGATAAACCTTCTCACTACACCATTCAGGAATAAGCACTTCCTGTGGCCCTTGTTTTATATTCTTTTCCCTAAAATTGAGTACTCTCTTGTTCATAGAGAAGAACTATTGCAACAGTAGCCTTCTATTTTTATAATTTAAGTCTAAGGCAGTTTTATAATACACTTAGAACATATTCCCTATCTATATTATCCTTCTATCATATTCTGTCGTTTACCTTCTAAAACCTCTTGCCAGCGCTATGGTGAAGGTTTATGTTAGCAATATTATTGTCAGTTTCTTTCTTATTGTGGTCAAGTTTAAGGTAATTTTGTAGTACTGCAAACTTAAAACATAACCTTTATCTATATCATTCTGCTGCAATTGTTTCCTATGATTATTAGGACCATTTTTTTTTTTACTTTATCCCAGTTGGTTGATAAGTGTGGATACCTTGTTTTCTTTTTCTTTTTTTTCCTGCAAGAGGAGGGAAGCCGGTCAAAGGCAACAAAAATAAAGAAAAAAAAAACTCTTGAATGCCAGTTCCCTTAAAGATCAAACAGAGTTAGCCAAAAGTCTGGGGTAAATGTCTTGAAACCTCCCTCTTAATAACCTAACCTAACAAAACATAACATAAAGAAGTTAACTGGTAGGAAGATGGAAATACAGGAGCAGGCAGGGAGTTCAAGAGTTTAGTTGCCTAAAACTCCATTTTATAACAAGATTGTTTTCTAGAATCTCTTGTTAGTGTTTTAGTTAGTATAGATTCTCTATTTATTTTTCTGAGATAATCACCTGCACGATAATCTCCTTTCAAAACTTTTGTTAACTGTATAATGAATGTGGATCTCCGTTTCACATACGTGAAACTCTGTTTGACACACCTAAACCCTTTCGTCAATGGTTTGATTGGCGTGCGTTTCCTTTCACTCACCTGAAACTCTACTTTGTACAGGACGGGATAGCGGCGGTGCTGAGCGCATATCTTCGACAGGTCTTTGGACTCGATAGGCTTGGTGGGGATGGCGCCGATGGCCTTGTCTTCTTCAGCTGTGGGAAAAAACCAGAGTTTATTCTTAGATATTTCGGTGTCTTATCTCAGTATTCTAAACAGCCTATACGTAAAAGAAATTACAGGGACTTTCATGGGTGTTTTCTAATGATAACTTGGTAATGATTATACATCGTCAGTGAGAGAAACTTGCATTGAAAAGTGATTCATAATTTTTGTAGCTTTTGAAGAATTGTACTAATGAGAAACTAAATTGATTGATATTGTTGTCTACGCAGTGATTTACTAAGTGATAATAACATAGATGATAGATATATGTACAGGTAATTATTTTCCTATTATAAGCATTTTGATATCTTTTCCAGTTCTTTACCATCCTCTTCCCCTCATCTCTTTCCTTCCCCCTGTTATCGATGGAAAATCAATCTTATCTCTCATGAAAATAGGACGGATGATGAAAACAGAATGTGATTACTGCAGCAAATTACTCTGTATGTTCCTGCAAACTAAAATTAAAATAAAAAGGTGTCATTGTAAGCTTGAATTTACATCCTTGAAAAGAAGAATGTACACAGAAAAAAAAAAAAATCACATGCAACTACAAAATATAAAAGATAAAAATAAGTAAATGAACAAGTTTATAGACATATTACCAAAAACAGGAAACACACACACACACACACACACACACACAAACACACTGAATGGATCCAAGTGTACACAAGGTAAAGAATCACGGAACACGAAATCCTTATCCCAGTCACAACACGTTCGTCCCTGGGGATTGGAAGAAGAGAGGAAGGGAGGGAGGGAGAGAAGGGTCAGGGATGGGACGCTATGGTGGAAGGGAGTGAGGTGGCCGGCGCTTCTGACACGACACTGCACTTTGCTCATTATCTGTGGTCGATATTTTCTTACGTCAGCCAATGTGTTTACTTCTCTCCACTTTTCCACAAGAGAGAGAGAGAGAGAGAGAGAGAGAGAGAGAGAGAGAGTGAGAGGGGGGGCAGTTATACTAAACCTCCCTCGTTCCTTTCCAAAACAGAATCCAAACAAACACAAATGCGTCACAGAGACCTTTTGATGTTAATTTACTGACAACATTAGCTTCTGTTGCTTTACTACATTTAGCGAGAGTGTGAGTAGCAATATGATGCTTCATTGCACAGAAAGTACTCTCTTCTCTACACACACACACACACACACACACACACACACACACACACACACACACACACACACACACACACACACACACACACAAACAGTGATAGATGAATGGACATTTGTTCACGTATGTATAACCAGCAGATGTCTCGCTACAAATGCTAAACAGATGCATTATCACATAAGGTCCGTATTCAGAAATGATTTGCTCTCTCAACTCTTATATTTTCCAAGGACGTAAGGATGACTAGTGGGGCTTTCAAGAGTGTTTCTCCAGTTAATAATGTAAAAATGTTGTCAATCTGCCTCTACAATCGTAAAAGCACCCTAAGAAAACTCGTGCAAATTTAAACAAAGACTTTCGAAATAGTGATTGTGAAGAGATTTGAGAATACGACCCTAAGCTTCGTAACATAGAAATACAACACAGTCATATTCTACAGACACAAAACATTATCACCACCAACATGGCGTCCAGAGATTAGATGAGAGATAAAATTATACTGCACATATACAGAAACAAGTCACTCACTGCATGTTTCAAGAATTATAAGAAAAAAAGATAAGAAGAAATAAAAATATAAACTTGATTCTGCACCAATGAAGATTTGAACGATTAGAAGCAAATACAACACAAGATAATATTACTAACTCATGATAAGTAAAAGGAAAAAAAAAGAAAAAGAAGTCAAGAAAAAGCAAAACCCAAAACAACACACACACACACACACACACACACATACAAGGTTCTGGTGGGCGCCTCTCTGCCACTACCACACTTCAGCCAGATAGTTCACGTGCCGCGGCCAAGGTTATTCTCTCTTGACGCCTTGAAACTTTTTTTGCAGCATTGTACATTCATTAGGAAGACGTGTGTGTGTGTGTGTGTGTGTGTGTGTGTGTGAATTAGATTATCAATTCTTTTTTCCTCCGTTTTCTTTCTTTATTTTCTCCCAGCTCTGCCTTTCGTCTTATCTCTTCCAGCCTTAACCGTCCATTTCTTATCATTAACAATCTCCATTTCCTTCCATTTCCCTGCCACGGCGAGTTAGGGGCGTGCAAACCATGAATCACCGTGAAGAAAAATCTTTTAGCAGACACAAGGTTGATTCTCTCTCTCTCTCTCTCTCTCTCTCTCTCTCTCTCTCTCTCTCTCTCTTGGTGTTCCTTTCCTTTTCCTTCTTTCGTGTCTTCCAATTAAGAGTCTCCACAGAGGACCAACCATTTCCTAAACGGTTAGACCTTTGGGACTTCTTCAGTCACCTTCATTAAAACCATATTTCTCTTTTTTCATTACATTCATAAACCTTCTCTAGATCTTCCTCTCGTTGTCTCCCTTTGTCTCTCTCTTATGTATCCCCAAAACAGCTACAATGGATAGCAGGACAGGCCTATGAACCCGCGCATGATTCTCGCCCTTATCAGAGCCACTTCTTCTTCCCTTCAGGAAATTGAGAGCAGTAGCTTGTCTAAGATGATTACCAGATAGCTACGGTGTCACACACAACTAATGCAAACAATTATCCCCGACAGTAATCAGATGGTCGCTATGGTGAACGAAAACATTTATTTCATTTCGGAATACTGTGCATACTGAGGTTTCCAGACTGTAGAACTAATTTCATATATTATCCAGAGAAATATTTATGAAACAAGACATAATAGAGGATCTTTAGTATGGTTGGTTTTGTTTCCCTTCCTCCGTTTGTCTCCAGTGTCGTCTGACGCACCACGGAATCCAAAACATCGAACCTCCCCGGCGGGGAATCGAACCCCGGTCTCCCGCGTGACAGGCGGGGATACTAACCACTATACTACCGAGGACAACGATATTGTCTTAATCTCTTTCTGTATACGATTCTCTCCCTCTCTAAAACACACACACACACACACACACACACACACACACACACACTTAAGTAACAACAACAACAACAACAACAACAAAATAAATATCTTCAAAAACACCATCAATTCAACTAAAGAGCGAAGGTTGATAATACACGAGAATACCTGATGAGCGACGCAAGGAATGTGAGGACAGACAAAGCCAAGGGACAACAAGAAGCAGAAGAAGAAGAAAGAGATACAAGTGTCGCATAAAGCAAGATTAACAGCAGTGTGTGTGTGTGTGTGTGTGTGTGTGTGTGTGTGTGTGTGTGTGACGGGGATGGCAGCGAATCTACCTACGTTGTTTTAGATCAGAGGAGAGAAGTGAGAGAAGAGAAGATAAGGGAGGAGAGGGAAGGGATAACTGGTCTATATAAGATCAAAAAAAGGGAACGTTTCTATGGAGGTTGCCAGTGTATGAATGTGAATCATGTACAATGCGCCCTCTTATAGCATCATTTCTTTGTGTGTTGTACCTTGTGTGTGGGGAGCTGTAGTGGTGAAGAAAACAGTATATGCTTTCCAAGATATGTGGTGAATATATACGTAAAGGAAAGTCAACTATATATATGTAGGTATCCATTGTTTGAGTTGCTGTTATGGTGGTCTCAGTGCATCTTTTTCATTGTTCAACAGGGAATATCTTGACATTGAATGGAAACACTACCAACTCTTAATTTACCAAAATCTGACTGGAGCTTCTTTCCTAAACTGAAAAGAAAATGATAAATGCATGCTATAACTTTACAATAGAAGGACAAAAATTCAGGTGTCGCTCGATCTTATCTTCTTTCCTGCCTTCTCTTATCTCTCCGTTTGCTTGCACGGAGAAATAGAAACACTCAGTAGTTTCTCTGTTTCACCCTCCTTCCTTCTTGCCTTCCCACCCATCTCCCTTCTCTGTGTACCGGTAAGTGGAACCAGGAAGCGGGTATAGAGGAGGCGGATGGAGTCATTCTGCTTGCTATTCCCCATCTTATCTAATTTGCCAGTAAGCACCGGATATAAAATCACAACAGCGCCACTATTGCTATTACCGCACTAACCACCACTACCACCACCACCACTAACAGCAATGACACGAATAACAACAGCAACACCACTTCCCTCCCCTCTCCGCCTCCTCCTTTCCCTTCTCTTTCTGTACCTCTCATTCCCACCACCTCATACCATCATCCTCCTCCTCCTCCTCCTCCTCCTCCTCCTCCTCCTCCCTTCACCTGACCTCTGAGCCTCCCTTACCATCACCTGTTGGAGTTTAATTAGCTATTACGACCCAGATTACGATTTAGTTGCCTGAGAGCTGTTCTGGCTGCCGCTGATGGTGACAGGGATGGTGACGTGATGGTGAGCGCAGGGGAAGTGCCGGGTGATTGTGAGGGAATGGTGAAGATAACTGCGGTGGTGTTGATGGTGTGTGATGTGATGGATGGTGTGATGGTGTGATGATGGTGATGGAATGCGTGATAAGGGAAGGGATGGGAGTTTTGATAGTGATGTAGTGACGAGAGGTGACGAAAGTTGTTATGAGATGTTGTTATTGTTGTTCTCCTCCTCCTTTTCCTCCACAGCTATCTTCTCCTCCTTTCTTCCCTTCCTTCTCCCTTTTTTCGTCCTCTTTCTCCTCCTCTCCTCCTCCCCTTCTTCCTTCATTCCTTCATTCTCCTCTTTTACTCTTTCTTCCCTTTTACTTTCTCTCTCTCTCTCTCTCTCTCTCTCTCTCTCTCTCTCTCTCTCTCTCTCTCTCTCTCTCTCTCTCTCTCTCTCTCTCTATCTCTCTATCTATCTATCTGTCTGTCTGTCCATCTATCTATCTATTTATCTATCTATCTATCTATCTATCTATCTATTATCTATCTATCTATCTCTCTATCTATCTATTTATCGTGCCGTCATCGAAGCACAATTCAACAGACTCAGAAACCTAACCACAAGACGAGTCGCAGTCAGGCTTAGACCATGAAATCTCTCCGTGGCTCATCACATAGTGGCTACGTACTACTGTGTGGCTCAGGACGCCTTGCCCCGACTCCACGCCCAGCAAGAAGAGAAGGAGGTTTTACTCGTTACTACGCAATCCGTCACTTGTTGAGGTTACTTTACGCAGTTTATATCCTCATGAAACAATATAATCCATCTCCTCTGTCACACGTGTTCAATTTAGGTACGCAGCTGCTCGTGCATATGATCATTGATATACGCAAAGGGCATTATCATACAAACAGGCATTCAGACCAGCAAGCAGCAGATGTCTTACATTTCAATTTTGTTTTATTTTGTGGTGGATTAGATGATGTAAACAAAGCAATTTTTTTTCTTCTGATGGACAAGGGAAGTAAATTAGGGGTAAAAGTTATTCAGAATAGAGTGCCTGTTAGTTGTTTATCCATTATTGTAAGAAAAAAAAGCTAGTGTTATTTTTTTTTTATTCCCTGCTATCCACTGTAAAAAAAAAAAATCAGAAAAAAGAAATAACTAAACACACACAATTTCCCATGATGCTCTGTACCAACTCACAAAATAGAAAAAAAAGATTAGCAATTTTAATCACCAAGAATAAAATAAAAACTCACTTATCACTTAACAAGACTGCAATCATCCATCACTTCCTTATGAACAAACACCCAAACATATCAAAAACAATTCCGTACTTTATCAACAAAGAAAATGTGAAACGAAACAAATATAAGACCCCTAATATCAACATAAGCCATTCACATACAGACCAACAAGATAGACAAGGAGAGGAGGCCTGACCAACTGCAATCATTCATCGGTGCTCGACTAGCCACGTGGAGCAAGATATGAGGCAAGGGACGCGAGAAGGGGAAGCCAGGAGGGAGCGAAGGGGAGTTTATGACGCGACCCACTTCCCTCCCTCACGTGCAGGAGGGAAGAAGGGAGGGAGAGAAAGACTACTGGTAGGGGAGGTAGGAAAGAGAGAGAAAGAGAGAGGGAGAGAGGGCAGGTAGACTCACACATTAGCAGGTAACGTGGACACCTGCCAAGTAGGTGAGATGAGTAGCCAAAAGGTGAATATAAATGACCTTGACGATCGGGAGGGTGGGAGAGGAAGAGAAGACGGGGAAGGAATGAGAGACGAGGGGAAATAAGGGGAAGGAAGAGTGAGGGGCTGATGTGACACTCTTCATATAACCTCATGAGGGGAGGTATTTCAGGCAAACTAGAGAGGAAAAGATGCAAGATATGGTGGGGAGAGGAGGGAGGAGGAGGAGGAAGAGAGGAGGAACTGAGGGATGGAAGGCAATAGGGAGAGACGGCAAGGCTCATGTGATAGGTAGGTACACACACACACACACACACACACACACACGCCATTCAGTGATAGCAGGAGTGGGTGAAAGGGTGCGTGCGAACATACATACATACACACATAGTAAACATAGATAATGTATCATATGTAACATTACTTTTACAGCGTATGATGACAATAATGATAATGATGAAGAGGAGCAGGACTAACAGGGGGAGAAAAATGAGAGCGAAGAAGAACAGAAGAGGAAGTGAATGGAGAAGAAGGAAAGAAGAAAAGGAGGTGGACAGGGAGAAGGAGAGGAGAAAAAGAAGAAAAGGAAGAAGTAGAAAAGAACAAAGGAAAGGAACATGATGCTGAAAACTATAATGATCTAACAGACACAGGGACAACACTACTGCAAAGATTGATAGCATTGAGGCAGGCCGCTTCCACATAAAAAAAAAAAAAGTGCCATTCCTCAGGGTAGAACAATCTTACTCCTGAGGGTTCGTTGGAGTGGAGTGACAAAAAGACGCTTGGGAACAACACTTATACTGCCTGTCTGTGTGCTGGAAACTTACGGCAACTATCCCCTCTTCTTCAGTGACTCAGATACCCGTCTTCTTACTGAACATGATTGAGTGTCCTAATTTTCTTTATTTTTGAGACCGTGTACTGAGTTTACATTTTCACATCATAGTACCCTGAGTGAACATTTTAAAAGGACTTGTGAACTGTATGGTGAGACGGTAGAGTATACTTTCTTTCCTTCTTTTTCCTTTTGTACTTGACAGTCACGTATCCCAAGAAAAAAAATCAAGTGCAAAAAATAGCTATCAATATTTACACTTCATGCTTCCTGGCTACATAGAGAAAGATTAAGCATGTCAACAAGGTATAGTTTGCTGGAACACTTACACTCACGTACCCCAGTGATGTTAAAAGGAAAAAAAGTGTTAAAAAAAGACTCTTGCAATCTACACTTACTTCCTGTAGGGGAAAGTTAAGTTCATGTCGAAGAGGCACTTGTACTTTTACTTACTTTCACTTTTCTTGTACTTTTACACCCACGTGCCACGAGGAAAAAAGTAAAGAGAGGGAAAAAACAAGACATCAATCGTTACCTCGTCCGCCTCACACTTCCTCACACACTCCCTCACACTCACTCATTGGCATGGCTGTCAGCTTCCTCATCAAGCGTCACGAACCCTTCAGATCCCTGCATCCTCCCCATCTGGCCCCGATCCCCAGCATGCCTCGCCCGCCCCGCAGCTGCCGCGCCGGGAGTGTGCCTAGTGACAGGTGGCGCCGCCGTAACTCGGGAGAGGGCGAGGGCTTATCTAGCCGTGTGGTGGTGGTGGTGGTGGTGGTGGTGGCTGTTACCGACCCAGTACCAAGCATTGCACTTCCAAAACACTTCATAGTTAATATTATTGTTTGAAGCAACCAATGACTGTCCTTCCTTACCATTAGCTTGTATTAAATAATTTGCTCCCCCCCATCACAAATGTCTAAAAAAGCCACAGGTTCTCGGTTTTCTTCTCTTTTATTGGCATAGTGTACTACTTATGTTAAAGTTTTATTACAATCATGAGAACACAATCTATAGCAACTTGTATTAGAGGCAGAGAAGTGATGAGGAAAGCACTTAGTTACTGTACAGATTGCAAGTGAAATATGCAATCTGGTGTTTACAGAAAGACAAATTCCACACTCACGGAGATTTGCAGTTTTTTTCTTATATATGACTGTTTGTATGTGCGCACGTCTACTCCATTTGTTAGAATTCAACAGTACATTTACTTCTGTTCTCCTTGTTCTTGGTCTTCTATCTCAACTACA
Source organism: Portunus trituberculatus (assembly GCF_017591435.1). Classification (NCBI taxonomy): domain Eukaryota; kingdom Metazoa; phylum Arthropoda; class Malacostraca; order Decapoda; family Portunidae; genus Portunus; species Portunus trituberculatus. Next base: position 12,644,153 of record NC_059270.1, read on the forward strand.
ACAATAACAACAGCTACATGAGGCTGGTGGAGGAATGTGTTATCTATGTGTATCGTAGTAGTAGTAGTAACAGTAGTAGTAGTAGTAAAAGTAATAAAAACAATAGTAGTAGTAGTGGTAGTTGTAGTAGTTGTAGTAGTAGTAGTAGTAGTCGTAGTGGTAGTAGTAGTAGCAGTAATAGTAGTAGTAGCAGTAGTACTAGTAGTAATAACAGTAGTCGTTATCATTAATACTATTAAAAACACTGTTTCCAACTACTAATATTACTAACACCACCACCATCACCACCACCACCACCACCACCACCACCGCCAATGCGATCATCCCCAACAACAACGAAAAAACACACCACTGGACGCGTTGTAAAGGAAGGTACAACAAATTCCGGTGCTGCCATAACTTCCCTCCAGGCCGTAACCTTACACATCAGCGTCAGAGTAAAAAAAGCTGTGCAGGATAAAAATGTGTAGTCGGGGAGCCCACAGTGCGTCAGAATCCAAGTTACAGTTGCGGTGGAGTCGGTATATCTGAGGCAGAGTAAAGTAACCAGCTAGCTACCTTCCCTCTCTTCCCTTCGTCTCTCCTCCCTTCGCCTTCCTATTCCCTCCCAACTCCTCGCTACCTCTTTTACTTGCTCCCCATTTTTTCGTCCCACCTTCCTCTCCTTGAAAAATTGCTACCCTTGCCGTGTGTGTGTGTGTGTGTGTGTGTGTGTGTGTGTGTGTATAAACCAATTCGAAGCTCATATATTTTTCAGTTAAATATAGTAGTGCATGCAATTATGTATGCACTGCAAGAATTTCTTCCTGATGGGTATCTACAACATTTTAAATTACCCCTGAGAGACATGAGAAATGGTGAAGATAGTGAATGAGGCCCATGAGGTGTCTCCCCCAGCCCTAACCTAACCCAGTCAGGAACGGGACTGTTGTGGCTAGCAAATAGACTTAGGCTTGTATACTTAAACGCTTCATTCTCTCATTATATCTATTTCAAAAGATCACAGAGGTAATTACTGAAGTTTTTATGCATAATTTCCCTATTGACAAAGCAGAAAAAAGCAATTGGAAATCTCTAAAAAAATTTCCAGAATAGGCTGTCAAATGTAAAGAAATAAGACGACAAATTTTAAAAGACTGCACAGAGCGGAGGGAGAAGACATTATTTTACCCAAAACATAATTTATTGCCTATATGAAGGAGGAATTCGCCAAGGTCTTGCCTGCTGCTCTGCAAGTGATGGCTGGCGTGACGGGTGCCAGCAGGTGACGCGGTGGGGCGGCAACTACTTGAGGGAAAATAATGTACTGGCTGATAAAGTGATGTGTCAGGGTCGTACTAGAGAGCTGAAGACCAGTAGGAGAATATAATCAACATTTCTCGTAAATTATTGCAGTTTTGTGTTATAAAGGAACGAAAGAAAGACCGTGTGTGTGAAGGAGCCGTCTCGTTATGTACGGTTACTGAGCCTCGGGAGCAGAAACTTTCATCTGTAAACCCACAAACCCGACAAACGTGTTTCTCTTTCAGAAAGGTGGGAGAAAAATTGGCACTTAAATGTCAGTGATTGAACATATAGCCGATACGTTTCTTGGATCCAAAGTTTTCTTGCTCTCCGTTTTCCCTTTCTTCTCTTTTTATTGAATTGTTGTCCAACATTTTTGCCAAAGATAAATAACCGTGCTTGGCTGATGATGATGATAATGATGATAGTGATAACAATGACAACACAAAAGAAAAAAAACAATAACTGTTCATAACATTTTACTTACACTTCAAAACGTTTCCCATTGACCAGGACACTAAATACCCGAAGTACCACAATGAAGGGAAATGAGCATGCCCGTCCCGTGATCACCGATGCAGTAACGGGTCAAGTGACGCAGTAAACTCTCTTTCATCGCAGGAAGGGGAAAGGAAAAGTAGTGAACGTGCAGCCAATCCAAACATCCGGGTGATGGGGGCGACTGAGGTGCACTGAGGTGGTGGTGGTGGTGGTGATGGTGGTGGTGGTTATGATGGGAGGTCCCGCTGATGCTTCGATGCCTGATCTCAATAATGTGATAACACCAACTCTTCATACTCAAGTGGGAGCCTTGATTAGTAACTCTCACTATGTACACTGCCTCACTCTCTTGCTGCCCTCAATGAATATTCCAAAGTGGTTGTTGCCTCAAATCTTGAAGACAGTATGTATTGCTAATAACAACTCACTTTCCTCGGCATGAAATAATGAGTGAAGTAATAAATCAAACTTTTACGACGGAAAATATTCTTCACAACAACGATCAAGTAAGGATATCTTTCAAACTCAAATTATTTCCACTAACGACTTTCACTAGTCTTTGGATACTTTTTGTTACTCTCACGTTCCTCAATGAAAAAAAAAGCAAAGATAAACTGTTGACTCAAAACTTTAAGACATCACTCTCAATAACGAAGTAGGAACACAGTAACTCAACACAGATATTAACCCTTTCACTGGCACGTGGTACACCTTTCCCTAATTACCGATCCACAGCGATATCCAATCTCTGAAATGGGAAGAAATTGCAAAATGTATTCTTTTTCATAAACAACATTTTTGTAGATGCTTATAAGGATTTGAAGTATTGCTTCCTGTGATGCTAACTGTTTCGTGTCGCAGTGAAAAGGTAAGTGTAATAACGGTTCATATGTTCCGCGCCTCTCCCCTTTGAGTACTGGAGCTATCAAATGACTTCTGCTGGGTGATCCATCAGGGAGGCCAACCGAGGTGTCAGCGTGAGTGAGGACCTCAAGCAGCAGGTAAATACTGATAGCGCCAATTCATCATCTGTCTAGACAAAGGTGAAGGATGTTCGTATGATTTTTTTCTCTATTTTTTTTTTCTGCTATTTTCCTTTTCCTCATCTGTCTAGACTAAACTGAAGTGTTGATATGATTTGCCTTTTTTTTTTTTTTTTGTCTTTTGTTTTTTTTTTGTCTTACTTCATCTCCTCCTAATTTTTCATCTCGGTTTGATGTGCTCATAGGTAAGCTTTCGATTGTCCTGGCTTGTATCCTAGCTTTCATTATCTTCTCTTCACCTCTTTATTCTCCTCTTTCTCCTCTTCCTCTTCCTCTTTATCTTTCTCCTCTTTCCTCTCCTTTTCTTGTTTCTCTTCCTTTTCTCTATCTTCCTCTTTTCCCTCTTCCTACCCTTTCTCTTCCTACTCACAACACACACTATTCTTTAAATATGGTAGCAGGCTGCAGCTATGTAAAGAAAAGCTAATAATCAGATGACAGATACTGATACTGATCTATTAAAAGACATCGTATTCCACGTACGTTAAATATACTGAAGTAGATTTAGAACCAAAGAAGGAATTACTGTTGTTGAAGAAAACGAACACACACACACACACACACACACACACACACACACACACACACACACACACACACACACACACACACACACACACACACACACACACACTAGCAAAGCATTCCATACGCTACAGCAACAACTTTCTTGTGGAGGGAAGGTGAAGATTAAAAGTAAAGATAGATCAGGACCCAAGCTGAAATTAGATCGTACGAGTTAAATATTTTTCGCAGGATGAAAGGTGAACTATTAATCTTCGTACCTGATGAGTGTTGAAAGGAGAACACCAACACAGTGATGGAAAAATGACTGCGGCATGAATGGAGCGCGTAGATCTATTTTTGCAGCAGTGTAAAAGCACACCATCCCCGCATCCCTCAGAATAAGCTAAACATTTGTGGGGAGTATGTAACACTTTGAAAATAGTGTGTCTAAACCCTCGCCCCTCTCACCTCATCCCCTCCACCTTCTTAACAAGCCCCAAGCAACAGTGCGGGGCAGCCACGCGAGGCAAACAGCGAGTCACGGGGCGAGATGATGACGGGTATTGATGCTTGTTATTGCCCTCTGACACATGACGTAATGCTGTCAACTCACGGAAACATATGGAAAAGGTCTAAGTGATATAGTATGCTCACTTGAATTATGTTATATATATCGTAAAATGCAATGTTAGTAAAATTGCATCGATGAATAACAGCTGTCTCCATTCCCCGTGGATAAATGCTCGTATCTTGAGGACAAATAAAAAATATGAAACATTAGATAAATGTACATTATAATGGAATGTAGTTATTCAACATTACAATAAAAAAATAAACTGATTTAATTTTTCCTAAGAAACAGACATTCGCTGAGTTTGTCTAAGACCGCCGTTGACAATTCCAGTCTGAGAGAAATTCAACTTTATCAGTAGTCCTTATATTGGCGAGCTGGACGAGAAGCTTTCAGATGACAGGTAATGAACCCTGAATGATATGTAATGGTGTATGTATGTTTCAATTAAAAGTCAATAACAAATCATATAATAGAATAGCATCTGAACTGTCCTTTGACGTTTTATAACTGCAACCAGACCACACCAAGCATCACCATCTGTCTCATATACGGTGTCATGAAGCGGCATTGAGTAAGCCAAGCCGGAACTTTAACTAATATCACCACCACGCCACCCAAAAGTGAAATCAGGAACCCAAACGAAGAAAAAAACGTATTCCAAGTCACGTACTGCGCATGCCAACCAGCCACCTTGGCGGCCATTACTCGGCGAGAGTTATGCGACAGGAAGGCTAATGAAGCTGTGTCTCACCTGGGTCTTAAATTCATTTAGGGTGGCGCCGAAGTGTTTACCTGGCACCCAAATTTTTCAGTGATACCTGAGCGAGTATCCGGGTCACTGAGCTAAATATGTGTGTGTGTGTGTGTGTGTGTGTGTGTGTGTGTGTGTGTGTGTGTGTGTGTGTGTGTGTGTGTGTGTATAACACGATAAGCTCTGCCACTCTTCACCGTCCCACTTCGGCTGGCGCCTAGTGATCAACACAGAACTGTCACGGACAAAAGAAATCCGACTGACTAATCCAAACAGAGCATTGCGATGGTCAGAGATGGGTGTATACGCAATGTGATTTCTGTCCAGTGCTCTGAATGTCAAAGTGAAGAATTTCAATGTGCGTCCATCCAGTACAATGATAATTTTTCTTTTCATCCTTTGGAGTATCACCTTATTGGACTTCTGGTTTGTCTCAGACTGAGCTGCCGTCCAATCTGGTAGTCGGTGGGGTCACGAAACATTCCTCACTCCCGCATCCTCTGCGATGGAGCAGTATGCTGAAACACTATTGCCTAGAAGAGCGTTTCTTAACTTTCTTTCCAGTCTCAGCACCCCTGCAGTCAGTCTATGCACTCCAGCATCCTTCACTCCTGCTGATATCGCAAGTTGACTAGATTACAGTTGCTTTATCTCAAATGAAAGTGAAATTAATATTTATCGAATGAAAAAATAAAAATACCATTACGACACTCTTTTATTGCTTTCGAGGAACACTAACACTACATCGCAATATACGCTGCTCTTTCCGGCCTACCTGCACCTGACTCCAGCACCTAAAGTTAAGAGAGAGTGGCTTATTGTAGAGTGTGCACTGATTAGAGACCTCGGAAGACAATCTGGAAGAGAAGCAGAAGGAACAAAAGAACAAAAATGACAAGAAACTTAAACGAAGAGTCAAAGGAGGAGGGAAAAACAAGGAAGTGAAGCCAAAAACAAAATGGCTCAAGGTAGTCTGGTGCCGGACTGTCATCATGGCCTGGGCGGCTTTATGAGGCAACTCCTCTCTCCCCACGACCCACGCAAAATGCGGCGGGGCGGACACAGCAAGCACAGGACGATGAGGCAAGGGAAACAATATGGTGATAGTGGGATAAAAGTATGCTGAATATGTTAAAGCAGTGTTCCTACTCGGGCGTCATAAGGCCTCAATACACAAGTGAAGAGGATATCAAGTAGATAAATCCATCATATAAACTAGACTATGTGCATTAAGTTCAGTGTTTGTTATCAGTAAGGAGAAGGAGAAATAAGAGGAGGAAGAGGAGGAGGATGAGGAGGAGGATCTTATGCAGAGTAGTGTGGCGGTGGAAAAAATATTACGTAAATTAGCTATTGTATAAAGCAGCCTAACACAGAAAGAAAAGCGTCAAACGTGGGGTGTTGAGGAAACTGACCTTGAAATGTTGCAATATAATCTTTATGAATATCAGAGAAAGATCTTAATATACATTTTCGTCGGATACTACACAAAGCCAAAACACAAACATAACATACAAAATAAGACCCGGAGAGTGTCACACATCTTCGTCCTGCATGAACAATGAGGATAGTAAAGTGTTGGAAGTGACATATAGTTTTTTGGGGTGACAACTAGAAGCTGGCTGGGATAGGTCATACTCTTCCTATTTCTGCCCGTGAGTTCACTCGGACTCAATGTTATGTCTATTCTTATGGCGATACTTCAACGGCATCTGGCAGACATCCCTCTTTATGGAAATTAAATCTACCGAGGAAACGCTCTAAGATGGTTAACATATGACTTCTACATTTGGCAGGCAGAGCTTCAGTCCTAAACATGACTTTTCAACGTAATGATTAACTAACCTCCGTCACAATACTGCACATTTACAAGCTGCCTTCACTTACAATCTAAATATCACATCTTTTCCATGTATCTATGGATTTTGTATATGTTGCTATTGCTGATAATGGTAATATATGTTGTTCATTTATCTCAGTCCATTTAAAGATCAGAGTTAAAGAGCATTCTTTTTTTTATTTTTGAAAAGCTCTGACTAAAAACTGAACTACTTCTCTATAGTTAGGAGATTGAAAAGATTAGACACTTTCATTGCATATGACGTACCACATGTAGGCCTGACGGCTTCTTGCAACTTCCTCTATCTAATGTTCTTATGTTTTAACGGTTTCCTAGCGGGTGGGCTTTGAGATAGGAGGTACCACAAAAGTATCCCCCTTAGCCCATAAATTCCCGTGAAAAGCCCACATAGTATAAAAAAAAGCAACTTAGCAATAGCTAAATTA
>NC_059270.1:12656098-12663598 GCF_017591435.1 Portunus trituberculatus
ACAACAGTGACAGCGATAAGGAACAGCTATCTCAGGAAGGGCAGAGCAGGTGACGCAGGCAGGCGTTTGGTGAGGTTGGGCTTCCTTGGACGTGTGGTGTTTCGTGAGCCTCGCCTCGCCTCACTTCGCCCAGTGTAGGATGTGTCCCAGGTCTGCTATTTATATAATTTCGCACAAACCTCGGAGTAGCGTCTGTCTGCCAGGCTGTGGAGTACCTACCCTCTCCTGTTTGGCTCTCCTCCCGCACCACTCACCCACCTATCTCAGACATTCACACTTCCCACTACACTTACTCACCTAACCCATGTTCGTTCGTGTATTTAGCATTCTCATCTCTTTCTTACTCTTTTGCTTCTGAGACCTTCACACATCTTATCATACTTACTAATCTCAAACACTACTATTTCTTGCCACACTTACTCACCAACTTCAAACATTAATGCGTCTTGCCATATTAAATCATGAATCTGCACTCATTCTTGTCCTCACCCCATCTATATACTAAAATATTTACACTTCGCACTTCCACCTCAGAAAAAGGGTTTGCAATCTTGAAAACCCTTGAAACATTAAATAAACTCGTGATATTGTAGATAATGAAACAATGTCAGATGTAATTCATTCCACTGCGAGTTAGTCACTTTTATTTCTATTTGTACATATATTTCACTCATTATGAACAATGAACGCGCTTGAATTATTTGATACCGTCATTAAATTCTTGCAAACACACATTTTGTCGCTTTAGAATGAAACACAAGAGGATTGAGGCACGAAGAAAACTCCTGTTGAAAGCTAACGGAATGAATGAAAAATATCGAATTTGCGGAACAATATAATAAGGAACACATCAGAAAAGGGAGAACTCAATATCATCTCCTTGGGAAAAATCCACAAGATCAGAGAATCAAGACAAACAACCGTTAAAAGTAAATGTAATAATTATTCAAGAAAAAGAGAGATAAAAATTCCAAATTGAAAATAGTCAACATACCAAAAGAAAAAAAAAAACATTTAAAATCCTAATTTGTTTCCTCAGAATGAAAACATCAAGAAACTCAAGACACGATGATAAACAACTAATGAAAGTAAACATAATCACTCACGAAAAAAAGACCGAGTGTTGCGCAACTACGTAATAGACAACGTACCAGAAAAAAAACACACACACACACACACACACACAGTCTTATCCCATTCATAAAGGACACGGCGGTGAGTCAGGTCCAGCAGCCCCTGACGTGCCTCGCTGTCCTGCCAAGACATGCACAACGTCACATCCTAATTTTTATACCGCTGTCAACTTCCTCTATACGTCACGAGGACATACGAGGATCTAAAACAGTTGTCGAAGCTCCTTGACGAATACAAATGCAGTGACCCGCTACTTCGTCAGTGTACAGCGCCTTTACCGTGCCGCTGCAAGAGTTGAGACGGTAGGTGAGGGAAGATAACGATAGTGGATCAGGTGTTTGTGTCTCGACCCTGCACCTGGGAAGTCTTGTTTGTGTAGGATTTTATGTATATGGTGTGTGTGTGTGTGTGTGTGTGTGTGTGTGTGTGTGTGTGTGTGTGTGTGTGTGTGTGTGTGTGTGTGTGTGTGTGTGTGTGTGTGTGTGTGTGTGTGTGTGTGTGTGTGTGTGTGTGTGTGTGTGTGTGTGTGTGTGTGTGTGTGTGTGTGTGTGTGTGTGTGTGTGTGTGTGTTTAATGATGGTAAAAGAGAATGAGCAGTGAAAATATAACTTCAGCTCAATGCTCTCTCTCTCTCTCTCTCTCTCTCTCTCTCTCTCTCTCTCTCTCTCTCTCTCTCTCTCAATTAATGTAAGCCATAAAGTTAGCGTGTAAACAAAAGCCAGAGGTGTCCCAGGCTGCTATGCACACTTGTGCGGCGCTGGCCCGGCGCGGGACGTCCTTGGCCAGGTTGAGAAAAAGTTGCTAGCAAGTACCTTATGTCGAGAAAAAGACTTGGCATGGGAGGTGTTGGTGGTGACTCGTCCCTCGAGGCGTGGCGCCTTCCCGGAGCTGAATACTTTTCCTGCTGCAATGTTTTGGCTTGTACTGTTCTACTTTTCTTTCTTGTTTTATATATAGAGTTCTTTCTAGGAGGTCTCATCGCCAGCCAGCCGCAGCTCCGTGCGTGGCCACGTGGGTCTGGCGTGCGGCGTCAATTTGTAGCATTCTACAGTATGTAGTATGTACTCCTGAGGGCGCCGCCGGCTTCGTACTGGCAACCGTTGTGCCGGATGCGGCTGTCCTCGTTCATGTTAGTGGGCTTGGCTTTCCTGCGGGTCGCGTCGCTCATCACTCATCGCCAGGCGAGGCGTCTCTCTGAGCTGTCGTGTATGTATGGCTCCGGAGTGTCTCGTCTGTATAGCGGAACTCACGTAATGTCTTCAGTGTACCAGCACCCGTGCATGTCTCTCTGCCTACTTTAACAAGTCCTAACTGATTGAATCATGAATTACAGACTATGATACCGTTTTAAAATAACTGTCACATTTGTTACGAAAGTAAATGAACTGCTTCCTTCGATGATTTTACACGAGTTATTTCTACTAGTGGAGACATGGTTATCACAACTCCTATAAACCACCTGATCCAGAATGACCAGCATCTTTCTTCAGAGACTGTAGTCTCTTACCGTCTATTGCTCCCCAGTGTTAGTCAGTGTTTAAATGCTGATAAAGCTGGAATGCTTCTTGATTAGTATTTTTCCGCTTTATATATCATATTTATTTTTGTTTCATCGGGACTTATTCATTACATGAAAATCTTGATCTTCAGGAAATATTGGTATATACTGGTCAGCTAATCAATCATTTGGAGTTCTGTTTCTTGTTCTTCTCGTTCCATCACATTTGTTTTAATCTTTCATGTCTATCATCAAACTTGTAATATTTTCCTTCTGTGGAAATCATCTACTGTGAACATGAGAGGCGGATGGAGTCACTTTTTCTCTCGAAACTAAACAGATGTTCCTCTCCCACACGTTTGCCGACATAAAGACAATTAATAACACTGACAGTACATACGTCATATCATAATGAAGTATAAGAAGAAGCTCAGAATGCACATACCGTTGCCAACACGATGTAATTATATGAAACACAGCAAAATGTTTTCTATAGAATTACTGTAACAAACACTGTCCGTAGACTTCATGCAGTGGAAGAAATCTAGAAAGACACGAAAATAATCCTGGAACCGAATCTATATCTCGATCCGCCTCAAAGTGCAATAAAGTTATCATTCCTTGCACAGAGAGTCACCTTCCTTTACATTCCATGGCAATACCTTCATAACGTCCATGAGGCATTTCCTGGAGACAGAGAGACAGCAAAACAAACTAAGCAAACCTAATATCGTAGAAAAAAAAAAAAAGGAAAATCCCACCACCTGAAGTTTCAGATGTATAGCAAATTCACTCTCAAAAAATCCTCTGATATGATAACAATGATATAAATAAAATAATGATGATAATACTACTAATCACGATAATGGTGATAATAACATTAATAATAATAATAATAATAATAATAATAATAATAATAATAATAATAATAATAATAATAATGATAATAATGATAGTAATAATAATAATAATAATAATAATAATAATAATAATAATGGGAAAATTGTGTGTGTGTGTGTGTGTGTGTGTGTGTGTGTGTGTGTGTGTGTGTGTGTGTGTAATTCACCTCGGTCGTCTGCTGGTCACCTAGCCAGTCTTCCCCATTACGGAGCGAGCTCAGAGCTCATACACCGATCTTCGGGTAGGACTGAGACCACAACACACGCCACACACCGGGAAAGCGAGGCCACAACCCCTCGAGTTACATCCCGTACCTATTTACTGCCAGGTGAACAGGGGCCACACATTAAGAGGCTTGCCCACTTTCCTCGCCGCGCCGGGACTCGTACCCGGCCCTCTCGATTGTGAGTCGAGCGTGCTAACCACTACACTACGCGGTGTGTGTGTGTGTGTGTGTGTGTGTGTGTGTGTGTGTGTGTGTGTGTGTGTGTGTGTGTGTGTGTGTGTGTGTGTGTGTGTCTGTCTGTGTGTATGTGAGTGTGTGTCTGTGTGTGTGCGTGTGTGTGTGAGTGAGTGTTGTTTACACCTAATAACTTCTTTTATGCTGTCCAATACTCTCACGTAAATTCATTGGTAAGCACAGTACCTTTTCAAAGATGCACATTTCCATTAAGAATATGGAACTTAATGAGGGAATCTTCATTGTTCTGACTCATAGCTCGTGATTACCTTCCTAGGTTTCTCTTCCACTATCAGGCGCAGTTAGCATTGTTGGTCGGGCCGATGACACCCACTCCCCCTCCACCTTTATCCTCTATATATACACGCACGTCGCCGCTGTGTTGGGTGGAGGCGTGCAAACATAGCGCATTCCTCCTCTTCAATGCTCTAATATTAGCCGGTCAGGACAGTTGTAATAGCAATATCGCGTCAGCAGTAACTATAATAGGGCTGTCTTTCTTCGTTTTCTATGGCATGCAGAGTCTGTTAGAGGGAGGGACTTCGGTATATATTTGGGCAATGTAAACACGGAGCCAGCCTGGAGACAAGCTTGCCTTTATCTATTGTCTTTCCTCACTTCGCCCTCTCAAAGGTATTATTTCTGGTTCCCTTTTTTCCCTCTCTCATAATCCAAATTTAGTTTACTTTCATCTCTCTCTCTCTCTCTCTCTCTCTCTCTCTCTCTCTCTCTCTCTCTCTCTCTCTCTGTTACCCTTTTTCATTTTTATACTTAATCAAATTGTTGTTCCTTCTTTCTACCTATTTTTTTTCCTTATACCACTTGTTCCTTTGTTTTGGCATGATGGACTTTAATGGAGCTATTCAATAATGCAGTCTCTTACAACATACATGTGCACGTTTCCTTTCCTCCTCCAAGCACATACATTTCTACCCACCATTAACCCAGTGACTAACAGAAGAGAGAGCAAGACCAAAAAGAAGATTATGGATGCAGTGAAGGAAGACGTGTTTACAAAGATGCGACTGAGAAACGAACAGAGGACTAAGTGTGTTGGAGTAAGGGGGGAAGGAGGATGATCTACTGTGAGACGCCTAACGAGAACACAAGTTTATGTTCTTCACTAGCATAATTGTTTGGGGATCTGAAATGACGTAACACATATCACATCGCCATTAACAGCCAGAGTTGATTTTCCTGTCCGCATATCTCTGTCTACCACTCCATCATTACCATCGATTCCACCTCGTAGACCTAACACTAGACAGGACAGTAAGTTCCTAAGCACCTTAATTAAAAGTCCAATCATTCTTCTCCCGCGGCAGCGTTTTTCTCCTCACTACTTTCGATAATATTAAAGTCACTGCTGGAGAGGACTTAGTTTCCCTGTTGGTTGTTGGACGAGAGACAAACGAGAGAGGAGGAGGAAGAGAGAGGTGAAGGTAAGAACGGACGGCCAGGCTGCTGCATTGGTGACGTAAACCAAAAGCCACAAATCCTCAATGCTTTGGCCCATTCATTCCTCCCTTAAATTTAGTTCAGACTACGACCTACGATCACAGGTTTGGGGTTCATGCCACGACAAGAGAAGGAGAGACGGTGAGGGAGACGAGAAGAACAAAAAAAGAGAAAAAGGAAAGGAAAGCATGTAGAGTAAAGGAAAGAGAAATCCAAACACATAGACTTAAGAGAGGAAACAGAGAAGCAGAGGAAGCACTTTTATATCCACACTCTTGCTAAGTAGGCAGGCAAGCAGGCAGACAGGTACCCGTGGTCGTCATAATCTCGGTGTCGGCTTATCAAGGATATTCTCGCACTACCATTGAGTCTGCTAGAGGCGGCTGGCACTCCTCCACCATACCCTCAGCGTGTTAGGCAATGGTGACAGTTTCCGGCCCTGGTGTGCATAGCGGGATAACTTACTGCCATCCCAAAATACACGTACTTACTATAATTTTCCCAAGAGTAAAAGAAAAAAAAAAGGATAAAAGTTATGAGGAGAGCTACCGTAAGTTTTCTATAATAAAACTGATCACTTAGTAGAGTTGCCAAAACTGGATGAAGAGGGTAATGAAAGTGAGATAAGTAATTCAGAGAGAGAGAGAGAGAGAGAGAGAGAGAGAGAGAGAGAGAGAGAGAGAGAGAGTTGGGGGTTGTGGTAGAGGAGGGGGACACGCAGCAGCAGTATTTATACCCTCCCTGCTGGCTGTTGTCCCGTCAGGCTGCTGGGGTGCGGCTCGCCACTGCCCGGAACACACAGCTGGGAGGGACAAGGCGAGACGAGGCAACCACACTTCCCCTCAACCTAAGACTTCTTTTGCTACTCTTCCTGCTCCTCCTCCTCTATCTCCATCCACTGCTGCCACTGTTCCTCCGCCTCCTCTTCTACTTCCTAACTACTCTTCCTCTTACTGCTAATAATACTAGGTACTGATCATCTTCCTTCTTTTCTCTGCTCTTCGCCTTCAACTTCCTCCTCCTATCTTCACCATTATCTCAACCACCACCATTACTACTACTACTGCTGCTGCTGCTGCTGCTGATTCTGCTGTTGCTGTTGCTGCTGCTAAGTGAGTCCCTGTTCCTCTTACGTCGTTCATGTTCATATTACTTAAGCGTACAATGACATGGAAAAAGAATGTTAAATAACTATAGAGGGAAAAGTATGACAAATATTCAAGTTATGGAGCCTGGGAGCCAACCAGTCGCAAAGGATGACTGACAGATGACATTGTTTTTATGTTGTCTCTCATGAGTCTGACGCAACACTCTCCTCTAAATCTGTACGAGGAAAGAAGTAAAGAGAGAGAAAAACCGAAAAATTTTGATGAAAAGTCAGAAAAGATACCGATTGGATCTGAATGAAGTATAGACTACCTAGTAACATAAATCACTAAAGTTAGAATCTTAAATCGAAAAGAAGTAGTCTTGATATTTAAAGAGAGGATATAAAAAAAAATGAATGAACTGTAGACTACACAGTAAAACCGATTCGCTAACATTGTAATCTCAAATTCAAGAGATGTAGAGGACCGACAGTAAACCAAAGAGCAAGAAGAGATACTGTTTAGAGTTTACAAATAAAACTGAGTCACTAATATTAGATTCCTGAATTGAAGAGAAGCTTTTCTGACAACGCATACGTCATATAATGAGGCGCAGCCACCACAAGAGCAGCACCAGCAGCAACAGTTCCAAGAAGCTGTGGGAGGATGGCAGGCGACGTGAATGTTCCCGTTCAAGTGTCTCAATTTCCATGAAAATATTCAGGATTCACTGGTCTATTTTTTGACTCTCCGCCGCGCCCGCGAGAGGACCAAGCCAACAACACAAGCCACTGTCTGGGAGAACCAAAGAATAGGAGAGTTTCCTTTGATGTTTGCTTCTGCCAACTCCAACTACAACAAACGCGTACCGTGGCCAGATATGCGTTGTCGACACTTTGATAAGACAGTAATCACGATCTTTGAGGACCTACGCACTGATAATACACTGATCCTATCCACTC
>NC_059270.1:12666098-12668598 GCF_017591435.1 Portunus trituberculatus
AAAGATTAGATGATTGCTCTCCATATATTTTGAGAGAGAGAGAGAGAGAGAGAGAGAGAGAGACTTATATTTACTTACTACGCTCCAATAACAACATTCACTCACCACTTGTTTAATCATTCATTCACTCAATAACTTATATCTATTCCCACATGTATACACATTCATTCAACGTGCCTTCTGTGATCCAAAGACAACTCAACACAGTTCATCGCAGCAACCTAGATACTGTACTAACTATAAACTATACACAGACACTCTCGACCCTCCCCGCCTACATTAGTGTCTCCCTCTCACTCCTTTCCTCACCACACTGTATACTTGCAGCTTTTATCATATGTTAAAAATACTTCTTATGTGGCGGTGCGTACATTGCAACCTGTTACTGCCACACTGCACTGCGAGGATAAACTATTATGTGTCCGTCTGAGTACTTTGCGCTGCTGTCTGACACTACTAAAGTGAAAAAGTGTATCTGATAATGCTATCCTTTGTCGACTCAACTTGATAAGAGCATGAGAAAATAAAGAAAAGTGTAGTTTCTGTATAAAACATGCCTAACTATTTTTATTTATTATTTAAATTTCATACATCTGTCAAGTCTTCTATCAAAACTCCCTATCAATTAGGAACAACTTAATTAATAAACGGATTCCATTCATCTATTATTCAGTTTGACTATGCGTTTTCATATGTCTTTTTTTAAACTTATCTTTGTAAGAGTTGAACCCGTCATTTACTGCTCTATCTTGATTACTGACCCTGAGTAATTAGTTAATGTTAACCTTGCTATGTTCCTTGTCCCTCTTAAAGATCTCTGTCATATTCGAAAGAGATAGAGAGGGCAATAAACCTTTCTTTTCTAAATATTCCATACTTTTTTTCAAGACTATGCACCGAAAATGTTGCTTCTTATTTCAGTAAATGACGTCTATCAAGTTCCGGGGAAATAGAGAAGGTAGCTAACCTTTCTTCCTAAATATTTTTTTTTCTTTTAATTTTGCACCAAAAATCTTACTTCCTCCATTCCCCCCACCATCCCCACCTCTTTTAGTGAAGTAGCTACGGCGTCACGCTGGCAGGACGTTCAAATATTTGCAATAACGTCACGCGCAGTAGTTTCCATGATGCACCGTGACTCAGCAGGCAGTACTGAATTTTCTCCGTTGCCAGACAAAGAAATAAGATGTTGCGAGACAAAAAGTGCGGTTGAGAGTTGAATAAAAAGAAGAGACACAAAAAAAAAGAACCGTATGTCTGTTATCTTGTCATCCAGCGTGTAGATGTAAATGGATGACAGTCACTTAGTATTATGCCAATGTGTCAAAACAGTCAACCATTACAAGCCAGGCAAATATTCAGTGTCAGGACTGGGAAGCTCAGTGGTATTTGAAGTGTCACCGTGCAGGAGTGAGATGAGAACAGACCGGTGAGGGAAAAGCGGAGAGGTATCAAGAAAAATAAGAAAGAAAATTACTGTTAGTCGAGAAAAGACTCCACATCATGGGCTTGTTCATTTATATAATCAATAAAGATGAAATATTTTGGATATACGTGCAATTTTCTCATCATTTACATATAAGACGGCAACAACAACAAAAAATAAAAAGAAAGAAAATTAGGAAAGAAAGGTACACAATATCTATTCTATCTACCATACTTTGCTTGATAAAACTGTTTATATACACACAGAACAGACCAACCATACTTCCCGACAAAAGGATATCTGTACTTTTCAACGCTTCGTGAGCTAAAATGCTAGTGTGTTGTATTATAAAGCGCCGAGCCATTGAGATTTCTGTAAGTATTCCCATTTGCGCATGTTACGTGAGGAGAATATGTGGTACCGTTCCAGTGTGGGTCAGTGGCCAGGGAACAAGCTGCGCACGCTGGAAACATCTTCGGCTAACGCCACAAAGAGATAGATAGATAGATAGATAGATAGATAGATAGATAGATAGATAGATAGATAGATAGATAGATAGATAGAGAGAGAGAGAGAGAGAGAGAGAGAGAGAGAGAGAGAGAGAGAGAGAGAGAGAGAGAGAGAGAGAGAGAGAGAGAGAGAGAGAGAGAGAGAGAGAAGGAACAAAAAAATCACACTCAATTTAAAACGACACTTTATAAACACTCTTCAACTCCTAAAATTGAATAAAAAAAAAAACACACACACCAGGAAACACGAGAAGTGACATTAAAAACACCAACACAAATCCTTATACAAACACACCAAACAAGATTTTAAACCGCAGATGAACACAACAGCATGACCCTCACGGACTTAACCTTTTCAATATCAGGACGCGTTTTCATATTCATTGTGGTTACTATTTGGCAATTTTATACAGCTTCAGAAACTTATGTATGATTAAAATAGTGAACACTCTGGCCATTAATCTTCTGACTTCCATAGGCCCTTCCTAATGCAAATAAAATCTTTTAATCACACTGAAAACTCAAGATAGAAATGCGTCTCAGTACTGAAGGGGTTAAAATAAAA
>NC_059270.1:12673598-12691098 GCF_017591435.1 Portunus trituberculatus
GAGAGGAGGAGGAGGAGGAGGAGGAGGAGGAAGAGGAAGAGGAAGTTGAAAAAGAGAAAGACGACAAGAAAGCGGATGAGGAAGTGCTAGGGATATAGAATGCACGCAGATGACAAGGATGTAGATGAAGAAAATGTAAGGAAAAAGGAAGAGGAAGAGGAAGAGGAAGAGGTAGAAAGGAAAAAAGAGAAATGAGGTATGAGAGGATGACAGAGGCAAAATCAGAATATAATATGCATTAGAAAAAAAGGGGGAGGAAAGAAAAGGAGAAAAGAGATGAAGGAGAAAAAGCAAAAAAAAAAAACACAAGCATAGAAAATAATTACGAGAAATCATTAGAGGACCACATTTCCGACAAACTGAGACACAAACAATACACCATCAATGCAAACAAACCTGGGAAAAAAAACCAGACAAGCACCTCGTTTTCGTTCACTTCCACTGCTCTCTTCCTAACACCACCACAACAGGCATTCACGGAGCACACTATCCCTTACATAATACGCACACGCACCCACACACGCTCACATGCTATATAGGCAAATGAACTCACTTTCCGGCCACTTCCTCTTGCCAGCTTCTCTCTCTCCGTCCATACACGTGTCAAAACAATCACGTGCTAACTAGTAAACACCACACGCCTTTAACCCCTTCAGTACTGGGACGCATTTTTATCATGAGTTCTGGGTGTGATTAGACGATTTTATTGACATTAGGAAGGATCTATGGAGGTCAGAAGGTTAATGGCCACAGTTTTCATTAATTAAATCATCACATAAGTATCTGAAGCTGTACAAAAGCACCAAATGCTAACCAGAATTAATATGGAAACGCGTCATGGTACAGATAGGGATATACGCAAGTCTTCATCCCTTCTCCATACCGGAACTCAGAAACTTGTTATCAAAACCATTTTCCGAAACACTTCTGCGTCACATCTCTAAATTCAAAAGCCTGTAGTTGAAGTTACACGAGTTTACTTATACGGTTCTAGAGACATTAACAAGAGCAGCACTATATAGACGCTATCTAATCAGAGAAGGAATTTTAAATAGAGGACAATTTTCTATGGCTCTGTTCGTCTACTGATCACAGGGAAGGTAATGGATTATGTTCAGTAATTTTCCGATCGAGTCGCGCGTGTCGCCAGGGATCCAACAAAGCTTTCAGGCACATGTTTATTAGACGAGTGTGGGATTCCTCTGTGGTGCATTTCCTTCCTGACTCATTGTTGATTGAGTGGCCTGCCTGACTGACGGATTGGTGTGTGTGTGTGTGTGTGTGTGTGTGTGTGTGTGTGTGTGTGTGTGTGTGTGTGTGTGTGTGTGTGTGTGTGTGTGTGTGTGTGTGTGTGTGTGTGTGTGTGTGTGTGTGTGTGTATTTCGCTAGATGGATGATTTATGATGCTTGTGGCTCTCTGGCGCTTAAATGCATGGTGTTTTCTCGCCCCCCTCCAGCTCTCTCTCTCTCTCTCTCTCTCTCTCTCTCTCTGCTCTCGTTCACCTAATTCTCCTCTACCTCACACAAAAAGCGACATTGACTGCCACCACCACCACTATAAACACTGCCAAGATCGTCACCACACCCATCACCACCACCACCAGCACACGCGCACGCACACACGCACATGCATATACGATAATAAAATGCCAGTAGCTGTATTCCCTATATTGAAAAATGGATTAGTAAACTTAACACCGCAACAACCATCACCACTGCTACGAGTATCACTGGTCATACTATTTATAATCCCATGTGTGCGACCAAAACTGGTATAATGTTTCTACTACTACTACTACTAGTAATAATAATAATAATAATACTACTACTACTACTACTACTACTACTACTACTACTACTACTACTACTACTACTACTACTACTACTACTACTACTACTACTACTACTACTACTACTTCTACTACTACTGCTTCTACTACTACTAAATTATAATAACAAAATAATGATAGTGATAAAAGTAGCAATAGTAATAATAATGATAACAACAACAATAATGATAATAGTCATTATTATCATAGTAATAATAGTACTAAAGATCATAATAATAGTAATGTTAATAATAACAAAAATAACAATAATAATGACAATAATAATAATAATAATTATAATAATAATAATAATAGTAGTAGTAGTAGTTGTATTATTATTATTATTATTATTATTATTATTATTATTATTATTAGTAGTAGTAGTAGTAGTAGTAGTAGTAGTAGTAGTAGTAGTAGTTGTTGTTGTAGTAGTAGTAGTAGTTTTAGTAGTACTAGTAGTAATAATAATGGTAATAGTAATAATGATAATAATATTAACAATAATAATAATAGTAATAATAATAATAATAAATAATAATAATAATAATAATAATAATAATAATAATAATAATAATAATAATAATAATAATAATAATAATAATAATAATAATAATAATAATAATAATAATAATAATAATAATAATAATAATAATAATAATAATAATAATAATAATAATAATAATAATAATAATAATAATAATAATAATAATAATAATAATAATAATAATAATAATAATAATAATAATAATAATGATAATAATAATAATAATAATAATAATAATAATAATAATAATAATAATAATAATAATAATAATAATAATAATAACCACCACCACTGCCACTCTACACTACTACTACTACTACTACTGCTGCTGCTGCTGCTGCTGCTGCTACTGCTACTACTGCTGCTGCTGCTGCTGCTGCTACTGCTGCTGCTGCTGCTGCTGCTGCTGCTGCTGCTGCTGCTGCTACTGCTGCTGCTGCTGCTGCTGCTGCTGCTGCTGCTGCTGCTGCTGCTGCTACTGCTGCTGCTGCTACTACTACTGCTACTACTACTACTACTACTACTACTACTACTACTACTACTACTACTTCTAACACCACGATCATCAAGCCTTAAAATACCTCATCGAGAGCAATGTGGTTCACGCGAGTCAGTAGGGCAGTGAGTCAAACCTTCTCGGTCTCTGTGTGTGTGTGGAAGCGCCGTCTAACAATAGTATTTAGTACTCATGCACTCTCTCAGTCATACACGTATACATTCATTCATGTACTACAACCTGAGTGCTCTACTGCTTTCATCACTACCACCTCTAATACTTCCACCACCACCTTTGTGATTTTTAATTCGTATGTACTGACTTATAATATTCAGTTTGACTTACAAGTAAACGATTGAAAAAGCGATACAGTTCCTCCTTTTTCCTTTTTTTTTTTATCAATTGTTATTGAGTACATGACTTCATTAAGGTTAAAAAAGTTTCACACACACACACACACACACACACACACACGCCCGGTAGCTCAATGGTTAGAGCGCTGGCTTCACAAGGCAGAGGACCGGGGTTCGATTCCCTGGCCGGGTGGAGATATTTGGGTGTGTCTCCTTTCACGTGTAGCCCCTGTTCACCTAGCAGTGAGTAAGTACGGGATGTAAATCGAGGAGTTGTGACCTTGTTGTCCCGGTGTGTGGTGTGTGCCTGGTCTCAGGCCTATCCGAAGATCGGAAATAATGAGCTCTGAGCTCGTTCCGTAGGGTAACGTCTGGCTGTCTCGCCAGAGACTGCAGCAGATCAAACAGTGAAACATACACACACACAACACACACACACACACACACACACACCATGACCACATCTTCATCCTCGTAAATATCCATAAACATCACATTTCTATAAGATAAAAGATTTAGTAACTGTACATATCTTGTTCACACTTTTCTGCTCTTTGAATAAACAGTAAACATTTATCATCACTCGCCTCTGCTTTTCAAATATACAATAAAGATTTATCATAATATTTATAAGATGAAGCAAACACAGGCAGAGCGGCTTTGTATGATCCCTGACAGTGGCAGGAAAGATGCAGTGTTTGCTATGCTTAATATATTGAGTCTACACACACTGTTATCATTATTAGGGCTGTGCGTGTACCACTAATGTGTGCATAAACAGTCTCGCGCCCAGAACAAAATCATCTAGTGTGGTTTCGTGTGATCATTGGTAGGGAAAATGCAGTGCTTCCTGTGCTTTATATATTGAGTTTACACATATCAACATAAGAGCTGTCCATGTGTAGATCCAACGTATGCATCAGAAATAATGAGTGTCACGAACAAAACTCAGTTAGAGTGGCTTCCTGTGACCCCTGGCAATTCCAGTGAAGATACAGTACTTTTGTTTTATTGCCTTGCATATTGAATCTACATACATCACTGTCACTATAATGGTTGTCCACGTGCACCATCATCACATGCAACAGCAGTCATGCGCGCGACCTTCAGGTGTCACTGGGAACTGTCATGACCAATAGTGTTTTGCATTACTAACGACACGTGGAGTTGATGCCACGTGCACATCCACGCTTGGCGACTTGGTGACTGCCGGCAAGCAGAGCGTTCACTGGACACTAAGATGACCGTGACTTTCGTGAAGCAGTGCATGCAACGAGTCAACTGGTGCATGCAGGACTCAGGAAGTAAGAACAGCGTATAACTTTTGCTGCTGGAGAAAGATAAAAGCAATTCCAACTGTAGGATCATATTTCACTCTGCCTACTTTCTCTCCTTTCTTCGTAGTTATTGAGATCATATCCCAAAGCAATCATCATCTTCATTTACATCATTTGACTTGAAAAAAAAAAACTAATAGGATTTTTTATCACTTTAGTTGTACTTATAGAAAATAAAAAAATAAGATAGAAAATACATCACCATCATCATCATTATTATCGTCACAAAAAAAGGGGCAGATAAATAGATATACAGTTACAAACATAAACAAGTAAAGGATCGCATTAGTCATAAGTGCAGTAGCAAATTTAAAGCAAGTAGACATACTGGAAATCTAACAAGCGGAATAAAAAAGTTTCGTACACACCACTCGGAGTAGCAATGGACACCAGTAAGGAAAAGACACTAATATGAAAATAATAACTGTGATCAAGTGAAGGTATCATTATAGTTGGTTATTTGCTTTGTAGTTGAAGTTTCTATGAACTGAGGAAACTGGACAGGAGTAAAAAGCAAAATAATGAGATTTAAAAGTTCCTTAATAACATTATTTCCCGAAAAAAAAATACAAACGCAAGATCTGAAAAGCCAGTTTAGTTTTTAGAATATCAATAAAACTACCATCGGCATCTCAGCACATCACACCCAAGAATAGCAGTACCCAGAAGTCCTGTCAACATGGGAGCCACGCGAACCACTGACAGCTGCATGCCAGGGAAATGGTCTGACTACCCTGCCAATTAGTATGTTCAGAGGAAGAGATACGATAACAAGAACAAAACAACAATATAGGTGAACGAGATGAGGGAGTGAATATGATATAGATACAGCAAAATATATAATTGTAGTCAAAACTGAAAAAAATGACAAATAACGCAGTACATAAAAAAGCAGTAGTAAAATTAATACTGATATCATTTTAAATAGGATAAACTCTTACATATAAGTTACACGCATATACAAACAAAGAAGAAATTAATATTGTGCTTAAATAATCAAGATGCATGCAGAAGAAAACAACATCTAGTACGTATTAAGAATAAAAGCCCCATGAATTATTTGCCATTCTTCTTAACAAATCTCCACATGACTCCTACGTAAGCAGAGATCCCCGCCAACATCCAAAGCAACATTCACCTGACGAGACTCAGTGCTACAACTAAGTACTCTGGGAGGTCCGTCTGTCTACGCCTCAAAAATAGAGACAACTCACATACTGAAATTGAATTGCCTTATCTTTCTTTACTCTTAAGCTAGTTTATTCATTTACTTATTTTGGCATTTTTACACCTCAAACATAATGAAATTGAATTGGTTTCTCTTTCTCCTCCTTTTCATTTAAGGAACGTAATCTGAGCCCGCTTATTCATTTACTAATTCATTTTACCATTTCTTTGCCTTTAGGCGATTGCTGTGGTGCGTAAAGAAGGAACTGGTGTATATAAATATGTATATATATATATATATATATATATATATATATATATATATATATATATATATATATATATATATATATATATATGCACAGAAATAGAAATAAAAATTGATTGTGCGTGTGTGAGTTTTTCGGGCTTTTTTCTTGGTCGATCTCTCCGATACATACAAAAAGGTTCAAGTTTAAAGAAAGAAGAAAATAGATAGATGGCGAAAGAAAGAAACCTGAAGGAAGTGAATAGATGCTGGTAGTAACAGGAAAAAACAAAGAGAAAAATCAAGCAGTTCAAGGAAAGAGGAAAATAAATATGAAAGAAAAGAGGAAATAGTTTGAAATATTTGAGATTCCGAGAAAGGGAAAAACAGAAGCAGGAGGAAGTTAGAATAAGTTAGAAATGTTTGATGTTTTAAGAAATTGAAGGTCTTATGCCATATAAGATCGAAATTACTTAAAGTTTTCGTATAATGAGAAATAAAAGAAAATAATCCAGCTCATAAAAAGTGAAATGTAAATATAAGAAGATATAATAAGAGGTTAGAAAGATCTCAGGTTCAGAGGGAGTAAAAAACTGATACGTGAATGAATAAAGGAGATGATAAAGAAAACTAATGGTTATAAAAAGTATGAAGCATATGTAAAAGCAAGTTAAAAAGATGTGCTGTATAAAATTAAGTTTAAAAAAAGTAGGGCACAGATAAGAGAGTAAACAAAAGAGATTGCCAGGAAGATTCAAAGTTTAAAAAGTAGAAGAATGACACCAGGGTAAGTAAAACAGACGGTCAGAAAGATGTGTAGCTAAGAGAAAATAGAAAATTGATATAAAAACTCCTCCCCCCAAAAAAAAATCTGATGTCTAAAGAAAGTGTGCTTGTCAAGTAGATACCCGAGAAAACAAAGAAGAGAGGATAAAAGAAGACAAGCCACACCTGAGCATATCGATCCACAACAGAAAAAAAAAGAGAGGAAATAATATACACGAAGTTAACTACATCAGAATGTAAAAAAAATAGATAATGACACAGAAAAAGGACATGCAAAGGTATTTTCACTCTGAAGGAAATACTAAAGATAAGACCGAGACACGTGCTGTACGTAAACCAACAGATAGCCCCATAATGCATCAGAATTCGTACATCAACACCTCTTAGTGAAACGTGAAGAGACTTTTCTGAACCTACACAACACAAAAACAACTTACAATAGTAGATAAAAGAAAACGAAAACAGATGAGACAAAAAAAAAATATACATATACCTTAAGTAAACTAACAAATAGTATCGAGACCAGACAACAAAAACAACCTGCACCTGTGTATATATGTATCTCTCTCTCTCTCTCTCTCTCTCTCTCTCTCTCTCTCACGCTGAGGAAAAAAAAAATGTTCGCAGCGTCGGGCCAGGCGAGGAAAGAATACAGGTCAGGCTGAGCGAGAGCCAAAGTGGGGCCGAGATGGAGAGGAGGGAGCGGCGGTGGGAAGGTAAGACACCTGTCGACGCCACGCACTTCTTGAATTAGCCAGTGACTTGAGGGAGAGACGCGTGATGATGGTGCTGATAATGGCGATAGCGGTGCTTGTATATAGCTTGACTACGGTGAATATAGCTAGGCCTGCTCTTCTAGGGTGCTTTGAGGAGGTATTCTTTCTATATTCGTATATAAAACTCTAGAATAAGGTGGGAGTGGAGAGGTAATATAATATGTATATCTTTTACCAGACTGGGGTAAATATGGCTAGGTTAGTTTTAATTTTTCTTTTACAGTTTTCTGAGAATATGCTCCATCTATACTGGTATAAAGAATATAGATTAAGGTGGGAGTGGAAAAATAGGTAATGTATGAGTGATTATCTTCTACCAGAGAAAGCCAGAATGACGAATGACGTGAGTGTAAAATTTTCTGTGTGACTCACGGCTTAGCTAAATAAATAACTGACTGATTGACTGAAACTTTAACGTTCACATCTTGTTGATTATTATTATTACTACATAGCAGAACTAATATTACCATTACTACCACTATCGCTCCTTCTCACTCCTATCACTACTACTATTACTACTACTACTACTACTACTACTACTACTACTACTACTACTAGCTACTATTACTACTGCTATTACTACTACTACTACTGATGCTGCTGCTGTTGTTGCTGCTACTGCTGCTACTACTACTACTACTATTACTACTACTACTACTACTACTACTACTACTACTACTACTACTACTGGCACTTATACCCCCCGCCAAGCCGCAAGTGGGTGAGTGCCACCGGTGACACAGTGCCCTACACCCCCCTGACCCTCAAAAGTACTCTCCTCCCTCCCTCTCATTCCTCTCTCTTCCTCTCCTCCCTTCCTCTCTCGCGGTGCTACGTCAACCTTAATGAATCGTGGTCATGTTCTTTGGCTAATAAGACCTTGAACCCTACGTATCTTCCGAGCCTCCTCCTCCTCCTCCTCCTCCTCCTCTTCCTCCTCCTCTTTCCCCTACCATATCACAGGAATGCAAGAGGGAAGAGACGAAAGTAGGGAGTGAAAGAGAGAAAGAGAGGAGAGAGAGGGGAGAGATGGAGGACGACTAGCTTAATGTGACAGAAATGTTTCTCAAGGTCGCTCTCTCTCCCCTCCTCCTCCTCCTCCTCCTCCTCCAGCCTCTCTCTCTCTCTCTCTCTCTCTCTCTCTGTAAACAAATATCGGAAAAATTACTTCTAACTTTTGAGTGTTTGCGCGAAAAAAACGCACAACTTATTCGAGAACATGAGCATATGAAACACGATGACACAAATAGAACACAAGAACAAAGACGCCGCTGGGGAGACGTGAAAGTGAGTTAGTTTAGCAAGGGAGAGGCGCGGGGAGGCTGCCCAAGACTGTGAGAGTAAGGCCGCGGCTGGGAGAGGCAGGGAAAGCAAGCCAAACGT
This sequence comes from Portunus trituberculatus, assembly GCF_017591435.1. Lineage (NCBI taxonomy): Eukaryota > Metazoa > Arthropoda > Malacostraca > Decapoda > Portunidae > Portunus > Portunus trituberculatus. Next base: position 12,682,517 of record NC_059270.1, read on the forward strand.
GCAGAATGGGTCGCGGGTTTGCTGCAGATTTTGTTCGTCTGCGTCAGAAGTGCCAGTGTTGTATTTATAGTACATTATTATCTTCTTTTCTTTCTTGCTTCTTTGCCTCCTTTCTCGCCTAATTGTCGATATTTACTTTTTATGCTTCTGTATATTTGTAGTTCTTCGAATCTCTCTGTATTTCTCTATCTCACCTCCCTCTTTTTTTCTCTTTCTCATTCCTTCTCTCCCTCATTCCTTTCACCCTTCTCTCATTACCACTTCTATTTTTACCTTTCTCCCTAAACCCGTCACTTATACCCACTTCTTTTCTTGCACACATACCCACCTCCCCCTCCTCATCTTACTTCAGCTACTATCTCTTACTCTCCCTAAATTCCTATCCTCTCACCCACCATCTCCTCATCCACTTCACCTGACGCACTCACGTTATTTCCTGACCGAGACCTCCCATACTGAGATTCTTAAGCAATGTGTTATTTCTTTCAAGGGGGAGAAGGTCACGGGTACTCAGGATGATCAATGCACTTGGCTCACTCTTCCTGCCTCGCTTCGTACCCACCAGCATCAACATTAGCACCAAGGACTCACTTAGAGCGCTTGATAGATGCAACTGTGGAGGGCTCTTGGTGTAACTGCTAGTGTAAGAGAGAGGGAGAGGGAGAGAAGGGGAAGATGAAAGAAAATATTTGAAAAGAAAAACAGGTAGGAAGACAAAAAGCATAGATAAACAGACTGAAAGATGAAGACAGATAGACACATGTAACCATAGACAGAAATATAAGGACAGAAAAGCAGAGATTTGCATAGAGGCAAACCGAAACAAAGAGAAACGGACATACAGAAAGACAAGCAGGAAAACAGACGAGTAAACATGGAGGGATGAAGAGAGCAACATTCTAGGTGACACTATATAATAAGAAGGCAGACAAACAGGCAGTGATAGAGATGAATGGACAGATAATGAGCTTAATCAGTCAGTGTCTGAAGAGGAGAGTGTAATAATACTGTAATAATGTAATGATGAGGCCAGTAGTTAGGTTAGATGTTTAGTTGGCAAGTTAGTAAGATATTGGTCTGTTATTTCGTTTGTTAGTCAGATAGTTGATAAAGAAAGTAATGATATGCATACATACATAGATACATACATACATACATACATATATACATACATATTTACATAAAGAAATACATCCATAGAGAGTTAATTTACCATTTAGTAAGATGAGAGAGAGAGAGAGTGTGTGTGTGTGTGTGTGTGTGTGTGTGTGCGTGTGTGTGTGTTGAACAACTTTCCTTCCTCGGAACAAAGCCCTGAACACCAAGCATCAGTGGGCCCCAGGAAACTGGCATTTAAACAAGCGTTAAGTGGGACACACACACACACACACACACACACACACACACAGCAAGAGAAGATAAACAGGAAAACGTAAGCAGTAACGTTCCTCACTTATTTTCACTCTTTCTCTTCTCTTCCCTTTCATTTTTTTCCACCTCGTCCCCTCCTCATCACTTCTCATCTTCCCGTACCACTCCTCTCTTTCCTTCATTGCTCACCCTCCTTGGTCCGGTTTGGCCTTGACTCCTTTACACGTTAACTGGTGTAAGGGCATCAGGTCGAGTTGTGGTAAGCGAAATATTTGCTCATTTATAATTGAAACGAAGCGAAAAATGAAAACGAGTGTCATGTAGTGTTTGTTTCTTTTGTGTTTTCATGGGTGCAGTTTATTGATAATGTATGGATGTTTTTTTATATTTTGTTTTACTACTACTCTTACTGCTATCACCAACACCACCACCTCTATTACTACTACTACTACTACTACTGCTGCTACTACTACTACTACTTCTACTAGCTATCTTCTACTGCTACTACTACTACCAATACAACTACTACTACTACTACTACTACTACTACTACTACTACTACTACTACTACTACTACTGTTACTTCTGTCATCATCATCATAGCCAACAAAACTCAAAATCAGATTCAATGCCAATTAACGTATCCACTACAAAATACATCATTCCAAATCGCTTATGACAAGAAACATAAAAAAATGCATTGGAATCTGTAATTGATGTGTCTGTGTGTCCGTCTGCCTATCTATCAGTCTTCCATCTCTTACCTAAAGTTACAGCACTAGTATCAGGTGTGAGGCAAGAGGCAACAGAATATGAAAAGGCTCCAGTAGGTACGCACGTAATAGTCTACGTCAGTGACCCAGAAGCAGAGCGAATAAAAAGGAAAAAAACATTGGCTTCAAATCCTCGGGGTACGAAATAACCGGAGTACGAGGAAATACTGGGTTACAAAGACTCATAGAGTGAAGAAACATGCAAAATGGATATGGTGTTAACTTACTTTCCTTCCTTTTTCTTAGTAAGGGAATTTTGTATGATGCAATATATTCCTCCTTTTTTTTATCAATTTGAAAGTGTGAAAACCGGTAGAGAAGCTTTTAAAGGAAGATCAGCCATATTTATGGATGGGGATGATAAGGCGGAAATAGGTAGAGATCTTTCACACAGGAAATGCCACCACGTAGAGGTCTGACGTCTTCTTGTGGCTCCCCTACCTCTCTTAGTACGTTATGTTCTTATGAAGCTGAGGCCGATGCAAGAGTATTATATTCTCAAACCTCTTAATCCTTACAATCTTGGAATTTATTGAGTCAATCCTTTGTATCTTATAATTGCACGAAACTAATGTGCTTTTTCATACCAGAACTCTACTAGACGTGATACAGAATCGACTGATCTAATATTTATCTATCTATTTATTTATCTTTATTTTTTTTTGCCTCATGATTGACAAGATATATAATTTGTACAATGAATACTGATAGTAATAAGGCCAGGTCCATTAAGCCGGAGCTTTTATACAGACATGAACAGTTGCATTGAGAACAGAAACAAAAGCAAATGTTTCACTGACTGCAGAGCTCAAAATACAAAACATAATAACAGGTATAAAAAATTCGCAAAAGCACATTAGTCCAAGTATATACAAAGCTACCAGATTCATAGGCTTAAAAGAGAATTTCAACTATTTTTGCCAAGATAGTTTCGTTAAGACTACAGCGTGGTGCAGTGACTGGTGAAATGACGACCACATCTAAAGAAAGAACAGCAGTAATGAATCAAGTGAAGGAGGCGTTTTAAGCAGGTGTGTGTGTGTGTGTGTGTGTGTGTGTGTGTGTGTGTGTGTGTGTGTGTAAATGGGTACATGAATAATGGGCTGACGCGAGAGTGAAGTGGGGAAATCTGTAGGAATGTAGCGAGGAGTGGGAGAATGCCAGTGTGTTTAGGGACGGGGCACTGCTGGGGAGAGGCGACTGAAGACCACGCTCTCAGCCTTTCTTCAGTTATAGTCTTGGGATAGACCTAAGGGCCTTGTAAATACAAAGCTACTTAGAATGGCTTGCCGCGTGGAATAAGAGGTTCTTCTTTTATGTTTTCTAGGTTACTTCTACAGATTTATTTTCGAGTTAAGAAATTTAGTGATTAAAAGATTCAACACTGCTTTATAAGATCTACTTTAGAAAGGTCAAAGATAATGTAACTTGGGTTTTCATGGATATTTCTTTCATTATAACTGCGGAGGCTTCGTTAAACTGTTACCAAAATCAAGAGAACAACCTTGAAAACCTCCAATAACGTCCATTGCGCGACCTACAATACAACTAAGATGTATATACATATTTTTACGGGAAATTTATGTATACAGCAAATCCGGGAGAAACAAAAAAATCTATAATGTTACGCTCAAGGGAAGCATGACTCTCCAGAACATGAAGAACAGGGAATCGACTCATGGGTGATGTGAATTGATACGGATCTTCCTGGTACTGTGTGGAGAATTGGTGCGTGAAATAAATACGAAGGAAAATAAAGAAAAAAGAGTTGTAAAATTCTCTGGCGTGACGTATTGTTAAGGAACGGAGATTTATATTAAAGAAAAAGTGCAAAGAGAGAGACAGAAAAAAGGAAAGTGATGCATTGCTAGACAACAAAAATTTCATATCAAATTAAAACAAAGATGAACTGAAATGATAAAGAAATAATGCAATAGAGTGTACGCCTCAACACATTTCAGTAACAACATTACACGATATGAAGAAAACTGAATATCACCAAGATTATGTAGCGAGGGAAGTAAGAGAGGAAGTTTAGACCATTAGGGCAATACTACATCATCACTACCACCACCATCATCGCCACCACCACCATCATCATCAACACCACCACCACCACCACCACCACCATTAACACCACCAGAAGTCATCTTTTCTGCAAGGCAATTTTCACTAACGTATTGTACTTGTCTGTCTGTCTGTCTGTTTACCTATCAGTTTGTCTCTCATTCTCCTTCGTATTCCAAGCCATGACAAAAGACGAGAGGATAGACAGACAAACAGACAGACTTTAATTACAGAGTTCCTGTCGCGAAACAAACATTAAACAATCACTAACCCCACAAACTACAAAGAAGATAGGAACAAATAAACGAACGAAACAATTTGCCACATTTTGAGGGCAGGAGGGCACCGTAGATAAAAAAAAAAATACAAATAGACCTAAGTAGGCTTATGGCACGAGAGAGAGAGAGAGAGAGAGAGAGAGAGAGAGAGAGAGAGAGAGAGAGAGAGAGAGAGAGAGAGAGAGAGAGAGAGAGAGAGAGAGAGAGAGAGAGAGAGAGAGAGAGAGAGAGAGAGAGAGAGAGAGAGAGAGAGAGAGAGAGAGAGAGAGAGAGAGAGAGAGAGAGAGAGAGAGAGAGAGAGAGAGAGAGAGAGAGAGATTGACAGAAACAGAAACAGACAAACAGAGAGAGACAGACAGGGAGAGACAGACAGAACCAGACAGACAAACAGACAGACAGACAGGTAGAGAGAGAGAGAGAGAGAGAGAGAGAGAGAGAGAGAGAGAGAGAGAGAGAGAGAGAGAGAGAGAGAGAGAGAGATACGCAAATGTCTGGTAGAAGCGAGGTACAAGGGCGAGAGTGGCGGCGCTATCTTGAGGGTTATGAGAGGGAAGGGATGACAGGAGGGGAGAAGAGAAGGTTCATGTGAGACAGCGAGGGAGTGAGGGAAGAGAGGAACACTGGTAATGGATGTTTGAAAGGTACCACAGTAGATGGAATATTAAGGATGTCACACAAGGAGAGGATCTGTTTCTGCTCTCTTTTTCTCTTCCTCCTCTTTCGGAATGAACCAGAGAGAGAGAGAGAGAGAGAGAGAGAGAGAGAGAGAGAGAGAGAGAGAGAGAGAGAGAGAGAGAGAGAGAGAGGAGGGGGGAGGGCAAAGTTTTCCTACCTTTCCTTCTTCTCTTCCTTCTGTTCTTCCTTCCCCTTCTTCACAAATTCACAACAGTATTTCGGTATCAACCAGAGAGAGAGAGAGAGAGAGAGAGAGAGAGAGAGAGAGAGAGAGAGAGAGAGAGTACAAAAAGCACTTCTCCCCTGCCGTGAGAGGGAAGCCTTGACCTAGTGAGAGCCTCTGTAGGTCTACATAGAGTAACTGGGTCTGTGCCACATACCGCCCCTCTCTCTCTCTCTCTCTCTCTCTCTCTCTCTCTCTCTCTCTCTCTCTCTCTCTCTTCACCTCCTCTACTGTCACTGGTCCGTCACTTACGCCCCCCCTTCCCTCATCCTCTCTCTCTCTCTCTCTCTCTCTCTCTCTGGTTCTTACTAATACATTTTCAGAATTAGTGAGGAGATAGAGAAAAGGATGAATGGAAGAAAGACTAGGAGGAGGAAGACTAGATTCTCTCTCTCTCTCTCTCTCTCTCTCTCTCTCTCTCTCTGTTCCTTCCTCTGCTATTTATTTCTATTCTTAAAACTCCTTCGCTATTTGTTGTTGTTGTTTTTCCTCACTACCTTCGTAATGTCTTTGCTTTCCCCTCCCCTTCCTCTTCCTCGTCTCCCTCCTCTTCCTCCTCTCCCTCCTCTCCCTCCTATGTATCTCTCTTTTTATGTTCATCTCACAACTCTCCTTCCTCCTCTCCCTCTCACCCCCTCTCCCTCTCCCTCTACCTCTCTCTCTCTCTCTCTCTCTCTCTGGCGTGTGTACGTAGAATGCGTGAACAGATTATAGGAGTCGCGGTAAAGCGGCCAAGGTCTTAGAGAGAGAGAGAGAGAGAGAGAGAGAGAGAGAGAGAGAGAGAGTTGTATTTGGCTTTTTCTTTTTTCCACTTCTCCTTTCTTCCTCTCCTTTATATTTTTGTACGAAAGGGAAACTTGATACATGGCATAAGCAACGGAAGCAAGAAGTCTGTCTCGTCATAGCTAACCTTAATTAACTTGGGGATGAAAATGAATACGCTTCGAGTATCTTCAGTAATCCTTGAGTTGAATTGTTTCTCGTGTAAATGACTCGAAGGATCAAAATAAAGATACTGCCACTATCTCACCATCATTACAACTAGTCCCTCCCTCAATATATCGCACGAACTGGCTGGATAATGCATACCCCGCTTTGGTCATGTTATTTTCGTTCATTCCATACTGTTTTCTAAGTCTTATTATTTATTTATTCGTTCTCATATTGATTTTTGTCTCAATATAAGAAGTGTTCAACAAATAGGTTCTCTTTAATGTAATTGACGGACCATAAGGCTATTGCAATATTACCCATGTTATTGTTCTTCTCTTTTTCTTTATTTTATTACTCTATCACTTGTTTTTCTTGTATCTTTATATATGAAGACTTCTCTGAATAAACTGCCCAACTGTTAAGCTACTCTCAGTTCAACAAGAGGGAGGATAGGTTGCCAAGTGTACCAAGAAAACTGTGGAAAGTAGAGAAAGGAAGCACGGAAAAGAGAAAACAGATGTGTGTGTGTGTGTGTGTGTGTGTGTGTGTGTGTGTGTGTGTGTGTGTGTGTGTGTGTGTGTGTGTGTAAATGACATCATGCACTATTTTCTCCTCGTCTTTGTCTCTAGATATCTAAAAGTTTTGTGTTAAGTTTTCCCTAACGAGGATTTTTTTTCTACTCTTTAAATTTCATCAGTGAGACTTGAACTGCCTTGTTTACAAAAGAGGGTGTGCTCCTCCTGAGTGGCTGGCCTTCCTCTGGGATAAGGAAAAGTTACAGCTAATGAAATGTTACAGTGTGAACAACTCAATCTTGTCCATCTCTTTTGTATGAATGTATGTATGTATGTATGTATGTATGTATGTATGTATATAGTGTGTAAATTAGGTCCCCGGAGAGAGAGAGAGAGAGAGAGAGAGAGAGAGAGAGAGAGAGAGAGAGAGAGAGAGAGAGAGAGAGAGAGAGAGAGAGAGAGAGAGAGAGAGAGAGAGAGAGAGAGAGAGAGAGAGAGAGAGAGAGAGAGAGAGAGAGAGAGAGAGAGAGAGAGAGAGAGAGAGAGAGAGAGAGAGAGAGAGAGAGAATATCAATTGGGAGATGGAGGTAAAAAGACAAAGGCAGGCAGAGAGACATACGGGTAAACAGCCAAGACAGACACTCAGATGTACAAGCGGACACACAGACAGTCTAAATATTAGTTAAATCGAGTACTATCGTTTTACAAAATGATTTCATGTATTTGCACACACACACACACACACACACACACACACACACACACACACACACACACACACACACACACACACACACATACAAGAGAGAGAGAGAGAGAGAGAGAGAGAGAGAGAGAGAGAGAGAGAGAGAGAGAGAGAGAGAGAGAGAGAGAGAGAGAGAAAGCTATTTTACCTATGTTGTCTACATATCCCCAACAGTGTCAATTTTGAGAGTGAAGGCAAGGATTAGGGTGAGGGGCGTGGACAGGAGGTGCGGAAGGGGGTGAGGCATGCACGGCGTAACACGGTATAGAACAAATCAGGAATGGGGCGAGGAGGTGCGTAGGAATCTGCAGTGTGTATGCAAAAGACAATGGGGATAAGATGTCAAAAAAATCTCGAGAACTTACTTATATGGATGAGTCCAGAATTGAGCATTGAAAGTTGAATCCTGTTAGGAATTGCTGAGAGTGACTTGGAGGAGGCACTGAGGAATCTTTTTTTCTTGGGCTTGTCTTTTGCCTTGGCGCGGCCTCGCCTGTTCCCAGCCACCACCACTGGGTCCTCGCCGACCACCGTCGAGTCTACGCCAGCGCCTCCCCCGGCAGACGAGGAGGCCGCGCTGTTGCTGGCCGACATGTCCATGGTGTCGCCGTCAAGCATCATACCTCGGCGAGACTGTTAGGGCTTGCAGCTGTTTCTGCTGCGGCTGCCGCTGCTATTGATGCTGCTGCTGCTGCTGCACTACCCCTGTGCTGCCTCTTTTGCTGCAGCTTCTATTGTTGCTAACACTTCTTCTCCCACTTCTATTTTTCCTATTGTTGTCGTTATTGTTGTTCCTGGTATTGTCTGTCCTTATCCACTGCCGCACCTTCGCGTGGGGTTCCTTACGCCACATGGACACACACTCCCCACAACGTGGCTACCACCATGCCCCCGCACCCATTACACTGCTTGTCGGCCGGAGCGTGGGATACCAAGGCGAACTGCTCCACGGAGAACGGGCACGGGCACGGCTGGGAGCTCTGCCCCACACACACTGCTCGC
>NC_059270.1:12696098-12771098 GCF_017591435.1 Portunus trituberculatus
AAGTTTCCCAACAGCTATACACTTTAAGTCTCTTCCCTCTCTTCAATCTCACTCCACTCGACCTCTCCTCAGTAGATAATGAATGAATATACAAACAAATGAATGAAATCGAGAGATATTTCTTGTAACGAGGCTGAAATGACGTAATGTGGCTAGAGGACTTTCATCATATAATACAGTGAATAATTAGTCATAAAACATTAATTGATTTAGTGGAATCTCTTCTTTTCTCGTCTTTTCTATTTTTCCTAATACGAACTGTTCCCGAAGTGTCCTTGGTATTCAGATCTTGCTAATTTACTGGGAGATCTTTTCCTCTCTTGCCTTTTCCATTTCATCTTTCTTTTTAATACGAATTCCCCCTGAAGTGGCCTTGAAACTCCCTTGCGAGGCACCACGGAGCGACAGCCACTCAGCGACGCACCATTTTTCTGAAGCCACACGAACAAATACAGCTGACTCGAGCACTGCCTCAAGTCACAGAGTTCAGAAAGCTTATCCTCCCAGCGCTGAGCCTTATTGTGTTATGTGACTGTGGCGGAGGCGAGGGTGAGGGACCCGCGTAGGGAAGGAGGTTGACACGAGCAGGAGAACCACGCGACTGAGGCTGGCCGGCGAGGCAGACACTGGCGGGAGGGAGACGAGGAGAGGAGGAAGAGCGGGAGCGATGGTGGGGGATGAAAAGAGGGCGAGACGAGTGGAGGGAGGAGAGATAGAAAGAAAAGAGGGACGAGATACGAGAAAGGAGGATGTGTGGTGGTGATGATGGTGAGGAGGAAAATGACATGCACTGAACTAATGGTGGTGTTGGTGGTGTTGGTGGTGATGGTGGTGGGGACAATGACCAGGTTAATTAATGCATTGCCCTTAATGGTGACTATGAACTGGCTAGTGGTGATGGTGGAGGCACTGGTGGTGATGGTGGTGGTGGTGGTGGTAGTGGTGGCAGCGGCATTGGCGGTGGTAGTGGTGAAGACGTTGTGATACAGGAATATTATGAGGCGGCATTATATCACTGATAAAGTCATGAGTCAGTGCTCTCTCTTAGAACGTTGCCCCATCCCCCCTGAATCACAGGAGAGGAGAGACGCAAAGAAGAAGAGAGTAGAAGATGCAAGGAAGGAGGAGGAGGAGGAGAAAGGGGAGAAGAGAGAAAGGAAGAACCGTAATTAGGGTACAAAAATATATATGACTGGAAAAGGGAGAGAGAGAGAGAGAGAGAGAGAGAGAGAGAGAGAGAGAGAGAGAGAGAGAGAGAGAGAGAGAGAGAGAGAGAGAGAGAGAGAAATCCTTATAGGGCAGTGTATTTCTTTTCCCTATACTCGTCTACCATTCAGATTGTTTTTCTTTTCCCACAAACTGAGTCCTTTCACATATCTCCATCGCTGCTGTGCGTAGTTTTCACCTAAAGTATCAAACGGCGTCCTAAAAACACCACCGATACATCTTAAATAACTCTTGAAGTATGTAAGATGTGAAAGACTGTCAAGCATTCACTATAACCATGAAAACACCATTGATAACCTTACATAACTTTCTCAGAGATATAAGAAACAATCAAATTACTATTATAATCTTGAAAACATAAATGACAATCTCACATAAATTTGCTTAAGGTATATTAAGACAACTAAAATTTCAATGTAGGCATGAAACACCATTCAGAAAACCTACATAACATCCCTCAAAGCGTGTTAAATGCAGGAAACAATCACACGTTCATTAAAATCGTGAAGGAAAAACATTGACAAACCTAGCACACCCTTCCGCTGAGTGAGTTAAATATGAGAGACAGTTACCGTAGATGGAGAATGCAAATTGATACACAGTAAAGTAGAGCCAGCACTCAAGAAGGCCTTTTTTTTCTCTCTTTCTTTTGCCCTTGGCTGGCCCTCTTCCATACATAAAAAAAAAAACATACTTATGCTCCCTTGCGTAGTCTTCCCACCTTACTAATAATGCAAAAGCTAACCAACATTTCCACTCTTTATTCTTTTTTTTACTGCAAACTCTTTAACTTCTTTGATCTGATCTGTTTTAAAGAGCCTGTATTGAGAAACCTAAAAAAAAATAGATTAACCTGTATCTCTTACTTTCCTTGTTAAGAAAGTCTCCCTACGAAGAAACAATTGAAAGAAAAGGTCAAATGAGGTACCAACCAGCAAAAAGTACAATCATAAACTGAAATTACTGGCTTTATCAACTGAGTCTTGCCCTTCTTTTTTTTTTATACCATGTGGACTTTTCACGGAAATTTATGGGCTAAAGGAGATACTTTTTTGGGGCACCTCCTATATCAAAGCCCACCCGCTAGGAAACCGTTGCCCCGAGTGTGGAAGCCCAACCTACACTCGGACCGTGGACAGGATTCGAACCCTCGTCGACTTTCCTAACACAAATATAGAGGAAGAAAATGGATAAATGAAAAAATACACTAAGAAATCACATGCACTTTCTGGAGGCAGGAAAACATGCAGGCAGGAGAGTCACACAAAGAGAACACTCACCATACATGACCTTAGAAATCCTCTTCCAGTTTTTCCTGATGGTCTTGGGGTTGGTGGCATCCTTCCTGTGGGTGAGACGTGCGTGTAAGTAACCAAGAATATATGGAATCTACATTCTGTCTCTGCATATTACTTGAAGCTGAAATTAAAACATTATTCTTATTGAGTACAGTGGTTGTTCATCGTACATTAAGCCACTGTAGTCTTATATCATCCCTGTTATTTGGTTTATCTTTCCTTAATACCCTACTTAGGATAAATTTTCTTCTCGTTGTACAGCCATCTCCAAACACTATACTCACTAGACATTGCTAAACTTTATTCTCTTCAGCCTTTTCTTTCTTCCATGTGCTGATAAAGTTTTCACATATTGTTTTTAGCGACGCGTATTGTTGGATATCGCTGTGAAAAAATTAAAAATGAAAATAATAATAAGATTAGAAAACAAAACACAGTCAGAATTAAGAAACAAATAAACATGAATATATAAAAGATACAGTTAAGACTTTATTGATAAGAACTTTTGTAATAGATTAAAAATGAGAGAACATGAAAATAATAAGAAAAAATCATAAAAACACTTTAAGGAATATGTAAAACTGAAAGTACAACAAGAATATAAAAAGAAAATAAAGGAAGCTGCAAGAAGTAGTGAGGCCTACACGTGACTTTTCCTGAACAAAACACACTATTTACTTCAGCAGAACGGCCGCCTTACCTCAGATACTTCAGGACGGCGAGGGAGATGAAGAGCACGGAAGTAAGAACACAGAAAAACGCCGTCCAAGGCCCCTCGGTGATTACACAGCAGAAATACTCTTGCTCTGCCACCTCTGCCACCGCTGCGGGGAGGACACAGACACACAGACAGACATTAGTGTTAATATATGGATATACATTAGTAGTAACATAACTATATGGATGTGCCTAGTAATTGATTGGCTAAGTATTAAACATATACCTATACAGTACATTTCTTGTGTTTCTCTGGATATTTCTTTTTATCATGTGTGATTATTTGACTCGTGGTCACCAAACAACATTTCTAATTTTCTTTATAATGTTCGTCATATTTCCCTTTTGATTCATGAAATTCTGCAATAGTACACCAAATGCACCTTAACTGAGGCGATGCTAAGCTGTTGTTAACTCGACTTTTTCCTCCAAAGATATGTATTCCTCCAAAGATCTATGTATGTGCTGTTTTTTCTCCAAATATTTATGTAGGTACTGCTTTCCTCCAACGATCAATATAGATACTGTCTTTACTTTAAAAATCGATGATGATACTGATTTTCCTCCAAAGATCTAATTAGATTCCGGTTTTCCTCTAAAAATCAATATACATCAAGTACTGTTATTTTTCTCCAAAGTTGTATGCATGAGTTACAGTACTGAACTAGCCTTTCCATCCGCACACGTTTCAAAACTCTGAAGGATCTTTACTCACTGAGATTGCTCTCCTTCAGCCCCGGGGGCACGAGGCGGACGGTGTCGTTGTAGCGGAGGAACAGCGGCCACCAGGACGGGGGCTGCTGTTGCTCGCCCTGCCTGTTCGCCGCGACCCCCATGACCTGCACGTCAAGGCTTCAGTGAGAGTGATTCGTTTGCTTGGTCATTGCTTACATACGTATTGTCTCAGTAAGAATGAAGATCAAGACCAGCGTTGTGAATGTTGAAGTCTGTATCGGATTCACGTTTTTACAACACAATGATGTTAGATTTGTATCCAGTATGTTTTCTTTTGAATTTTCAGTCACGGTACGACTTTTGCCATTCGCTTCATGAGTGACACAACGTGAGGAATAGGAAGAGATAAACAAAGGCAAAAAAAAAAGAGATACAAAAACATGGGACACTGATGCAAAGGTTATTTCAGAATCAGAGCCAGAAGCGCAAACAGGACTAGAACCAGAACGGCACTACGAGTATGGTGGGAGATGCTAGAAAAGCAACTTGCCGCACAAAGACGCGCCTCCCTCCTCAGGGGCAGCCACGAGAATACTGCAGGTGTCACCGCTGCTGCCTCTCTTTGTCGCCTCTAAGTTTGACCCCGAACCGAGCACATTTACCTCGTTGAAGTTAACACGCCAGGCGCCGGTGTCCCCATCGTCTGGGAGTGAGGCAATGCGTCCTTGACCCAAAGGAAATTTCTGCTACCTTACAAGTGAAAGTGACTGTCCCGCGATCCATTATCCCATCTGTGGAGTCGACCATTCAGGCAGTTCTTTGTGAATTAGAATAAAGTTACAAGTATTATTACATAACCTCTAGTAATTGTGAATATATCACTGATATTCTTATTGACTATATTTTTTCCTTTTTCTTATTCATTCAGTCTTCTGTCGATTCTTCATTACAATGACTTTCTCTGTATATTTGTTCATCTTTGGTAGAGCCTTCTTTACCTTTCTCTCTGTTTATCCCGTACACCGTACGACAACACTGTCTGACTCATTCATGGGCGTCCAGTTGTGCTTTCTCTCCCTGCAAAGAAACAGTCAAGGTTCTGCCTTCACCTAAATTGCTGTCATTCCTCCTTTAGCACTGAATCATTGTTTCCTTCCATGTCCTCCATTGCCTTCCGCTTCCAGTATATATGTAGGCTTTAACACTCAACTCACTCAGTGCCATGTGGCGAACGCTTCTGCTCGTGGGTACGTCCGGCTAAAGTTGCCTGGCTGAGAAGTCACGTTTGATCGAGCATATCTCTCCTCTGCACGAAACTCCACTGCACCCGTCTTTCAAGCGGGAAATTTCATTTTACTTCACAATGTAACTTTGGCCTTGCTTTCCGGTTCTCTTCAAGAACTGAAACCTTCAGTGGGTTATTTTTTTCAGTTTTGTTGTCCTGAGTTAGAGCTCTCTTGTGTGAAAGTATGTATATGCAAACAAAAACATTAGTAAAAAACATTACTTCTTGACAAACTCTTAGTGATGATATTCAAGTGAGATTGCAGATGATAAAATTAAGCACCAAGGCTGTGTGTTATGAGGCTGTTTGCTGTATCTTCATCAGGAGCGTTGGGAGCAGTGGAAGGAAATGCTGTGCAAGGAAATCGGCGGAAACGGCTATTGGGCGGTACTGAGGCCACCGCGTTGCAGTTTCCCTTCCTGGTGTTCCTCAGGGTGACCAAGGTAAATGCTTTATTTTTTTTCCCAGTTTTATTGCGTGAATAACTGATATTAACCCTTTGATCTTCTCAAGCTTAAGAGTAATACAGCATGTGTAGGTCTGACGGCTTCTTGCAGCTACTCTTTTTTCTTATGTTCTTATGTAATGTTACCGGCAAGCTAAGAGTATAAATTTAAGAAGCATTACAAATAGCGTCAGATATTACAGCACAGAATAGTTCAGACTTCCTAATTTCTTTTGCTTCATTTTTGCTCAGTAAAGGGATTTAAGAGTACTCATATAACGAGTGTCATTATCATCCGTCAGAAGGTTGATATGGAGGCGTGACCCACATTCATAAGTCCTGTTTAGCCTCGTTTCCTCTGGTGTGGGAACACCCCTCTACTTTAGTGCCTGTGGTCAAGGTTGTCAGCACCAATAGATCCTAATAGTTTAGAAACTTGAGTAAATTGCGACCTCTTTCCCCATTCTTAGGTTTTTCTCTTACTCAATGGCAGCTTCGCTTCCATTGGCAGGGGCTACTTAGTGTAGTCTGGTCAAGGTTAAGTGCACCAGTAGATCATGATGTCTAAGAAATCGGAGTGATTATGATCCCTTTTTCCATTCCTGGATTTTCTCATACCATAAGAAATAATGGAAGCTACAGAAAGACATGAAGCCTACACGTGGCACTCCTTGTATGAACCTACCTACCTATTTATCGAACACAATTACCTTGTGTGCTTGCCTCCTTCCCTTCTCTTCCTCATAAGCTCAACTCGACGTTCGTGTGTGGCGGGACGCTCCTGGATCCTCGTCGCATCCTGACCGCGGCGCACTGTCTGGATGATGTGCAGCGGCCGCAGAACATAACGGCCGTGCTGGGCGAGCATGACTACCTATCTTATGAGGAATCAGAACAGGTGTGTGTGTGTGTGTGTGTGTGTGTGTGTGTGTGTGTGTGTGTGTGTGTGTGTAAGTGTGTCTGTCTGTCTGTCTGTCTGTCTGTCTCTGTCTTTCGTGAGATATCTTACTAGATTGTTCTTTACTTTTTATTTTGTTTTAATGATGCCGTTTAAATAGAACTTTTTTTCCCCTTCCTGACTCCTGGCGTGTGTCTCTCCCCTTCAGGTTCGCGAGGTGCAGGCGGCGAGGCAACACCACCTCTACCAGGGCGACCCTAAGTTGGCTGCCGACCTCGCCATTCTGGAGGTAATTTTTTCCTGAATATATTTAGTTTTTTTTTTCTTTTCCTCTTTTTATTTTTAGTATATTCCTGTTCAACTTTACTTGGTCCGTAGATGATGGAGAGTTTGGTAGAGCGCTTGTCTACCTTTCGTGTACATGTACATACATAAACGTCCTTTTGGTAAGTTCTTGTATGGAGAGGTACAGTCTCAATACTGATTCCTAGACCTGCTGAACTTTACTTATTGTTTCGAAGACACAAACTTTACCTACTCACTTGTTTTCCTTACAAGTACATAAACGTCTTTTTCAATAATTATTTGTATATAGGAGCGGTCTTGAAACTTATTCTAGTCGTTTTAGAATAGAGCACTTGAACTTTACTCATTACCTGGACGACATAAAGTCTAGGAAGTCAGCTAAACTTTACCCAGCAAACTTTACCTAATCGTCTGTTTCTGTGTATACTTCTATATAAACATCTGTTCAACAAATATCTTAGTGGAATTTTCTCGTTACTGATTCATAAAATTGATTTGCCTTTCCTGCCAACATTTATAACAGTTTCTATTTTCAAGGAGACCGCAGCAACCCACACCCAGTTTTAATAGCATCGAGAAATTTGTGTTATTACAATGAATCAAATGTATATAGATTCACTCTTTTTTCGGACAAGTCACCACACGATGGGAAGGAGACAAAGCAGTCCTTACCTTAACCTTGACAGTGGCGCCATTATCGTGACAACAGCCATTGTGAAGAAGGTCTCTATTGAAGGTATAGGGGTGATGGTGACGGTGGTGACGATGGGAACGATAGGGGTAGTGGTGGTAGTTGAAGTCATCACACCTTGTTACGGCGTGTTCCACTGACCTATTCATGAGTCACAAGTGATTCTTTGGCTCAGCGTCTTTCCAAGAGGAGAGAAGATATATTAATATATATCATATCGATATCTAGATTAATTCTCACCAAAATTTTTAGTGGATCGCAGACAAAGAACAGATACACAGCAATGGCTGAATCAAGCAAACCATAACAACGAATTTAATTACTTACATGATTCAACAGTGAGAGGGGCTTCATTCATTTGGCGCTCACTGTAAATGTCTTCTTGATGGCAGAGCTGAGGCCGAGACTGTGGAAGAGATAAAGGTCAGACCACATTCGTTAACCTCCAGTTCTCTCTTCCTCTTAGTTTTATGAAGTGAGTCGAAACCATAACTGGGTCGCAACGTACAGGAGAATGATGCGCGGTGACTATGATGTGAAATGGATGATTGTTAGTGACTAATGGTATGAGTGATGTTCATTGAATTTAAGATTTCCAGTTCTAAAATAACTATCGCTACAGAGTGTGAAGCTGCCTTCCCATCAGTCATAGTGAGCTTTGCACGGGTGTTTTATGAGTTAAGCTAATGTCAGCTTCGGAAAGCTTCGAATGAATCCCTGTTAGCATTATTCCTACATACCAATGTTACGCACTTGCAGTTAACTCACATCATTCCACGATGATCACTGTACTCTATGACTTCATAATTTCGTATATGCTCACTAGTTTTTAGTCTGGTTTGAAATAAAGTTCGACGCAAAATATGAACCTGATTAGATGTTCTGAAGGAATATTCGAACACGCATGCACGGGGCAACCTTTGATCATATCTAGACCGAACCATCACCATGAAACTGACTACAACTGAAACTCTCTTGAATATGCTAGTAAACACAACCATGGGTATATCTACAAGCCAGTGGACTGTTCAGTCATTTCATTATGTGACTACGCAGCAACAACGCCATCACCGACGGGAACTCAATATAATATTGGGTCACCACTAAACAGAAGATCCATTCCTACGAGAGGAATCTTAAGCAAACAAACAACAACAACAACAACAACAATCCCAACCTCAACATCAGCAACAGCAACAACAACAACAACAACGGGAACTGAACATCCAATCTTTTATGAAATAAGCTTGCAGGCCGATGACACAACCCCCAGGAACGAATCTACAGATGATTATGCTAAAGACATGAAAAATAAGTTTTCCTGAGATAATTACGCTTATGAGAAGGTATATCAAAAACCTCAAAGGAACATTAACCAAATAATCTGACTCGGAAATAAATTCATTCCACGGAATACTCATAACACGGGCTGGCTATGTGACTCAGGCGTTTCCCTCCCACAGGTGCACGAGCCTTTCCTGGTGACGGGACAGCTGCACACAGCCACCTTGGCGCACGAACAACCTCTAGTAGGCACCGTCTGTACTGCTGCTGGCTGGGGAACCACTGCAGAGGTGTGTGTGTGTGTGTGTGTGTGTGTCTGTCTGTCTGTTGAGTTGATTGATAGACGTAGGTGTGTGAGTAGGTACATGGGGGGATGAGTAGTGGGTCGTGGGTGTTGAAACAATAGATGAAATGATGATGATGTTGAAATGATAGAGAGAGGAGAAACACGAAGATGTTCATCTTCACACACACACACACACACACACACACACACACACACACACACACACACACACACACACACACACACACACACACACACACACACACACACACACAGAGAGAGAGAGAGAGAGAGAGAGAGAGAGAGAGAGAGAGAGAGAGAGAGAGAGAGAGAGAGAGAGAGAGAGAGAGAGAGAGAACAGTTACAGCATCAGTCACTCAATCTTTAACAACTGATTGACAGAATCACTTGCTAGCATCATTTCAACTCGAGTAATGCCCTTCTTGAATCTCACCTTACCACTCCCACCACTCCACAGTTTGGCCAAGTGTCTCCTGTGCTCTTGATAGCAAATCTGACAGTGGTGGAGAGGAGCCGCTGCCAGGACGCGATCACGCCTCACAGATCCACTGCCATCATTGACTCATCTGTGTTTTGTGCGGGTGGTGACGGCATGAGCGACACGTGCGAGGTAACTCAAGGCTGCGGGACGGTGAGGCAATGTAAGGCGTAGGAGATGATACTGAGATAGGATTGGAAGAGACTGCCATAAATGAGATAGAGGTAGGAAGCCCATGACTTATCTTAAAGTAAAAATCGAAATTTGGATTGAGGTCTTTAAGTGATATTGCAAGTATAACTAGGATCGGAGGGACTGCCATAAACAAGACAGATAGGAATATCATGGGTGGTATTCTTACATGAAAAAATCTTAAGTAAAAAAGATTTGTATCTATATTGAAATTTTTAAGGGGTGTATGAGATATAATAAAGGTGACAAACACGATCCTCAAAGCCAATAAGCAGAACAGGACTAGAAATAGCAGATTCACGCAAAACAAGGTTAGATTTGGAAAGATATCGAGAGGATCTGGTCTCGAAAAAAGTAGTAGATGTGAGGAATAGACTTAGTAATCAAATAATTGTTGGCGAATCATTAGATAACTTGAAAAAAATATATATATCAAACAATTTTGTGGGTAGTAGTGATGGTGGATGCAAGTATGTTTTATAGAGAGAAAGCTTTCTTGAAACTTTCCGTATGTTATTATGTTCTTATTTATGGAAATTTGTTAGACAAAAAGATAAATACGAGAAAGTAGGACAGAGATAGTAAAGGAAATGTAAGTTTGCATACAAGGACATGAGACAGTGACAGGTACAGGGGAGATGCTGAAAACAATACAGTGCAGGATCTAAAAACTAAGAGCCCAATATCCCAGGTCGGAATGTATACCTGCCAATCTCCTGAACAGGCATTAGAGTCTATGAGTGTTCAAGGTCCGACTGGTCTAGACAGTGACGTGCGGCAGAGTGGAATGTAACTAACAAAAGGAAGATCCAGACAAGAGACTCAATTATGCTGCACTGAGAGGAAATCTTTGAAGAGACATTGCGTGGCCATCTGTGTCAAGGGCGAGCATGGAGGAAAATCACTAATGTATGAGAAGTGAAAGGGCTGTATTGAGTTATGTATGTGTGTGTGTGTGTGTGTGTGTGTGTGTGTGTGTGTGTGTGTGTGTTTTAATGATGTGCAAAAAGGGATATTAGGAGTAAGTTTAGTTAAGATAAAAGCTTTGATCAGCTTCTTTTTACATTACTCTTTTCTTTTTCCTAAATCAATATTCTTTATTAACTAAAATGCATAACAAAAGCAGATAAATAAAACCCGTTGAATTTAGGCAAATTAGAAAAGAACCAAGTAACAAACCAGATATCATAACCAGCAACTGGCTTTCACTTTCCGTTCCTCAGGGTGATTCTGGGGGACCTCTAGTTTGCGGCGGCGTTGTGGCGGGGATGGTGTCATGGGGCGTTGGGTGCGGCCGCCGGGGGTTCCCTGGCGTGTACACCTCCGTGCCACACTGGAGGAATTGGATCACCAAGCAACTAAATCCTCACTCATCCACTTCGCTCTTTTCACCACCACCACTTCGCCGCTATCTGAAACCTACCGCCAAATATATTCCCATTGAGGTCAAGTGATATTTGAACGTAATAAACTCTGCAATCACGCTGCCACTATTGAGTCAGTAGGAATTCTTAAAGGAACATTAGAGAAAATCAGACGTAATGTATTCCCTCTGAAGAATAGAGTGATAGACGAGTGGAACAGACACATTGATCAGTTCGTCTCGAATCAGTAGGGAGATTGTAAAAATATCATATAAAATTCCACTCTGTCGCGGTATATGAGTAGGGTGAATGGATTAGACTCAGTACTCAAGTTGTTAGTGCCGAATTGATAAGAAGTTTTAAAAGAGTATTAGACAAATTCATGGCCGTTGATGTAAGTGGAAAAGCTTAGATTGGTTTTATAAAGAAACAACCAAGTGTAGTCCTGATATATTCTTGCATCTTTCCTTACTATCTTTTGTCCTCATCTCAGTTCTTTCACAATAAAACTCAATCTTGTACAACCGCTGCTATCCTACCAACTTGTTTCGTCAGTCTAGTCTTAGTCATTTACCGTTCCACACTCTTTCAATCAGTGACCATTATCCTTAAAATGTTTGCTCATCAGACATATTTTGAATAAACTAGATACTGTGGAAGGGTGGTGAAGGGATACGCGGGCTGTGGATGAGTACTTTATTCCTGACTAGTTTAGCTGTTATAGCTTCTTCTTTCCCCTGAAGAAGCTATAACAGCGAAACTAGTCAGGAATAAAGTACTCATCCACAGCCCGCGTATCCCTTCACCACCCTTCCACAAGTTGTCATTATGTTCTTAAAACTAGATACTGTTTTATTTTATTTTCATTCCATCAAACATCTGACCTCAGTATATCATGACAAAAAAGTGAATGTCAAACACCTTTATCTTGAAACATCAAAGTTATGGAGGTCTTCCTGAAACACATGTAAGACATCGTTTTCTTGTGCATCTGTAAGGGATGACTGTAAGTTTAACGAGACACTCCCACAAGTTTTGTTTTTAAGCCTATATAACACTTCCAGTAAGCATAATACTAAGACGACCCGTACGGTGGTTCAGTATTTTTCAGTGTAATCATGTATACATCTACATGTGTTCATACAATAATCATCCGCTAACCACGGTTGACGACTCAAACACACACATGAGCAGCTTCGCTTATTATATTCACCATAAAGGTCTTCGAAATCTAATGCTAGTTAAAGAGACCAGTAATAGTAGGTTTAGCCTATACATCCTTCTGCATACGCCTATACAACAATGGTTTTCAAACTGATTAATATTTAGAACTTCTTTGGGGAATCTATGAGCCAAAAAGTTTGAGAACCCTCGCTCTACAATAGTAATCATCAGAGCACAGTTAACAACACAAATATTGACTTGCTGCTTTGTCAATTGCCCATCATTAAAAGTTAAAAGATCCAGTTTGCGACGAAATGAGAGTTAAAAGAACATTAATATCAAGTTCAGGGCATGGTTGTCTCTAGATATGCTTTCATAATGGTGATCACCAAACCTTAGTTAATGACTCAAATATACATGAGTTCCTTCGGTAATTACCCATTATTAACGCTTCAGAAATACAAAGTTCAGGTTCATGCGATAACCGACAGTACTGGCTTATCACTGACACTTTCCGATGAAGATTTATCCTGTAGTGTTGCGTAGACTATGGTTGCTAAAGTATGATCGGGAATTTACAGTCAGGTTCATAAAAGTCTCGTCTGCCCTTCACTGTATCATTTTTCTTTGACTTACACATGTGTGAAAATGAAAAAGGGCAACTTCCTTTCTTTTCTTTCCATCCTACCTCACACATTTCTTTAAGGTGGAATGATTCACCAGCATTTCTTGGTGGCGGCACAAACACAACTTACACTTCCACCTTGGACGAGAGTGGCAGGCGTGAAGAAAGCAGACGTCACTTCCGTATCCTCACGCAGCACCGGCGCCTTGACCTGGACTTCCATTCTCTTGTGGGCGTTATTGGGGCTTGATAGTGTCGTGATGTTTTCATTATTCTAGCAATAATTTGACATCAGCTCACAACGTCAACTTAAGAAAACGTGAAAACCATACTCATTATATCAACTGCCCATGAAAATGAAAGAGAAGGAGTCTTGGTGTTAGTGGCATTTGCAAGTATTTTCAAGCATTCATGATTCCAGCAATGGTTAAACATGAATTCTGCATCACGTGAAGGGGGAAGCATTACTAAAATCTTACATTTTTATCTTCGTTACTTTTAGAAATAGTTCTTGTAAGAGTCAGAGGGTTGAGTAAGACGGGAATTGTGTCACTTATTTCAGAGGTGTTCGAGAAGATAAGTATTTTTCATGTTTGTAGCGGCTATCTATTATGTTTTGTTCACTTTATTCCTTCTTTGTGTTTTTCCTTTTCTCTACTAATTTATATTTCACTTTATTTTAAGCCATTTATTCATTTATATAAGTATTTTACCATTTTGTCTTTTAGCCGATCTCTCCGCTACATAAGCATTATAAACAGGGAACTGGGATAGTTTGGCCCGGCCGCTCCAGTACATCAGTATTGCAGCAAGTGGCCACGGAGCGGAACAGTAATGAAGGGCTCCACCTGGCAACTACTGAGGGCAAGCCTGGTGAGCGGATGAACAGGTGATTTTCTCCTCCGTCTCTGCTTCATGCTGGATATTTCTTTGTTGAGAGAGAGAGAGAGAGAGAGAGAGAGAGAGAGAGAGAGAGAGAGAGAGAGAGAGAGAGACAGAGAGAAGGGCAGGCAGACACAGACAGACAGACAGACGGGCAGACAGACAGGCAGACATGCAGACAGACAGACAGAAATGCACACAGACAGAGAAAAGACTTAGTATTATGTCACGCCACCCAACTGTCGAAATTCTCTCTCTCTCTCTCTCTCTCTCTCTCTCTCTCTCTCTCTCTCTCTCTCTCTCTCTCTCTCTCTCTCTCTCTCTCTCTCTCTCTCTCTCTCTCTCGTGTAAGTTTCTTAGAAACTGTAAAACATCCTTATAATAAATCCGAATTTTATTCAAATCACAACGGAGCAAATTTAACAAGGTAAACCTTAACCAGAGATGTTCCATTACTAAACAAAAACTGTGTTGTGTGTTCTTCAGATGGAGCGTAGCGAAACACACTTACAATTATACTTAAACCGAGTTCATAACATACCATTTGCTTACAAGACCAATGTTTGATGAGCAGTTTTACCTAAGCAATCTAGGAAAAAATGGGAGATGATTTCTACTCTCCTATCTTAGCAATTTCCTTTACTGCCTCATTTTGAGGAAGCTTTGACAGTCTACTCATTTCCTGGTAAGCGTTGGACAATCCTTGTTCATCAATGACCACATTGAAATCATTTGCGTCAGTGTCGATGCAAGTGCTTTGGTCGATCTTGTTCAGACGCTCCCCCGGAACGTCAAACTTTGTTATCAGTGTGTCCTTGAGCTAAGAATGAAAAGTAACGGTACATTTACTCAACGAGAAGAGAATATTGATTAATAATAAAACATGTAAAAGAACATAGAGGCTGTGATGAATAAGGACAGTGAGAAAATCACTTCCGTTAACTTGAGAATAGCAGCAACAGTGATGGAAACCCCGCTGGCTCTTTCATATTCATGAACAATACATTATTCACAAGGAGGAATTTATAATAAAAGGAAAAAAGATTACTAGAAATAAAAAGAAATGTAAACTTTTTGGCTCATCTCATGTCAACTGACCTTCTCAATCTCTTCAGGGTCCAGCTCCTTCTGCCTGCTGAGGATGGTGGCCGACTGTCGCCTGATGAACGCCACCTGGTGACATTCGTAGTCAATGGCGTATGTGTCATAGTCAGTGTCCATCACTCTGTAGTCACTCTGCATGTCGGGCAGGAAGCCTGTGGTGGAAAGAAGTGAGTAAGATGGAGACAGACTGCCTTGCTTCCTTTCTTCCTCCAAAATTTGTCCTTCACTATATCAAATTAATACTAATTGTTTGTGTTCCAGATTTTAATTACTTTCTTGCTTTCTGGTTTCTTCATATCTGTGTTCTTGACTGCATCACAATAATGTTGTTAGTGATCTAATCTTTACTTACTGTTTTCCCACGTGGCAGTAAACTCAGAAGCAGCACCACTGGTCCTCAGCGAGCCAACGTTAGTGACCACCAAGTTGAGAGGGCTGATGTCACTATAGGGCGGCCGCCGCACCTCCTGCACCCTGAACCCCTGGCCGTCCTCCGTTAGGTTGTAGGTCACAGAGAGGCAATCACTCCGCGTCCCGAGCTTGTTCATGACGTACCAGGTCCCGCTGAACTAAAAAGTGGCAGACAGTCATGCATGAACTCTCCTCCCAAACCACACAACACACACAAACACACACACACACACACACACACACACACACACACACACACACACACACACACACACACACACACACACACACACACACACACACACACACACACACACACACACACACACACACGATGTTTTCGTGTGGGAGACACAAGGCAACACACAAATAAACACTTACTCGAGCAGGGTCGAAGTCTTTCATCCCGTCAAATTTCCTGCAGGTTCCCAGACCCATTACGTGGGCGGTGGTGGTTGCGGCGAGCACTCCCACCATCACCACTGCCACTGCTACACTTCTGCCCACTGCCTGCATGATGACCGCTGTTGCTCTGAGGGAACCCTGAAAGCTGCCCAAGAGAGGGTACTTTAAAGATAGATTAGTCATGAAGTTAGCTTAAAGGCTATATTACTGTATGGGTGCTACACAATGCCAGGTTTGGTTTTTGAAAGTGTGCATCAAAAAAAGATGTTTGCTGAAACACATACGTACGTATTAATCCTGGCAATGCTGTTCCGTTACTCTAAACCACGGGGCTGAATTTAATGGAAAATTAATCTTACGCTTCTTCATGATGATGAAAAATGAAATATGAATTAACAAATCTACTTTGCGAAAATTAAATCAATAAAACTAAATCTGAAACAAACTTTCTCTCTCTCTCTCTCTCTCTCTCTCTCTCTCTCTCTCTCTCTCTCTCTCTCTCTCTCTCTCTCTCTCTCTCTCTCTCTCTCTCTCTCTCTCTCTCTCTCTCTCTCTCTCTCTCTCTCTCTCTCTCTCTCTCTCTCTCTCTCTCTCTCTCTCTCTCTCTCTCTCTCTCTGTATACCAGCAGTGAGAAGGACCACGAAGGGACTGCAGCGGGAGGTTCTTTGCCGTCTTTTATACTGTAGCGAGGGAGGGAGGGACGAAGGGGCGGTGCAGGAGACAAAGGGCGTTCACTCCGTCGGGTAACGACACAAAACATCACGTGGCCGAAAAACCTTTGTTTATATGAATGACTTCCCAACGAAGCGAGGAAATGAGAAGTGCACGGGACGCAAAGGTGGTACTTTGTAAAAGAGTGAGTGAGGTAAAAAAGAGAAGATGATCCAAGTAAATGTGAGGATAGGGAAGGAATGATAGGTGGAAATAAATCAGAGCAAATAATATGTGTGAGCAGAATTGGGGTGAGGAATGATTTATTGAACGAAGTACATACGTAGTTAGAAAAGAGAGGCATATCGGTACTGACGAAATGTTCAGAAACAAAGAAGAGGCGACGAATCTAACGGAGTCTCACGTAACAAATATGCTGCGATAATTCATCCATGAAAATATTTGACTTCGTCGACATAACTGTACCGGCATCTTCATGTTCACTTTCCTAACTTCTACAGCTTGATAAAAAGATAAGGCTAGATAAGTTTCACAGCACATGAACATTGACGCTAATGATGACATGTATTCCTGTTCATGTGTTTAAAGGAGCGAAAGAAGAACCTTCGGCACAATTTGTACTCAGATATGAAAACAGAATTTAGCTCTTTAAATACGCAACATAAAAAAAAGTGTGTGTGTGTGTGTGTGTGTGTGTGTGTGTGTGTGTGTGTGTGTGTGTGTGTGTGTGTGTGTGTGTGTGTGTGTGTGTGTGTGTGTGTATATATATATATATATATATATATATATATATATATATATATATATATATATATATATATATATATATATATATATATATATATATATATATATATATATATATATATATATATATATATATATATATATATATATATATATATATATATATATATATATATATATATATATATATATATATATATATATATATATATATATATATATATATATATATATATAGAAAAATATTTAAGAAGCAGGCAACCCCCTACATTTTTTTTCCAAATCACCAGTCAAATTCACTGCCATTCATAACTAATTTCTCAAAATACTGATTAATCAGCATTTTGAGCGCACTGATAATTTTCTGGGAAGGTAATTAGGCCTCACAGTTCTTCCTCGCGAAGCCAGCAAGCTTTGTTGCTACATAGAGACAAGCTTTCCTGGAAGCCACAAGGCCACTCGGGGAGAGAAGGAAATCATGACCAATACCTGTAATGGCGGACACAAGTGTTCTTCATGCTTGTGCTTTTAATATCTTCCTACGGTACTGTTCCCCCCAGTATACTTTGAATATGTGTGAAATGATGAGTTATTGTTTTCTTTATCTGTTTATAATTATTTCGGATCACCTTCTACAACCTGCATTCCCTCTACACATAAAAAGTTACGTTTGCGGTTTCTTAAATTGCTTTTCCGTTACTTCTCAAGTTTCCTGAAGTAAAGGCTACCACATCCACTGCTTGCAAGTGAGGGACGGGTTTGTGTGGCCCGAGGAGCAGCGTGCACAACAAACACCACACATGCCAAGTGCACCGCGCTGCTGACCCGTTCTTAAACTGCTACTTTGTAAAGGAATGTATGTCTCTTTCCATGTGCATAGAGAGCTGATAATCTATTTTTTTTTTTTTTTTTTGTGAAGCTATAAGCGATAGTGGTGAAGGGGTGACATATGTGGAGGATAGATGTTTGCTTAATATTTATTGCCCTCCATGACTCACCAGCCACAGACTTACATAACATGCTGCACAGACACAGCTTCCTCCTCTCATTTGTTACCAGTAGCCATAATCTCATCCAATAGTTGCTAAAGAATAAACAGATGAAAAAATTAGTCGTTTACAAAAAATGCAATTCTCGAGCAAACAGCAAGGAAGCAAAAGTCAGTTCCGAGAGTGAGACAGAGAAGATAGGCATGACGCGGCTCTTCTTAGTCATTGCACGCGAGGGCGAACACCACCACAAATCCATCACCAGAAGCTTCCTCCCTCTTCTTACTAGAACTTACGTAACCCATTTCCCCAGAGTGACCGCTATCTGAAGATGAAACTCATGCCGAGGTTACGCTGGCCTCATGGTCACTTCTGTCAAGGACTGTTAGGTTGCAATTTTATTGTACCATTGAGTGACAGATGCTCGAAATGAGGTGCAGCAATATGGATCTTCCACTGCTTTTTTTTTTTATTTCTTGTCAAATACAATGAGCTTTAACTTAGAGTAACAAAGATTGTAAAAAGATGCCCACCTACGATTTCAATAAGATAGAGTCAAAAAATGATTAATGGACACTTGAAAAGTGACTTGAAACCTCCCTTTAGATATACTTCAAGACAAAGGCAGGAGGAAATGCAGAACCAGACTGAGACTGAGACTGATGAACTCTTCCATTTAGGAGGTTGGACAGATTGGGACTGAAATTAGAAAGCCTTGTGCGGCAGTTGCATGTGTCAGCCGAAACAAAATATTTACCAAGTTAATATTCTTTGTATTTGTCTCATTGCGTGCACCAGTGTGAGTTAAATGGAGTTCCATTCGCTCAGGGTCACAAGCAGAAACGGATACAGGAAAGCCGAAACGATAGAATTTCACTCTCGCCACATTCAGATGACAAGTTCTCGCCTTAGCATTTTACTTATTCTTTTTTATGCAATCTTAATGGAAACAATATAAAACCATAACAATCCAGCTGGAATTCAAATTTGTGGTCCGGTTAGTGAAACAAACACGCTAGCCACCATTGTCTCATTATGTACTGAGCAGCCTGGCTATCCACTACCAGGCCAGTCGAACGTAGTATTTGTTGTAGAGATGAGAGTAATTTGAAAAAGCTGGTAATTCCTATAAAATCTCCGAGATGAAAGACACATTACACCTCCTGGTGTCTTGCAACAAACCCAAGTCCCGCAGACACACGTTTCGTCCATCAACTTGTGAGTGACTGAGTAAGATTTATTCTTTTGGTCAAGGAAGAACATATCTTACATGAAGTGCTGCAGGAAGCACACACCAAATTTTTTTTTCATACAGGAGGGATAACTGGCTAAGGGCAACAAAATATAGAAAAAAAGGCCCACTGGGTTGCCAATTCCATTAAAAGTCACGTGAGTTATCAAAAATTCAAGAACAAATGTCTTGAGACCTCCCTCTTAAAAGAAGTGAACTAGTAGGAAGATGGAAAGACAGAGGCAGGCAGGGAATTCCAGAGTTTACCAGAGAAAGGTATGAATGAAGGAGAATACTGGTTAACTTTTACATCAGAGTTGGACAGAATAGGGAGGAGACGAAGGAGAAAGCCTTGTGCAGCGAGGCCACAGGAGGAGGGAAGGCATGCAGTTAGCAAGATCAGTAGAACAATTAGCATGAAATTAGCGATAAAAGATAGAAAGAGATGCAACATTTCGACGGCGAGAAAGAGGCTGAAGACAGTCAGTCAGAGGAGGGGAGTTGATGAGACGAAAAGCTTTTGATTCCATCCTATCTAATAAAACTGTGTGAGTAGAACTTCCTAAACATGCGAAGATTACTCCATACAGGGGCAGATAAGGCCCTTGTACAGAGTTACCAGTTGGAGGGGCGAGAAAAACTAGCAGAGACGCCGCAGAACGCCTAACTTCATAGAAGCTGTTTCAGCAAGAGGTGAGATGTGAAGTTTACCGTTAAGATTATGAATAAAGGATAGGCCGAGGATATTCAGTGTGGAAGAGGGAGACAGTTGAGTGTCACTGAAGAAGAGGAGATAGTTGTCTGGAAGGTTGTGTCGAGTTGATAGATGGAGAAATTGAGTTTTTGAGGCATTGAACACTACTAAGTTTTCTCTGGCCCAATCAAAAATCTTAGAAAGCTTAGATGTCAGGCGTTCTGTGGAGTCCCTGCGTGATCTGATGACTTCCTGAAGGGTTGGACGTGGAAAGGTGTATCATCAGCGTAGGAGTGGATAGGGCTAGAAGTTTGGTTAAGAAGATCATTAATGGATAATAGAGAGAGTGGGTAACAGGACAGAACCCTGAGGAACACCACTGTTAATAGATTCACGAAAAGAAAAGTGGCTGTCTACCACAGCAGCAATAAAACGGTCGGAGAGGAAACTTGAGATAAAGTTGCAGAGGGAAGGATAGAAACCGTAGGAGGGTAGTTTTGAAGTCAAAGCTTTGTGCCAGACTCTATCAAAAGGTTTTGATATGTCTAAAGCAACAGCAAAAGTTTCACCGAAATCTCTAAAAGAGGTTTTTTTTTTTGTTATGGCCTATAGCGCCTGTAGGCATATTTGAAGTGTATATGTGGGAAGCGCTGTTCAGCTTCTGCCCATTAGTGACTATTGAGTCGAAGCCAGATGGTGGAAAACTAGAATGACCAAGACTCAGTAAGGAACGCCAGAAGACCACCAGTAGAGCGACCTTGACTGAAGCCATACTGGCGACCAGATACAAGACTGTGAAGAGATAGGTGTTTAAGAATCTTCCTATCCAGGATAGATTCAAAAACTTTAGAGAAACAAGAGGCTAAAGCTATAGGAGAGTAGTTTGGGAGATTAGAACGGTCACCTTTTTAAGAACAGGCAGAATGTAGGCAAACTTCCAGTATCAAGGAAAAGTAGAAGTCGATAGACATAGTTGAAAGAGTTTGGCATGAAATAGTCAGAGGGAAGAGGAGAGGGAGGAAGAAGCCCAGAATCATCCAAGGTGGAGCTGTTAGGAAAGGTTTGAGAGATGAGTTCAGCTTTATAGACAAAAGAGATGGCAGTGGTGCCATCAGGATGAAATAAAGGAGGGAAAGATGAAAAAGTAAAGTTATTGGAGATGTTTTCGGCCAGATGCCAGAAGTCACGAGGGGAGTTGGAGTTTGAAAAATTTTGACATTTTCTACTGATGAGTGTTTGGCAAGTTGAAGAACAGAATTGGCATGATTCCGGGCAGAAATATAAAGTGCATGAGATTCAGGAGATGGAAGGCTCAAGTACCTTTTGTGGGCAACCTCTCTATCATGTATAGCACGAGAACAGGCTGTGTTAAACCAAGGTTTAGAAGGTTTAGGTTGAGAAGAAGAATGAGGAATGTACGCCTCCATGCCAGACACTATCACCTCTGTTATGCGTTCAGCACACAGAGATGGGTCTCTGACACGGAAACAGTAATCATTCCAGGAAAATCAGCATAATACCTCCTCAGGTCCCCCAACTGGCAGAGGCAAAACGCCAGAGGCACCTCCGCTTTGGGGATCCTGAGGAGGATTGGAGAAATAGGACAAGATACAGAAATGAGATTGTGATCGGAGGAGCCCAACGGAGAAGATAGGGTAACAGCATAAGCAGAAGGATTAGAGGTAAGGAAAAGATCAAGAATGTTGGGCGTATCTCCAAGACGGTCAGGAATACGAGTAGGGTGTTGCACCAGTTGCTCTAGGTCATGGAGGATAGCAAAGTTGAAGGCTAGTTCACCAGGATGGTCAGTGAAGGGAGAGGAAAGCCAAAGCTGGTGGTGAACATTGAAATCTCCAAGAATGGAAATCTCTGCGAAAGGGTAGAGGGACAGAATGTGCTCCACTTTGGAAGTTAAATAGTCAAAGAATTTACTATAGTCAGAGGAGTTAGGGGAGAGATAGACAGCACAGATGAATTTAGTTAGAGAGTGACTATTAAGTCGAAGCCAGATGGTGGAAAACTCGGAAGATTCGAGAGCGTGGGCACGAGAGCAAGTTAAGTCGTTGTGCACATAGACGCAACATCCAGCTTTGGAATGAAAATGAGGATAGAGAAAGTAGGAGGGAACAGAGAAGGGGCTACTGTCAGTTGCCTCAGACAGCTGTGTTTCGGTGAGGAAAAGAAGATGAGGTTCAGTAGAGGAGAGGGGGTGTTCCACAGATTAAAAATTAGATCTAATTGCAGAAGTTAATGAAGAAAAAGTCGAGGGAGGTCGTCATCGAGAGAGCAGTCCAACCTGGGAACATTTCTGGTCCCCTCCCCAGAAAGGGACTCCGAGGCTGGAGGCATCGAGAGGATATTATTGGTGATCTCAAATATTTTCATGAATCTAGTAGTACTTTTAAGGACTTTATAATATATGTGGAGGAAAAAGTATCGTCGTATATTTGTCTGTGCCTATGTCAGACCACAATGTTTCAAAATATGAGTCTTGGTCTATAAGTGACGTTCTCTTGATATGCTACACCTTTCCCTCTTATTGCAGTAGGTGTGGTGAGAGTAATATCATACAAGCCAGAGGCGTGTGTGTGGGTGTGTGTGTGTGTGTGTGTGTGTGTGTGTGTGTGTGTGTGTGTGTGTGTGTGTGTGTGTGTGTGTGTGTGTGTGTGTGTGTGTGTGTGTGTGGGCATGTGTGTGTGTGAAGAGACAGACAAGATGGTGGCCACTTCCTATTCTCATCATGGCGGTGGCGCGCCGCTGACCCTCTGGACCAAAACCAAACCTTTATCTTCTTAACTTTCCCTCCTCCTTCACTTCTTCCCTTCCTTCCTTCCTTCCTTCCTTTCTTCCTTCCTTTCGCCTCTTCCTGGCACCTCCCCGAAACCGGGGAGCGGCACCTCTCTTCCCTTCCTTCTTTCCTACTCCTATCCCCCGCCGCAGGGGGGATAGGAATAGGAAGCCCCGCGGTGGCGGGGCTTCGAGGCGTGGCGGGCGGCACCTCTTCAGGTGTTCCTCTTGTCGTGAACCAAGCACTCCCACACACGGTAAAACGCCTCCTCCTTGTTATGGTGCCAGTACCAATAAACCAGTCTGTCTTCACCTCTCTTTGACTATACACGTATCCCAGTATAGTTATGAGATTCATGCTGCCCATTTTCTTGTTATGCCTTTCTCTGAAGTCCAGTGCGGTCTGTTCTCATCACTCTTTCCCTGCTAAGTATTGATGTAACTCCAATTTTAGTGTCTAGTTCCATCCTAAACTCTTCTATTAAGTTAAGAATAAAATCTTGAGCTAGACATATACTGCCTTCACACGCTGCCCTCCTAGTAATCACCACCACACTTCCCTCAATGACATTACGTTACCTGCTGTCATGCCCCACTGTTCTTGGCTGCCTTACAGTAGCATTGTAGCCTCTGAGCATAGTTAACTTGTACTGTGTCCATCACATGCTAATTTACCATATATCAATGAACAATTAAGACAAATCCGATCTTGTGTTATCTGTTATTTGTATACCAGTAACTGCAATATTTTCTACTTGACAAAACAGACTACCATGGATACTACTGTAGATATGTGCGTTGTTAGAGTAGAGACCAGCAGTTCTCAACCTGAGGTTCGCGAACCTCTAGAGGTTCACAAGAAGATTTCCAGGGATACTTAGAGGGCTGATGTACGTAATAATATCCTTCGCAGTATACTATCAAATACTGAATTATTGTCAGTCACTTAATTAACATTCTATTCGATGTCAGTTTACTCGGGGGTCGGGTAGATGGTCTTATAATTCAAGGGAATCTTAACCAGATAAAAATTGAGAACCTCTGCTGTAGAGTCTAGAGAGGATGCATCAAAGTGCAACAAGGTACACATATGCAGAACGCAGCAGGGAACAAGGTTGGCTGACAATAAAAGACAGAGCGAAGCCATGAAGCCACTGCACGCCACTGGGAAAGCTTACATCTCAGCTCATGTCCTGTTCCTGTTCTGTGTTAGATGAACATAGACCATGTGATCAAAGGACACGAATCTAAATGTTTCCACTCTGCCGGTGATCCCAATCTTGTCTCACGGCTGTGCCAAATGTGTTACTATAGATAAAGGATAACATTTCTTTTATTGTCATTAGCCATTGAGAGATGCAAGCTCCTTCTTCCTATCGTTAATGTGTTGCCAGTAATGTATTGGGTGCTAGTGTGTAATGTGTGTCTGCATGCCTGGTGTACTTCAGGCTACAGGCTTCTATGGTCAAGGATTTGTCTCTCCTTGACATTAATGTGTTTTCAATGGAATGAACAAGGCAGATCATTGCACTGTATTCCTCTCTTTCCACTTCGCGTAACATTGTAAAACAGTTTGAAACCAGTTTAGATTTTATTGGAAGAATGAAAAGTCCATGGAAATGTAACATAAAGGAAAGAATTCATAAAAGTAGTGTCCTTTACATGGCCACGTGTGACGAGCATTTTTCAAAAGATGCGTGTCGTGACACATTCAGCTCATGCAGTGTTGACAGTCTGCATTCTTCTCCAAGCATTCAGTTTTCAAAAGTTTCCACAATTTCAGCTGCCTGTTCAGGAGACAGCTTTGACAGGTACTCAATCTTTTTTAATTCTTTCAATGCGCTCCTGATGCCATTCTCGTCCACAACGAAGTTGAAGTCGTTTGCTTCCATTTCGACGCAGTTGCTTTGGTCCACTGCGTTCATTCGATTTCTTGGAATTTCGAACTGTGATGCCAGTTCATCCAGCAGCTAAGAATAGAACGTAGCTTAGCTATAAGGCAATGTTGGTGAGGCGTAAGATAACTAAATGTGATGTAGGTAAAGTAGTTCAAGACAATAAGGGTCTCATCTCCAAGAATCTATTAGGCGTCTAATTTGTGGAAACAAGTTATTCTTTATTTTCTTGAATCATAAAATGAATGTTATCATTCAGTTCAAGAAAATAGCTGAATTAGTAGTCTGAGAGGACACAGACCTACTAGGGCATGAAGAGTCACAATACAGACTTCAATCATATGAAGGAAACGTGCCTGTATACCTTGTAGATTTATACCTGCCAATGAAAACACTTCCTCTACACGCCTTCATTCCTTTCCTTCTAAATGAGCACCCAGAAACTCTAGAAAATTTAATACCCACCCACAGAATCACCACTAGGAAAGAATAGATATGCACTCCCTTTCCCCAGCCACTAAACACTGCCTTGCACTACACTATCGTCATCAAGGAAGTAACACACTATGAGATAGCAAAAGAAGGGGGAAGGTATGCCAAATTTCCAAATAACTACTCAACAACTTACCTCTTCAACCTTTGCAGAAGCCATCTCAGGGTTTCTGCTGAGGATCGTGGCTGACACTCGTCTCAGGAACCCAAAGAACTCCTGGCACTCGATATCAATGGCGAAGTTTTCGTAGTCAGTGTTGGGGATTGCATAGGTGCCGGTGAAGGGAATGATGCCTGTAGTAAGGGAACGAAACCAAAATGATTAAGTTTGCCTCATCATCTTCCGTCATTGCCCTGTGCCACACCAAAAATTATAATAGTATTTTATTTTTTTATGTAAGAGAGGAAAGTTGGCCAAGGCCCCAAAAAATAAATAAAAATGGCCCACTTAATTGCCAGTCCCCTTGCAGGAATAGCTTACCGTTATTCCACCTGACAGTAAATTTCCCGCTATCACCCTTGGGCGTCAACGAGCCAGTGTTAGTGATGGCAAAGTCGAGAGGGATGACATCACTGTAGGGCGGCCGCCGCACCTCCTTCACCTCAAAGCTCTGGTCGTCCTCCATAAGATTGTAGGTCACGACGAGGCAATCACTCCGCGTGCCAACCTTATTCATGACGTACCAGGTCCCGTTGAACTGAAAAGCACCAGACAATCCAATCAAAATCAGCTCAGCAATGTATGCCAAAAAAATACCGATAAATGTTGTCTCTGTGGGACGGACGGACTTATAAAGAATCGTGTTCTGAAACTCTTTTGTTTCTTACCACGATTATTTTGCAATACTATAGATGTGATTACCAGGTTTTTAAGAATGTTTTTCTTGTTAATAAAGAAGAAGTCCCCTTAATCTGTCACTAGAACCGTAGAAACACTGTAAAAACCTGTCACCTAAACTTTAACCACTAGTTTAACGAGGTTAACGTAGTCGGAGATGCGGCGTGGATGTGTTTCAAAATAAAGTCCAAGGCATAACGAAAGCAAACACTTACCCGGGCAGGATCGAAGTTTTGCATGCCTTCGAAGTTCTTGCAGCTTCCCAGACCCATCATGTGGGCGGTGGTAGTGGCGGCGAGCACGCTCACCACCACCACTGCCATCGCCACACTTCTGCCTGATGCCTGCATGATGATCGCTGCTCTGCCTTACTGCTCACACTGACCAAGAAAAGGTCAATCATAAAATCACATCAAACATTATAAGATATAGTATCTATCAACATCTACAATGTTATCTTAAATAGAATGAGTGATGATGAGCTAATACGCAACAACACTAATAGAATAAGACTAGAATTCCTTAAGATGTCAAAGCTTTGTGGTCACCAGGACGTCTACAGGAGAGAGAGAAATGTATTATATGTTCATTCCTGGCATCATAAAAGGTAACAAAACAAATAAACACCTGAAAGTTTACGACTAGAAAAAACAACCTATTTGATTATTTCATGAAAAGCGCACATTTATTCATCTTCAGCGCTCTCTCTCTCTCTCTCTCTCTCTCTCTCTCTCTCTCTCTCTCTCTCTCTCTCTCTCTCTCTCTCTCTCTCTCTACACACACACACACACACACACACACACACCTTGAATAGCACCTGTTAGGATAGCCGTGGTGTGACTGGCATGAAAATCCTCTCAGTGTCATTTTATATACCAGGGTGTGCAGTGTGACGGAAAGGGAGGGACGCAGGAGGGGGAACAGAGGGGAAGTGCGTGCGCTCCACCCTTTTTTCTACATAACTACGAGGACTTTTTTTTGTATGAATGAAGCTGTAGCTGGAAGTGGAAGAAGCCTTAAGTACAGGGGATGAGAAGGTGATGATGGTCAGCGCGTATTCTTTACTTCACGGTGGAGAGAGTGAGGTGCGGGATTGAAAAGGGCGATTGAAGTCAGTGGAAGGATACAGACAGAGGACTTGGAATGAAATATGGAAGAGAGAGAGAGAGAGAGAGAGAGAGAGAGAGAGAGAGAGAGAGAGAGAGAGAGAGAGAGAGAGAGAGAGAAAGGATAAACAAAACAAAAAGTATAAAAATAAGTATGTAAGATGTAGAGACAGATAAGGATTAAAGTTAAGAATTGACAGTCAGAATTGTTAGAAGGCTAAAAGAGATTAAAATGAAGAGGAAAAAGAGGAAGCTGATCAAAGTTTGCGGATAGACAAGGAAGGTATCTGAAATGTAATGAGGTCAGAACACTTAGAAAGACTTAAAGACAGAGAGAGTTGAAGACCGTGAAGGAATGATTCAAGCTGGAGTGTGATCCTACTCACTGCGCCATGTTGGTTGCGGGATGTATAATGGAGGGCGTGTATGCCTAAGTACACGCAGTACACGTAGATTCTTTACTTGTCCTTAGAGCTACAAAGGGTAGGAAATGGCGGCCAGTAGCGACTCGGGAGCACAGGCTCACGCGCTAGCTGAATGCGCAGAGAAATACACAGTGATATGCATTAATACAATACATAACCCACAGAGTGCGAATCGACATGGAAAAGAATGTTAGAATTTAAAAAGATATATAAGAAGACAGAAAAGACGAGAGAAGCAAAAATAAGACAAAAGCGATCGACACAAAAGGAAGAAAAGAAAGAACGGCAAAGAAAAAACAGAGCGTGATGGAATGACAAGTAAAACGAAGTGAGAAGGACGAAAAGGAGAGAAAAGAAGGACGAGAGAGAAAGAGGTAAAATGAAGTCAACGAGAAAGCGGTACTAAAACAAGTCAAAGGAAACGAAACGGGAGCAAGAAAAGAAAAAAGAGAAAGACAGAAAGAGACAGAAAATTGAGACATAGGGAGGAAAGCAAAAAAAAAACAGAAAAGAGATGGCATAGATTCAATGAAAAGCTTTCCTCAGACAGTTGTATCATCTGATCAACTAACAGGTTCCTATATTTTGTCCTTGAGACTTTACAAGACAACGTGACTGTGGAAGAACTTCATCAGAGGGAAGGTAACAAGTACCGTGACCTCGGGGGATGATTCATAACAATTCCAGAAAGAGAGAGAGAGAGAGAGAGAGAGAGAGAGAGAGAGAGAGAGAGAGAGAGAGTATGTGTGTGTGTGTGTGTGTGTGTGTTGCTGCAAAGACCAAACAGAATCCACTGGTAATTCTCGGAGCATTATTAGGCCTAACTAACTAACATCTGCCTCACTTTAGCTGGAATGTTTTGTTGCTGTACAGCGATAAGCTTTCGTGGAAACCATCAAGTAATGAGGAAAAAGTGAAGGGGAAGTTATAAAGGAAGAGGAGGAGGAGGAGGAGGAAGAAGAAAAACAAGAAGAACAAGAAGAACAAGAACAAGAACAAGAACAAGAACAAGAACAAGAACAAGAAGAACAAGAGCAAGAAGAACAAGAACGAGAACAGGAAGAGGAGGAAGAACAGGAGGAGGAGGAGGAGGAGGAGGAGGAGGAGAAGGAGGAGTTGGAGGAGGAGGAGGTAGATGCTTACCATATTAGTATGGCTCTTACATTTCCAATATTGAAGTTATGATATCACTATAACAAAAAGCAACTCTTGAAGTCATCTGTCAGCTTAAACTATTTCCTTTTATTCGTGCAGCGTGATAACGAAAATTTTTAGTTTTCTACATTAAGGCTCGCTAAACAATCATCTGTACATAATTTAACCAGTGTTCAATGAGGCAGATTTGGCTTCTATTCGTTCGGGTTAACAACATTCCTAACATACATTAGAACACAAGGCAATGAAATTCCGAACATAAAAATTAACATTACTTTTCCAACAGCGCCAATTCATCCTTTTGTTAACCGGTTTCCCTTCGTCCAGGTAGACAAAATCGGAATATAGACTAAGAAAATGAATCAACACGCGTTTCGAAGTAATGTTAATTTCAATATAAATATTTTAATTTCGCTCAAGTAAACAACAGCATCAACATACTTCATGGCGAATGTCACATAGTTTACTAGTCGCATGGATGTTTTCCGAGTATATTTAATTGGTTTCATTATTCTCAGGTAACCAACATCAGCGGATGTCAACACACATTGAGAAGGAAAAAACAACAACACTCGCTTCCCAGTAAAGCTATTCAATGTCAAAAAAACAATGCGACAGAGGACAGTTCTGAGAGAGAGAGAGAGAGAGAGAGAGACATCCAGAGCCGCGTGGGCGTGACGCTGCTGCCTCGTAACTCACGCGAGAGTCTCCGCTCCCTCGAACAGATCACCGGAAACTTGTCACTTCCTCGAACTCACCTGATGTTTCGTAAGACTCCTCTACCTAGAAGAGAGGGAATGAATCGTGCAGGTAAAACTGAGCTCTCTGTTACCGAGGAAAGGATACACCAGTGCACAGGATGAGATAAAGGCGTGATATGATTGATGAAATATTTGCAACTATGAAAACCCGAACTACTGCTACTACTATTATTAGTACTATAACTACTACTAGTACTACTACTACTACTACTACTTCTACTACTACTACTACTACCATCCCTACCACTTCTTTTCTATTCTTCTACATTCTTTTTAGGTAGTTTTCAAGTATGTTATTCTTCCTTGTTCTCTCTGACGCATAAGATATAACAAAAAAAATAAATAAAATCTATATCCCAGTGCTTTCGCATGTCATCACACTTTTGCTACCAAGAGAGAAAACCTTATAGTCATCCCAACTTGAACTTGTGACTAGTAGTGTTGTATTGCCATTATCCTTGACTCCTTCCCTCACTCACCGCGTTGCCATCACCGTTTCCTGTTACTGCCACAGTACAGTCAGCCTCCAGCGTATCACCTTCCAGTCATTGGTTACGCAAAACTCACAGACCCAGGCTCCACTTAACTTCATGGACAGTTACCTGACTCTTCTTGGAACTTCTTTGTCAAGGCCTTTTATTTTTTTTTATCCATGTACTACATTAATGATATATGGTGAATGGAATAGTCAGTAATCACATGTTGCTAGTGTTGACTCAATAGGAAAGTTTAACAGAAGATCAGATAAGATTGTCGTTGGAAATAGCTCGGTGTGTTTCATGTAATGACTGCCACGTGTAGCCCTGACAGCTTCTTACAGGTTTAGTTGTTATGTACTTATGTTGTCATATACCTCTACGTCTAATTTATCGCGCGCGCGTGTGTGTGTGACCTTTTTGTACTCGTATATCTTCAACGGTATGCAATTATCTTTTCATCTACATCTATTAATATTCTTTATTTACACCTATTTAACAGTGTATTTTGTGTGTGTGTGTCTGTGTGTGTGTGTAATTCACATCGGTCGCTTGCTGGTCACCCAGCCAGTCTTCCCCATTACAGAGCGAGCTCAGAGCTCATAGACCAATCTTCGGGTAGGACTGAGACCACAACACACATAACACACACCGGGAAAGCGAGGCCACAACCCCTCGAGTTACATCCCGTACCTATTTACTGCTAGATGAACAGGTGCCATACATTAATAGGCTTGCCCATTTGCCTTGCCACTTCCCGGGACTCGAACCCGGCCCTCTCGATTGTGAGTCGAGCGTGCTAACCACTACACTACGCGGTGTGTGTGTGTGTGTGTGTGTGTGTGTGTGTGTGTGTGTGTGTGTGTGTGTGTGTGTGTGTGTGTGTGTTCCACACACACACACACACACACACACACCGCGTAGTGTAGTGGTTAGCACGCTCGACTCACAATCGAGAGGGCCGGGTTCGAGTCCTGGGAATGGGCCAGGCAAATAGGCAAGCCTCTTAATGTGTGGCACCTGTTCACCTAGCAGTAAATAGGTACGGGATGTAACTCGAGGGGTTGTGGCCTCGCTTTCCCGGTGTGTGTTGTGTGGCCTACCCGAAGATCGATCTATGAGCTCTGAGCTCGCTCTGTAATGGGGAAGACTGGTTGGGTGACCAGCAGACGACCGAGGTGAATTACACACACACACACACACACACACACACACACACACACACACACACACACACACACACACACACACACATACACATGCACACAAAATACACTGTTAAATAGGTGTAAATAAAAAATATTAATAGATGTAGATGAAAAGATAATTGCATACCGTTGAAGATATTCGAGTACAAAAAGGTCAGGAAAAGAATCGAGAAAAAAAAAAATGTGTATCTGTCCGTGAAGAGCGGCGATCCCTTAGTCCCTGTTGCATAACCCCGCCTCTGCCGCCGCTCAAAGGTGCGTACCGCCGAGTCACAAGGAGGCGGGACCGGAAACCAGGCCTCGCCACCCCCGCCTCACACACATCATTGTCCACAGCTTCCGTCCAGTGTGTTAAGAGCACTTCATTCATACATATTATACAACAGTCACTGTGATAACTATATTGCTTTTCTGCTCTGTTCTGTCTAGCCTTTAGACTAAATGATTATTGTACATCACATGGTTTTGTGTTGCAATATTCCGTACTGGGCTCATGGAACTTCACTTACTCTTTGTTACTCTCCTATTCTGCTATCTGTAAATGGTAAATTAAAGATATATATCATGAATTATACGTGTTGATTGTTACAATCCTCTTTAGGGAGTTTAAGGAGGGCGAATCATTCTTTATAAACCTCCTTGAATGGGTTACTCCTCACCTCGGAGGTAAAAGTAGAAATTACACGACATTTTTCCTTATATAATTTTTATTGTGTATTATTCATGTCCATTAAATACATGTTGTATTAATATTAGTAGTATTACAGTGACCAATTCCCACGCAGGAATACAAAAATAACGATTTGTTTACAAACATTCGTGATGTGCGTGATGCTCTCGTGTGCACCACGAGCCCTCGCGGGGTGGCGGCGCAAAAGTTCGCCAACGGAACTAAACGTCTTGGAGAAGTTTGTGAACTTAGAAATGTACGTCGTGGAGTTATATAGTGACAGATAAAGCGAATATATATCATAGAATATATTCATCACATGAGTTACAGATAACCATTACAGACTGGAGCACTTACACCCAGACACCCTGCATCACACAGCCAATCACCACCACACCACACCACACCACACTACACACACACACCACCACCTCCACCACCACATCGCCGCCTTCCTGTTACACCTCCAAACACTCTAAAACGTAAGAGCGCACACGCCTCGTTGCGGTCGAGTGTTGGTGTTGTCCTCCACTCTCACAAAGGAGAAGATGAGTCAGAAATATGAGAAAAAATCATGAAATGTGCACATTCAACTCTCTGGCCTCATATATATATATATATATATATATATATATATATATATATATATATATATATATATATATATATATATATATATATATATATATATATATATATATATATATATATATATATATATCACTCGTACTGTATCTCACTAATTTATCAGTTATCTGAAATTAACTGATGATTAACTTCTGTAGCAGTTAAGTATTCCGTGTGTCCAAGCCTCCGTGTTATTATACTGATACCATTAGTATAGTAAATAATAATAAATAAAACAGAAGGGAAAACGTGTCAGAATAAGAGCTGCTCCATGAGGACAGATCGAGGCCAAATGTTCGGCTTCCCAGAACACCGTTCCCGACTGTACGTACAATTGAATTCCTGCTTCCTGGAGGACAATTCTGCTCATTGGGTTGTGTCTTTAATCGGCGATTCTACGTGGGAGAGGCCAAGGGTGACCAGTAAGGCGTAGGGCTGCCTGGAAAGCCACCAGTCTCGCTGGTTTTGTGAGAAGCGTATATGTTATAATTTGCTCTCAGAAAACCCTGTGAATGGGGCATCCTGGCAGGCACCGCTTTTGCCTTCCTCAGACATGGAGCATGAAAATCATATTCAACAGGAACACGTGCTCCGCAGATTGCCGGCCAATACTAACCATTCTTATTTAATAAAAATAGAAAAAAAGAACTGTTTTTACGTTCAAATATGTTGATTAAAATCAAAATGAACGAGAGAAAAGGCAAAGAAGATAAAGATACCGAAAAAAATGATAAAATAAACGATAAAAATAAACCAAGTGGAAAAATATCTAATGAAAAATAAATAGAAATCTTACGTACCTACTCATCTACAAACCAAAAGCCTGAATAAATGAGCACAAATTAGTTTCTGATCGCGGAAGTGCCTTGATATACCTTTATATTCTTCGTATAAAAGTCCAAGCTGTTAACATATAAGTAGCCACTTTGGTCAAACATCAACAGAACACTTTGTTATATGTGAAGATTGTTTATTAAAGAAGGTTACGTAGAAAAGTCATAAAAGTTAGATAAGGAAGTTTGAATGTAGGAAGCAAAACTTTACAAAATGAATACTTATAATTATAACAATTGAAATAAAAAGCTGAAAGAGATAAAAAAAAAAAAAAAACTTCATACAATATGGGCTCAATAAATGTTCCATCGATGGTGTACAAATAAATATTATAAGAGATGTGGTTATGCCTTGCAAATATCATCGCTAACAAAGCAGACAGCGAACCAAATATATCAAACAGCATCATAGAAGAGAGAGAGAGAGAGAGAGAGAGAGAGAGAGAGAGAGAGAGAGAGAGAGAGAGAGAGAGAGAGAGAGAGAGAGAGAGAGAGAGAGAGAGAGAGAGAGAGAGAGAGAGAGAGAGAGAGAGAGAGAGAGAGAGAGAGAGAGAGAGAGAGAGACAGATGTGAAAAATTAAACTGCTGAGTATAGAGTTACGGAAATCAATGGTCACCTGTATCTATTTATTCTATAACTCAAGTTTATCATGAAATATAGTGACAATACGTTCCATATCTTTTGCATTTCCATATTTGAAAACAATTTGCATCTTTAGACATGCATGCCTATTCACCATTCAGTAGCAAGAAATCCAAATGCAGGCCGTGAGTCAATATCTCCTTGTAAGTTCCGGAAGCCGTGATGCTACAA
Source organism: Portunus trituberculatus (assembly GCF_017591435.1). NCBI lineage: Eukaryota > Metazoa > Arthropoda > Malacostraca > Decapoda > Portunidae > Portunus > Portunus trituberculatus. The sequence goes on from NC_059270.1 coordinate 12,730,278, forward strand.
CCCGACCGTAACTCCTTCCCGAGAGCAAGGAGGTGACAGAGCGAGTGACGCAACTAACCCTCTCTGCTCTAAACATTTTGACACTTTGCTCGACGTCCGACTCTGCCACTACGGTACTGAGACACTAAGACTTGGCATCAGAAACACACACACACACACACACACACACACACACACAGCATACTCTTGTCTGGTGCACTCATACTGGTCGTTCTAAGAGCTTGGCACCGAAGACACACTGAAGTGGCTAAAGAGAAAGGCTGGATAGAACCAGGCGTGGGCTCTGCCGTCCACCAGACTTCTTTCTACTCCAGCCATTTCCTCATCATCACGTGTACGAGCCCCGTGTGTTATGACCGGAAATGTCTTCGTTATGTATCCCTCTGCCAGCTCACTTAGCACAGCGCTCAAAATAAAGGGCGGTTATTCAGGGTGTGATCCTTACTCCTCTAAAAACTACAGATAACGTAGAAACTTATCTGAAATATACAATGACTTTTCAGAAATTAAGTACTATGTGAATCGTCTTGACACATAACTATATATTGGCATTTTGTTTTGTTTTACCTTACACTGAGTAATATGTTATGTCACAGGAAAGGAAAGTACCATAATATTACGTGTTGCTTCTCTAACCACGAGTTGTAACAGTCACCCAAATAGGACGGCGCGGCACAGCACGGTTTTCTTCTCGCCTGCCGCGCCAAGGGTAACTGAGCAGGTTCTCGGACACGGCACGACTCAGGTACGGGGATTGAGAGGGTGTCACGTCAAGAGAGACAAATATAGGACCGGATTATGAAACACTTCTGCGCTGCACCTCTACTACATTCAAAAGCCTCCACGAAGTTGAAGTTACACGGGTTTTCAAAAGTATATATATATTTTTCCAAGGCTAGATACAGATTACCATGGTTTCTACTTTTTGACTAATGAAACACTCTTGAGAAACGGTTTGATCATTTCTGTGACTCTTGAAAATAGTCGTGATAAGAGAGCAGAGAGTTTCAGAATACGGACCACGGACACACTCAAGGGCACGGATCTGTATTATTATTATGAATGCACCTATATATGTGCAGAAAGGGGCAGAAAGACCTTGGAATATGGTGGTTGGCTGTCGTAATTAAAGTTAGTATTATTATGAAGTTAAGGTAAGTCTATACATACACAGCCTTGAGAGAGATTATTTCAGTAAGGCAATTCAAGGCCAATAGTACGTACATAGTCAGCATGTAATGTTTCTGGGACGTTTATTTGAGATGCACAAAATATCAATCATTCTCGAGAGGGAAATACAAACATGAAAATTGAAAAGCAAAGAAAAAAAAATCAGACTAACTGGATTTTTTTTTTTTTCGTTCGTTACCTAATGAAACAGAACTATATACAGTTATTGTACTGTCGGGAGAGTTTTGGCTAAATGTGGCACCGGAGTTCAGGAAAGAAAAGTTACAAAGGAAAGAAATAGTTGGGATTGGGTGGGTTGGGAGAGCCTTCCTCCCCATTGGTTGTGGAGAAACGTGCTGTGCTTCCATTGGTCCTCGTCGCCTCCACAACACGAGGCGACCACTAGCCAAATATAAAAGTCTATGACACATTGTTATATCGCCATTATTATCATCATCACCATCATCACTATCATCATCATCTTTCCACATTCATCCTGCTGTGCGAAGAAAAACATTGCCTTTTCACTAATTGACCAGGATGATAAAAAAAAAGTCTTGACAACTAAAGTAATCAAATTTTGCTGTACGATTTCATTTTTTTTTTTTTTTAATCAATCACACCAGATCATATACTTATGGCGAAACAATTTTGAATTTCATAGGAAAATATAATCAATGTGAGCTAGTTTTCGCAACGCATCCTTCCTTCATTTGTATCCTAACTACTTCGTTCACTCCCTAACCGTTACTTAAAACAGTAACATTATTTTTTATCTCGTTTCATTTTTACATGAGAGAGAGAAGAGTTCAGGGAAATGCAATTGAAAAATATAATCATGTTAAAATAAGCTGAGCAGAAGGGAATTTCAGTCAAGATGGAAAGTTACATTCTAGATATTCCTTGATTCTTCTCCTTCAAACAGTTCAAATTGCAAAAATTTAAGTAAAAAATGTCATTTTTCCCCTTCCTATGCATTCACTGTTGAACGAAACCAAGGCAGATCATCTGTTTGTTTGAGTTTGTCAAGATGCTTAGAATCGTCATGTAAATAATATACATACAGAAATACGCCACTAACGTCAAGAGTCAGGCTGAGACACACCCTGCTCATGCACCAATACAAACAATCCTAGTATGTACATGAAACACTCATTAACTATACTTAACATTATACGAGTATATCCGCATTTCATACACTCGTTCGCTGTCTCTCTTTTTCTCATTACTTCAAAGGTCATGGCATTCACCTTCACTAAGCTTTACGTATTGTAACTAAGTCCAATTCATATACATTTTCTTTGCTCTTCATGCACTGAAATGACGTGTTTGGTCCTTAGTGAGCCATTTGGCTGGTATCCACACGAACATCTCTCACGTAAGAACTTGTAAACTAAAAACGACGTTCACTTATTTGGTAGAAAACTTGTATTTCTATATGCAGGACTATCTTGGTCTGTCAGCTCACAAGGAGAGCCGACGGTGTGTGGACAGGGGGAAGAAAGTATGCAGGTGAAGGTACAAGACGTGGAGGAGGAAATACGTGGAGGAACTTATAATAGGGAAAAAATAATATAAAATTCCTTGGTTTACACAGCGACAGATTCAGACTCCTGAAGGCATGGAAGAAAAGAGAAAGAAAATATGGTTAGTATCAATTTTTACTACATATATATAAAGCATTGTTAGTATAAATACATTACACTGGCCAGTAATTCAAAAGTTAATGTTAGTATGTTAGTATATATTCTCTAAGAACTCTTCTCTATATACAATCTCCACGAAGGGGCAGTTATCGTGACAGGATAAGAAATAACTGGTTTCATCTTGATAAAGTTAGATTTAAAAAAGATAAGGAAGGAAGCATGTTTTCAAAATGAGAGTCCAACAAACTCAGTAATTAGGCAGCTTTAAAAGATGATTAGACAAATTTATGGATGGAAATGATACGTGGAAAAAAGTAAATATGTTTCATACAGGGACTGCCACATGAAGATTTGATGGTTCCTTGCAGTTTTCCATATTTTTTATACTCTTACATTTTTAGTATCAATCATCATGCAACCTATCAATGTGTCACTATCAATTTATTCGTCTAACGCCATTACGTCTTTTTTTATGTTCTTCCATTCTTACTGTACATACTAGCAGTCTTATGTTCAACTTCATGAAATAATTCTAAAGACCATATATGAAGCGTTTTGTTCTCAACCCGACTGCTATCAAAGGCCTGTAATTGAAGTGACACGGGCTGGGAAGAGTGGTTTATGGTCTTACTTCCACAAAATTTCATCATACACATGAGGAACATCGTTAAAAACCTGGCTAATCATATTTGTGGTTTTGGAAGATGATAGTGGTGAGAGACAAAGAGTTTCTGAATATAGGCCTACCAGCCACACTCACCGCCACAGGGTCGGATAGGAGCGTGTCAGCTGTCCCGTCCCCGTCAAGACTCGTCACGCCCTTCACCAAGTCTTCAGGGAGCTCGGGGGACCTGGCTGGCTCCTGTGTGTCCAAAGGAGAGGTCTCCTTACCATCGGGGTCTTTCCTCTCCTCGGCTTCCTCCTCTTCCTGTCCCTCCTCTTCACCCTCCCTCTCATTATCTATACCTGAGGAAGAAAGAAAATACGGTTTAGAAATGAGAAGCGGAGGGGTAAAATCTATAAATGTTACTACTACTACTACTACTACTACTACTACTACTACTACTACTACTACTACTACTACTACTACTACTACTACTACTACTACTACTACTACTACCACTACTACTGTTGTTGTTGTTCCTAAAATGTTGAAGATGATGCTAAAAAATACATCAGTGTTGGGGGAACATTTATGCTAGAATCCGGAAAGTGTGCACCAAACTATACCATATAATTACTGTTTGTGAAGACTTATTTATAGACAAACACATCAGATTTTAAGATTATACAGCTGCAGAGAGAGAGAGAGAGAGAGAGAGAGAGAGAGAGAGAGAGAGAGAGAGAGAGTACGGTTATGTAAACAAACGAGCAAAAAGACAGACAAAAGGACAGACAGGCAAAAACAGAGATGGAACAAATCGATAAAGACACAGGGAAACAAACAAGCAGACAGACAGGCAGGCAGACAGACAAACAGACAGACAACAATCAGTAATGCAACAAAATAACACACGTACAGAAACAAAACACGCAGGGGACATTTAACAAAAAGCTTAAGGACAAAGACGAAAGGATAACATGGGACCAAGTCTGGTAAAAAGAGTAGGAGGAATTAATAATGCGAGACACGACAGAGAGAGGGAGAGAGAGAGAGAGAGTGTGTGTGTGTGTGTGTGTGTGTGTGTGTGTGTGTGTGTGTGTGTGTGTGTGTGTGTGTGTGTGTGTGTGTGTGTGTGTGTGCAGAGGTCAAAATGACATACCTTTAACATAAAAACAAAGCAAAACTATATATATACATTGAAATATTTCTAGAAACACAACGCTAATTGCAACAACAAAGTGTCACGAGAGATTGGTGAAAAGATAAAACTCAGAGTAATAGGAGCAGACAACGAGCACCTGGTAATGAGAGAGAAAGGATGAGGAAAAACGTGAAAACTTAATATACTTACTATTCCCATCCTGCTCCTCGCCCACGCTGGCAACCTGAAGGAGGGAGGAAAAGGAAAACAGTTAGATGATTTACCACAAACCAGCAGGTGACTAAAAGCACCTCTCGCATTCTTATAGCTGACCCCCGCACATTTCTCAGTCACACTATTCTTTTTTTCCGTACATTCACTGTAGGAAAGCCGACTGTTTGTGGAGAAATGATTCAAAATAACGTCTTTTTTCAGTATTTTCAAATAGGAAGATTGTTATACTTTTATAGGTGACTAGTTTAATACTGAAAGCAAGCAATGATTCTTCAGTTTTCTTCCCTCCTTAAGGCTAACTAACACATTAAATTAGAGAATGAAGGAGGGCAATTATCAGGGGAAGCACAAGTAAATGAATAAGTAAAAGTGACTTACAGGTAACAAAATATTCCATGACAAGCAATGATTCCCCTCTTCTCGACCTTCCTCAAGGCTAGTTAGCACAATATATCAAGGAATTGAGGAGAACAATTAGAGAACGTACCACTATAATCAAACAGGTAACAAACTCTTTCACGCTTTCACAGGTGACAAGAGACTCAACAACAAGTAATGACTATCCTCTGTTCTCGCCCCTCCTCAAGGCTGGCCGATCCAATAAGCTCAACTGCCTGAACAGATTAGAAGGAGCAATGAAGTAGCAATTAAGTGTCGCCCCAAACACCTCCGCACCTTCAACTGGAAGATAGCGAGTGAGTTGCAGCGCTCCGATCACGCACACACCTCACGCTCTCCTCACTTTAAATGCCCCATTATGTCTATTTTTGTCGGTTGCTTTTTCTGAGTCACCTTACTGCAACGTCATAGTCTCTTATGCACACAGGCACCCACAGCTTCGCCCACACACACACACACACACACACACACACACACACACACACACATACACACCATCGTCATTTTACAGTAATTCAGTCACGCACCAGCCCTTCTTTGTATTCAATTATGCATACTAATCAAATTCAGACAGCTTACCTCGAGTGTTCATGTGAATGATGAGCACAACGGCAAGGTAAATAGTTATGGAAATACGTATGTACAGGAGAATCCAGAAAGGGTTATTCTAGAATCTAACTGGTCAACTGAGCGAATACAGATGAAAGTACGCAATAACGTCATAATTTACTATTCCAACAGCAAGTGTCACTTTATTACATATCAGATATACTTATGATACCAAATATTTGAGTTTAAACAAATTGATGTCTTTTTACAGTATGATATTCTCACAGCTACTTGCCTATTATTTTAATGTCATAATAAAATATTTTCTTAAGGCGGGGGTTGTTCAAATGCGATCCGTATACACTTAGAGTACCAAATATTTCAGTTTTCACGTTACTACAAGTTTACTGCTTTATATTATCACCTCTGCTTTTTATTCTTATTTTTATGTGACAACATCAAGTACTCTTATGGTGACACATAGGTCTAGTGCCTCCGTCGTGCAGCGCCTGCCGTGGGGCTCTAAATCGGTGAACCTAGATACCTATCTGAACCTGGATACAGTGGGCAAACAGTTCAAGCAGCTGTTAATCCTTCGCTTGGCTTGATCGATAAATGGGTACCTGAAGAAACCCCTACCTCCCTTGGTGAGGGATGTCATCCACCACAGACTCAAAGGCCAGGATGAGCGCAAAGGTCACTCTCAGCTACATATAATTGTGTATGCCGCCAGCTTCATTTTTCACATTTCAAACGATGCACCTGGGAGCAAGTACGCCGTGTGGCGGTGATTAGGCAGAATTAATACAATGTAAGGTAGTTGTATACTCACTGCATTACGTGTTTGAGTAATTACGGAGAGTCATTATACGTCTAAAAATAGAATTTACCCCTCTAGGTTGTAGTCGAGAGGCGTCATAGATGTCTCGTATGTAAGTGTAACATAAAGGAAAGAAAATTCATAACCAAATTCAAGAGCAATTAAGACAGATGAAAAAAGTCACTGTGAGCATCAGTATAAAACAAAGCCTCACATTTCATCTGCAACATTTACCCCTTCATACTTGTATAATAATAAAGAGATGTTCATCAGGTGTCTAGACTTTGAAATAGAGGCGTAGACCCCAGCTTAGTTAAACCAAATGCTGCCATGCTGTGCTGACCCAGCTGGATCCCACTGGTCATTCACACTTAGTGCGTAATAAAAGAGCGCATTTCAAACTTTCATCAATACCATGTTACAATTTCCTAATCCCTAAACAATATCTTTAGGCCAACATATTTTTACAGGTGCACAATAAACCCTTTGAAAATACTGATAATATCGAAGCATTGTTAGATTTCCTTGCGTTAGGCTGCTCATATCATAAGCGTCCTGGATTCCACTGGTGTGCGACAGACAAAAAGTTTAGTCGAATAAACAGACAGCATTTAGAGAACAGACTTAATCGTGTACGCAGAATAATTATCGCAGCCTTGTTCTACTTTTCAGTCAAGGATGGACCACGAGTATACGTCTGGCCTCCTTTTCTGTCTCTTTATAGTAAACATTCAGTATTATTGTTATGTTCAACGACAACACGCGATCCATGTTCTGGTTCGCACATCACCTCGTCCACAGGCAAGGTGAAGCTCGTGGTGGTGGTGCATTGTGACTGTTGCCGCCAGCACAAAGGCTGCAGTGTGGCCTTCAAACGTGTTGTCTTCTAGGCGACGAGTAGTGTTTGAATTAAAGAGCTTGGTAGAATTAAACTGGATGCCGTGATAGAGCTGCAGTGTGTGTGTGTGTGTGTGTGTGGATGGGATGGAGTGGATGTTGTGCGTAGATAAACTCCACTTATTAAACAACAGATGTTAGATATTTTCACTATATCTTCTTATACCTAATCATTATGCATTATATTGTGATTAGATTTGCATGGTGCAGTAAGGAAATATATACGCAAGACAAATTTTTTTTTTTTTTTCATTTAAGTGAAAGAGAAAGTATTACTGCAGAGACATCAGTTGCATTCTACACTTTTGGGAAGCAAACACGAGGTCAGTCACAATGCACCCTTTACTCTGAGACTTAGTGCTAAAAATACACATTCCGTCCTTATTCTTCAGTGACCACGTCGAGGGAGCATCCAGGAATAGCCAGGAACTTCAGTGAAATAGACTCAGTAATCAGGTTGCTAATGCCGAGTCATTAGGTAACTATAAAGGGAGACTAGACAAATTCATGGAAGAGGATGATCGGTGAAAAGAGTTAGACACGTTTCAGGAGCTACCACGTGTAAGACTTAGAGATTCTTGCCGCTTTCCTTATTTTTTGTCATAGGCTTGTTTTCTTATCAATGTCAACCCTGCTAGTCATTACAAATTCAGTGCTAAGGAAAAAAGAAGAGAGACATCCGGTGCTCTTTCCTTGATGTTCGGTAGACAAGAACCTCCTCATTAACAATCACTACAGCAAAATGAAATACACATCCCGTCGTCTTCCTTATCCCGTCGTCTTCCTTCAGTACAGAACGCGAGGAGTGAAAAGGAGTAACCAGGAACTTTCCCACTTTCCCACCCACCAGAAAGACTCCCTCGCGCCACGCTCAATACTCTACTACACCAATACACGAACACGAAAATCGTTACACAGAGGGAAAAGTCCAACTAGGAATGTACGTATTACTTATCAAATATCCATGGCTAGTGGGGCTAAATTTAGCTCCTCCCTCCGCGCGTTTGCAAATAATTGAACACAATCGTTGGAGAAATGATCAACGTTGCATGTTTTCTTCCTTGGCGTTTGTGGTGGCGGAGCGCGAGGCCACGTGTGACATCCTGGTTTCCTTACATACGAACACACCCGGATATACGAGTGATTATCATTTTAATGCAAGGCTGCGGCACAAAATCCAAAGTATAAGAACTGTAAAGAAAAAAATATGAGAAAACAAGGACTCCCGTGAGAAATCATTAGTTGTAGACGTGACAGGTTCTGTATAAATCATATCTGTCTGTTTCCACCTGTCATTCCTATCAACAATTTGTATGATTTCCATCAAAAGCTCCCTACAAATTTATCCTATTAAGAATCAGTTTCTTCCTTATTCTTCTTTCACTTAACTAATAACACGGCAAATATTATCTATGGATGTGTTTCCAAACAAATAAATACTCTGCTCAGAAACTGATACTTTACCCTTACAACAACCATTAATTCTTATTTATCAATTTTATTTATTTAGTCATGTTATTATCTTAAAGTGCATGGAAAGGCGAGTTCAAGCTTCACAGGTCTTGCAAAGGAAATGAAAAGAAAACACTCACAAACGGAAAGATATATGACACGCTGTTAGAACCAAGACAATGCTGTGCAATATCTGTATTTATTTCCTTATATTCTTGTAATGTATACTATAGATTTTTGTATTTTTGATACTCTACCCTTATATCTTTGTCTAGGGGGTGGGAGGCAAGGTCCATCCTCCTCCTTTATTGCATTTTATAATTAATGCAGCAATAAATGTATCAATCAATCAATCAGTGAATAAGGAGTTTTAAGATATGTCACGTAAACTTTTCGATTGACATATTTCTTTTACATGTACATTTCTCTTGCTTTATTGTAGTTTCCCTTATGTCCTTTTACTATGATCATTGATGGCTCATTCTCACCTTCAGGCATCTTCATGGGGCAACAATACTGACAAGAGTGGCTTCATATTCTTCATAGTAAACTATTTAGAGCGTCACTTATAACACGCCAATTCAGCAGAATCGCAATCGAAGGCAATAAAACAGAGTGACAAGTTAGTGCATTTCCAAGGCAAGTGTTAAAATCAGGGCCATCAACAAAACACAAATGTAAAACTTATTAATATTTTCTTGCTTACTGGGGCTAATACCTTCCTTTTCTCTCCATTCCATTTGTTTTCAGCTCTTGACTACTGTCCCTAAAACATCAAAATAAAACACAACGCCATTTTCATCACTTCCTAACCTTTCTAAACCACTTTCATAACTTGGGTACGTGTCCAAAACAACACTGCGCAACGAATTAAGACGAATGAGCTACTTAAGGAAGGAAATGAAACCAGTCAATGGACAAAACCCAAAATAACCACATAGAATATTCATCATCTTACGTGCGCGCCACAGATTATGCGAGTGTCAGGATCAGAGGAAAAAAAAGTCCAAATTGTCATGAGAATCAATAAGCTGAGAGTGCCAGACCTTGCCAGACCTTGCCACCCGCCGGACTGAACTGACCCGCCATCGACCCAATCTGACGAGACGGAAGTAAGATGGATAATTGGTCCCATGTGAGAGAGAGAGAGAGAGAGAGAGAGAGAGAGAGAGAGAGAGAGAGAGAGAGAGAGAGAGAGAGAGAGACTAATCACTAAATGTTATAACTACACAACCTATTCCTTGCAAAACTTTCTCGCGTAAAACATTGCAACACTTACTCAGAAATCCGTAGGTGAGACCGTTCCCTCAATACTGTGGGTGGAGAGGGAAGGGTGCGTACCTACACATAATGAAATCACCCTATGCCGTGTTTGATGTGCACCGATTCGACAAAAACCACTTGCTAACCTGCTGCTTTTCTCAGGTAATAGTTCCGTCACTGCGTCTCGTACTGATTCCGTCCCCTGCATTCCACCATACACGTGATTCCTGTCTAACGCGGTAAGACACGCATCGCTAACCTGTACTTTTCAAGGTTACTGTTTTTGTCCCTGCGTTTCATATCTATTAACGTATTCAATACTATAGATGTGCTCCAGACTTCACCAAATCCTCTATTAGTTAGTTATAATTGAGTTTGTAAGGTAAAATTGTGCAGACTGAGTATCTATATGATTTGTATCCACTCGATATGGATAAGCATCATCCTTAACTTAACAAAAATTGTCTATTGATACTTAGAGCATAACAAAATCCATGCCACGGTCGCGAAAAAAGTTAATTATTTGACACCTGTGAATATTTTACGTTCCATATGTTATCTTACAAGTTAAGGATTCATTTTCAAAAGACACCATTGACAGCAAAAGTCCTCCTGTTTTTTAGCTTTATTTTCACCCTAAGTCTTTTAAAGTAACTCAGATGAATCAATACGTGGTTTATTAGTTCACTAGCAGTCAAGGGAATGAGTATTTGTTTAAGGTACTCAGAAGGAAATGGAGGAAAGAACCAAACTACTTATTGACCGTGGTTGTTAGACTGGTGGTGGTGGTGGTGGTGGTGGTGGTGGTGGTGGCGGCAGTCAATAGCTTCCAATAAGATTTTCATGGTGCGTTCTTTGTAATTGAATTTATAATAAGGTAAACACACTGAGCCGCGAGTTGGATATGTTGTATTGAATTAGTAGTATAGGTGTTAATGTATGTAGCAATGGTGGTGATGATTGTAATAGTGGAGGCGGCACTCGTGGTGGCGGTAATGTAGTAGTAGTAGTAGTAGTAGTAGTAGTAGTAGTAGTAGTAGTAGTAGTAGTAGTAGTAGTAGTAGTAGTAGTAGTAGTAGTAGTAGTAGTAGTAACAGAAGCAACAAAGCTACTTTTACAATCACACTATAAGAAGAAATGATGTTGCGAAGATAATGCTACATCTTATCACGTGCGGAAGTGTGTTAAGGGTCTTCTGAGGTTTGGCATGGAGGCGATAGGCAGAGTGGCGGGCGAGACCTCAAAAGAAAGATAAGTAGCACGTAGCATACAAGCGTTAATATTTCATCTTGAGGTTCACAGCAACACACAGGAATTAGGTTAAAAGTATGTTGAACTCTGCTCTTACTACGCCTTATGTTTCTTGCCAATACACTCATCCTTGTAGTGTTCCTTTCTTATTTCCGTTGTGTGGGAATATCTTTTTAACGGCTACAGAAATTAATATTCACACTTTCCTAAATGATTTCTTTTTTAATGATGATGCAGACTATTTGTTAAACTCTAACCAGAATCATGAAAACACTTCTAGAACAACTTCTAAAACAGTATAATTTTGTATTGTTACGCATCTTTAAAATCTTTGTTCTCTAATAAGTTTGAGTGAGTAATTATGATTTTTTGAATGTCTTTTATCACTGATGATGCGGGATAATCATTAAACTAACATTAGGAACATGAAAAAAAACTCTTAAAACTTCAGTATCTTCCAGTAGAGACTGTTAAGAGAGAGATTAGGAGCAGGTAAGTTTTAAAGAAAGTTATCCACTGTCAGACTCTGAGCGAGAGATTTTTGTCTGAGTGTGTTGTGTCCTTTATTCTTACCATTTCCTTCTTGACTTCTAAATGTTAGTTACGACAGATGAACATTGACTAGTTCCTTTGCTTTTTTTCATGCTTGAATGATTTGCACACATTTGGTTTGTATGAATGTATGTGTGTGTGTGTGTGTGTGTGTGTGTGTGTGTGTGTGTGTGTGTGTGTGTGTGTGTGTGTGTGTGTGTGTGTGTGTGTGTGTGCTTGTTTGTCTCACCTGACCCCAATGTGGCGGCGTCCTTTAAATCAATCAATCAATCATTTTTTTTTTGTTTCTCTCTCTCTCTCTCTCTCTCTCTCTCTCTCTCTCTCTCTCTCTCTCTCTCTCTCTCTCGTGAATCAATACCATCGTAAGTTACGTAAAAATGCAGGCAAAGGGAGAAGGGAGGAGAGGGATAGGGGAGAGGAAGAAAGGAGGGAGAAGAAACGACTTGATATGCAAACACAATGAATGATTCTTGGAAATCTGCAACACACACACACACACACACACACACACACACACACACACACACACACACACACACACACACACACACACACACACACAGAGGCAAAATTAAATATAAAAAAGATTACTCAACAATGAAAAGTAATGCAATTTTGCCAGCAATTATACGAAAACGTCGCTCATTTTACGCTCAACTTCCTTATTATTATTGGTCAATGATTCTCTAACTCTCACTCTCTCTCTCTCTCTCTCTCTCTCTCTCTCTCTCTCTCTCTCTCTCTCCGATAAACTCCTATTTACACCTAGTATAGTCACCCTTTGAGGAACTGACAGCCTCGCATATCAAAGAAAACCTGACAAGCGTTATTGGAAGTCGGTAAAGGCGTCGCTAGAATTATTAAGTATACTGGGAGTTCCACCCTTCCGCTCTATTTTCATGCAAGATCGATTTTCCTATGAGGCGAGCAGAGTGAAGCATGTAAGTGTGTGGAGTTGGGATGGGGGGAGAGGCAAGGCAAGGACGGAAGGGCGCCGCGAAGAGTAGGATAGTGAAGTAGGGCGAAGGGTGACTGGACTGCCCGCTGAAGGTATGCATGAGTAAGTGACTTGAGTTTGGATATTGACGTGGTAAGGAGTGCGCGGCGGAGGAAGGTGATGTAAAGTAAAGTAGATTAGATTAAAGGGTAATTCGGAAGAAAGAGAGAATAGAAAATGTGGGAGCAATATAGTGGCTGAATGGTGAGGTTAAAACTGTTTGAATTACCAAAAATATATAAAAGATTTAGAATACGGTTATTTTATTTGCAAGATGGACAAATAAGAAAGAAAACACTTTTGAGAACGGCGCCACGAATGGAAGGTGAACTGAGGTAAAAAGAACCCAAGTTAATGATAATGAGGAATTAAAAAAATCACTCAAAACATTCCAATGAATACAATATGAGAGGATAGGAGACTGTCCAACAAAATCGAAAAGTTGAAAAGAAAAGAATGCCAAAATTGGAATCTAAACAAGGACATTGCGATTGAATAAGAAATAGTTAACTCAATACAAATAAACAAAAAGAGCTTATTCTTGAGTTACAGTACTGATATGAAGTGAAGAAAACACATCATACAGAAAAATAAAAGCAAAAAATATATACGAAAAAAAATAAGAAAAAAACGAGCAATATTATGAATTGCTCAGCCTAGAGAAAAAAGAAGAAGAAAAGTAAACAGATAAATCAATAACACTCAAAAAACTACCTCAAGAATAATCAAACCACGAGAATCAATGCGGAATAAACCAACGGATGCATTTTTCACGTGACAGATTTTGCTAAGTTGACCTAGAAGAGAAGGTGGAATGTACGGAAGAGGGAAGTGGATTGCGCTCTGCCGATAACATGCTATACAGCGCTGCATCAGATAGGGAAGTGTCATTTATTAAGGGATACACGTTGTCTTGCATTTAGAGACCTAGGTAAGGCGCTAGTAAGGAGTTTAGGTTGAGAGAGAGAGAGAGAGAGAGAGAGAGAGAGAGAGAGAGAGAGAGAGAGAGAGAGAGAGAGAGAGAGAGAGAGAGAGAGAGAGAGAGAGAGAGAGAGAGAGAGAGAGAGAGAGAGAGAGACAGACAGAAATAGACAGACAGTCAGACAGACAAACAAACAAACAGACAGACAGACAGAAACAGAGAAAGAGAGAGAGAGAGACAGACAGACAGAGAGACAGACAAAAACATTAACAAAAACAAATAGAGAGATAAAGTAAGTTAGAATCTCTCTCTCTCTCTCTCTCTCTCTCTCTCTCTCTCTCTCTCTCTCTCTCTCTCTCTCTCTCTCTCTCTCTCTCTCTCTCTCTCTCTCTCTCTCCACATATAGCCTTACACGATGACACAAAAGAGAGCATACAAATAATATCTGCTCATGTTTTGTTTCTGAATCATCGACATAAGAGAGCAATATAGCAAGAGAATACACGTGAAGGGGTTCCGTAATTCATTCACTCTTCCTTCCGTTATTAGAGTTTTCATTTATCAACAGTTTTATGAGAAGATTCTAGCCATCCTTTTTTTTATTGTCATTTGGTCTGTTTATTGTCACTCTCCCCGTCGTGTTTCTTCTCTGTTAGACGCTATTGTGAGCATAAGCCTTCTAGTTCCATTCACACTTCATTTTTCTATCTGATTTTGACGTTAATTAATTCAGATGACAGAGTAGAAATATTGGATAGATTTTTTTAACCCCATCAGTACTGGGACGCATTTTTACCATGAGTTTTGAGTATGGTTTGACGATTTTATTTACACTAGCAAGGTTCTATGCTGGTCAGAAGGTTAATAGTCCAGAGTCTTCACTGTTTTAATCCCCCCCATGATATTTTGAAGCTGTATAAAATCACGTAATAGTAACCGGAATAAATATAAAGACATGTCATGGTATTAAAGGGTTAAGTGAACGTAATCACACACACACACACACACACACACACACACACACACACACACACACACACACACACACACACACACACACACACACACACACACACACACACACACACACACACACACACACACACACACACACAGCAAGAATAAAAAAACAAATAATAAATAAAAAGAAACCTCTAGATAACGCCACATAAAGTTTACTGCCCGCCCACCAAGACAAGATAAATAAAACCTGAAGGGAGGAACAAAAATAGGAAGGAAGGAGGACAGAAAAGTATGTAAGTAGGAAGGAAGGAGGGAGGGAGGGAAGGAGAGGAAGACACACACACACACACACACACAGAGGCAGACAAAGTTCAGGGATGCATGAATGACTGAGGGGAGGCAGACACAGCAAAAGGGCACCCGGTGAAACGTTGCAAAAGTAATGATGTTTGACCCACTTCTGGAAACACCGCTAGTCGCCTTTTTTCTTCCGAGTAATGTCTCCAGAGCTTGTTGAGGTCACGAAGTTTGCGTGTGTTCAGCTGAGTGTTTAGAAATGTAAAGGACACTGGTGGTGGTGGTGGTGGTGGTGGTGGTAGTAGGTGCTCTCTCTCTCTCTCTCTCTGGTGATTCGTTATACAATCCTATTAAACTTTAAATGCCTTCTCCCAGTCGCGTCTTTTTCTCCCCAACTAAATCATGTCTTCCCATCTTCCATAATTCTCTTCCTACTTCTTATCTTCCTCCTTCTCCTCCCCCCCCTCCTCCTCCTCCACCACTTCCACCTCCTCAAGCTGTGTCCTCCTTCCTCAGGATCGCTCTCCCTCACCGCGGCCTCGATCTTCCTTGTCAATAATCCGTTATGTACTCAAATATATATTGCACCGTGTTGATTCAGAGAGGCGGCACGAATCTCATGTTGAGGCTGATAGACTTTGTGCCACCCTAGACACACACACACTCTCTCTCTCTCTCTCTCTCTCTCTCTCTCTCTCTCTCTCTCTCTCTCTCTCTCTCTCTCTCTCTCTCTCTCTCTCTCTCTCTCTCTCTCTCTCTCTCTCTCTCTACAACTTAGAAAGGAAAATTATGTGAATATGAAAACCATCTGCTTGTAATTAGACTTCAAGAGAATATCTTTTTTTCTTTTTACAAGTCATTTTTTTGCTAGTGATATTGTGGAGCAGCGAGCATTGCCAGACTTAATACTTATTCCACTGGTTTATAGATGGCAGCATTGCTCTCACTAACATTTACTTTCAATCCAGTGAGATGAGACCTTAAATTTCAGTTGGTTTCGTCGTCCCTCATCGTGCTAAGTAATTTATAACTATCCGTTGGTCGGTTGGGAGTTGACACTTACTCGTACAATTTTTTCTTTTTTCTCAGCACAATGCACAGACTGATGCTTGCAGTTCGTGACATTTTCCAGTTCGCCGAACGTATCTCGCTACGACTGATTTAAATTAAATATGAATGAAAAACCATTAATTCATAAATATCAAGGACGATGCAGGTAAAAGATGACATTATAGATTTCCTACATTGATGATTCTGTCAATTATGCACTTTGATGTTTTTTTTCAAGTATTTACGTCCGGGTACCTGTGATGACCGATGTAATTTGGTGTTTTCTTGCATAATATCAGTCCTACAAACATCGTGAGTTCTGATATTGCATATTCTTTCATTCCCTCCCGTGTACATTGTGTAGCACAAATACTTTTTTTTCTGTCTGCAAGATCTCTAGCCAAAGGCAACAATACTGGCAAACAAGGCTCCACTGAAGGTGTCAGTCTCTTAGAAGGACAGACCAGAAGAAAATCCAGAGTTATATTGTGAATCATGTTTCATTCCTTCCAGTTTGCTTTGTGTAAGACTACATGTATATATACTTTTCATATAAGACGGACTCCTGCATAGGGCAACAAATATCGGCAAAAATGTACGTACTAGATTATCAGTCTTTTAAAACGAGTCTGACAGCTTGTCCAAAGAAATCTGTGAAGTGTCTTTAGATTACAGAAATGTCTATGTATTTAGTGAGTTTGATCAATCGATGATGGCACCTCAGCTTTGAGGCCATAGGAGTGTGGACCGAAGTAGGTAAGACACAACCTACCCAAACAGCAGCATTCGTGTCCCGCGTGTTTCAGTCAGTAAAGGGACACAGTATCGACAGGAGAGAGATGTAACAAGCGACCTTCACCACGGACTACGGGAAAGGATCTTTATCCGTCACTGAGTCAATGCAATGTGCGTGTCGCGCTACAGGTCTACATGTGTCACGTGTACATAAAGCATTTACACGGCTGGTGATCGTTATGTGGTCGGAAGTGTGACCCGAATGTGAGGCTCACCTTTACAAATACCCGGTCACCTCAGTCTCTGGACGATTTAACTTTTGATGACTACGGTAAGTAATTGCACTGCAGCTGCAGAAAGGTGAAGAGATATTTACGTAACTAACTGAACTTCCAGTACAACCATCAGCTGTAGAAAGCTCATAAGATATTCAGAAGAATTACTGACATTTAAACCTGTAGAGCTGATGTAGGACCTGATGACGTTTGCGCCCGTAGATCTATTTGTGACCCAAAGAACTAGTTCTCTAACAAGAGGAAAGGACGAAAGTAGAGCACAGGGAGCAGGTGATAAAGCCTTCCAGTGTACTTTCTTTGAGCAAATACCTCCATCCCTTTGTCATCGTATTTCTTGTCTTGTCTACGTAATCTGACCGAGATTCTGGAATTTCCTGTTACTTTCTAAATTTGCTTTACCTATGACTTGAACTCTTTCAGTGCGAGGAAAAACGTTTCAGACATCTCTTTTTACTATACTCTTAAAAGTGGAACCTCCAACTCGGATTCTTCTTGTTTTATTTTCTTTTTGCTATCCTTCACTAGAGTTCCGTTGATATAAACATTTTTCTTCTATGATTGTTCAATGAATGGCTTATTATTATTATTATTATTATCATTATCATTATTATCATTACTATTATTATTATTATTGTTGTTGTTGTTGTTGTTATTACTATTGCAATTAATATTATTTCTATCATTATTATTATTATCATTTTAAATGTCAAAGAGAGAAATTTTAAAAGTATACCTGAGAAAACTATACCTAATCATTATTGAAATTCCATCCACACGCAGCTGTAAAGGAGGAGGAGGAGGAGGAGGAGGAGGAGGAGGAGGAAAACAAGAAGAACAAAAAGAACAAGAACAAGAAGAACAAGAACAAGAACAAGAAGAACAAGAACAAGAACAAGAAGAACAAGAACAGAAGAAGAAGAAGAAGAAGAAGAAGAAGAAGAAGAAGAAGAAGAAGAAGAAGAAGAAGAAGAAGAAGAATGAGTAAAGACAGGAAAATCAGGAAACAATTAAGCTGATTAGTTAGAATAGGTCAAGAAGGAAGAGGAGAACCCTAATGAAAAGAAAAGAAAAAGGCTACAAGGTCCCACAAAACAGCTGAGTCACATACCGCACAAAAGCAAGCAGAAGAGCCTCACCTACTCTTGTGGAATGCAGCACCTCGACCTTTTCCTTCCCAATGCACGGACCAATACCGAGGCGTGGAGTACTAATCAGACACCCACGAATCAATCAATGCTCGCCACTCTCGCTGAATTTCAAGGCCGAGCAGCAGCAACAGCCAGTGAACCGATCAATTTGCGTGTTATAAGGAAGATTTGGCGCTAAACTTCCTCCTTCCAAAAGATTTCTACACAAAAATTCAAACCAAGAATGTCGATCTGGTAGTTCAATGTAATGTTCTTTTGTATAACTCTCTCTCTCTCTCTCTCTCTCTCTCTCTCTCTCTCTCTCTCTCTCTCTCTCTCTCTCTCTCTCTCTCTCTCTCTCTCTCTCTCTCTCTCTCTCTCTCTCTCTCTCTCTCTCTCTCTCTCTCTCTCTCTCTACCTTGTGCAGTAGAGTATCCCGCATCCTGCTGATCCTTTCCTCCTCCGCCTGCTCTTCTTCAAGCACTTCCAGGGTTGCCTCTCGCAGCGTCCTCGCCACAAGCGCCGCCACCGCCACCTCGCCCTCGTCTTCCTCGTACAGCTGTCGAGGAGAAAACAGCTCTTAGGTACTAAGGGATGAAATCTCTCGTGTTTCGTATAAGGAAGGCTCTACCTAAAAGCATAAAAAAAGTTACCAAAAAATGCCAGCCATAGGTGTCAGTCCCTAAAGACTAGAGGCAAAAGTATAATTAAGAATTAGATAACTGTATTAAAAAGTTACAGTTAACGGAGATACAAAAATAGACAAGCAGCTTCAGAATAATGTGAATGTTTGTGTGAGTATTCATTCCCCAAGGCCTAATCACAAGTGGACTAGCAACCACCAGACGTTACCGTCTAAGTGCAGCCTCAGAGCTCAGTGTTACCGATTTTCTGTTCAGAGTATGACTTCACACATCGCACATCCATCCCCTGGTCAGGAGAGACAATATATAATTTCCCAGCTTGTCAACGGAAAAATTCCATAGGTAACCAATCCTTAGTGTGTTCGAATCTATGGCAGTTATGGCGGCCCTTTACAAATTCGGAATGCCATCAATGTCCGATGTTCCCATGCAGTCACCCATTCATGTACTAACCGGACCCAAAGTTGATTAGCTTAGCTGTGTTCAGCGTGGTGTGGTCGTTGGCATTCAACTCGTGTGTGTGTGTGTGTGTGTGTGTGTGTGTGTGTGTGTGTGTGTGTGTGTGTGTGTGTGTGTGTGTGTGTGTGTGTGTGTGTGTTTCACTGTTTGATCTGCTGCAGTCTCTGACGAGACAGCCAGACGTTACCCTACGGAACGAGCTCAGAGCTCATTATTTCCGATCTTCGGATATGCCTGAGACCAGGCACACACCACACACCGGGACAACAAGGTCAAGGTGTGTGTGTGTGTGTGTGTGTGTGTGTGTGTGTGTGTGTGTGTGTGTGTGTGTGTGTGTGTGTGTGTGTGTGTGTGTGTGTGTGTGTGTGTGTGTGTGTGTGTGTGTGTGTGTGTGTGTGTGTGTGTGTGTGTGTGTGTGTGTGTGTGTGTGTGTGTGTGTGTGTGTGTGTGTGTGTGTGTGTGTGTGTGTGTGTGTGTGTGTGTGTGTGTGTGTGTGTGTGTAAGGGTAACGACATGCATACTATAAAAAATACGCTAATGTAGCAGTACGTTTTATGGATATGCACAGTATAAGTACGATTATGTATATGTATGCATTATGCGCATATGAAAATACATAATTCACATTTTAAAACGCTTTATATTTAATTCGATGGTAAAAATCTTCCTCGTCCAATATGTATGACGCGTCAATATGGAAAGAGATGCATGTGAAGAAGAAAAAAACATTCTGTAACGCTAACATACAATGACTTGTGAATAATTTCCCCTGCAGTGTACTGTAGCGTTCACTTCCTCCCTGCCGCCTCACCATACTGTTTGGGACGTGTTTTGCATCCCACCCTCCTCAAGCACCCCCAAATAAATTCCGATCCTATGTATGTTTATTCTATAATGACAGTGGCGTATCGTCGAGCTGATTTAGTCTACCACAACACAAAACCATAACAAAACATGACTATAGGAAAGCTCAAGTGTGGCATGTGCATTCCATCCCGCCTCTTGCATTGCCAAACACTCCTGTCTCTGTATTTACTTACGTATATTATTTGTGAGATGTTACTGGACTCATTTAGTCAGCTGTGTATCATTTATCACGTCTCACACACCACCAAACAAGGTCCTTCTTTACTTACTCAGGTTATCGTAACACTAAGACATAACTACATGAAAGAAGTCGGTGTGTGTTATGCTTTCAACCACTAGTAATGGGATTCCTACAGTTTATTTATCTATTTTACATCCATTGTGGCATATCATCGGGATGACTAATGTTATCGCAGCACTAACACATAATTTGTTAACAATCTGGATGTGCTGGCGTGTGTTTGTGCTTGTAATGCATCTTACCACAACTTAAGTATAAACTCCTGCCCTTCCGTATTTTATCTTATCAAAGGAACATATTAGCTTTGTGAAACTATCTCTATGAAAATGTAGTTTCTAAAACAAATTTCTCGAGTACAGGCCAGTTCTATCTAATCAAAACTACACGTACATTACTAGCATCAATACAACTGCGACAGAAATTCTTTGCGTCCAGTCACTTCCTTGCGCAAGCTTTTATTACGAGTCCCAAAATTTATAGAACAATTACCCATTTGCTATGCTTCGCCTTGAACTCATTATGTCCTTGAGTTTTAAATTTATACGGCGCTCTATAGATTAACAAGAATAGGTAGTCTATCTTCACTCAAGGCTAACCCATCAATCCTTCCTTAAGCTTTAGAGTACTGTCTGAAATTCCGCTGCTGAATAGAGTGATTTACCACCATTCTCATGATCCATCGTCCTGTATACCCGCATAACACGCCGCCGCCACCACGTATATCCACTAACACACACCGCCCTCATTGCCAAGCCTCGCTCGATGTGCCGAGGAAGACAGCGTTAAGTAATAGAGTCTACCGTTCAACCAGTCTGTAAGGCAGTCTCGACCTTAAGGCGCTGTAATTAGAGGATGACACACTTGGGAGACTTCAAGGTGGGGTCTAATTAAAGGAAATGGACGCCTGGTGTGATGTGGGGGACGTGCAGAGGACTGAGTTCTTGCTATGCAGTCTGTCACGTCAGGTAAGAGGAAAGGCAGACATAAAGCAGGAAAGTTGGTAAATAGTTTGTCTAGAGAACATTCTTACTCGATTACTAAACAAAGCAAAGAGACATTAACATGTCAATGCATAAGAATATAAAGGCTTAAGAAAATATGGAAATCTACGAGAAACCGTCAGGCAAACACATGGCGGTCTCTGTATGAAACATACTTATCTATTTCCAACTATCAATCTTATCATAAGTATGTCCAATTTTTTAAGGATCCCAACTAACTCAACTTTAATATATATTTGTATGTATGTACGTGTATGGATGCGTATACATATGTACACTGCAGAGCGCACTAGTTACGAAATTAACATACGTCATGTGCGAGTTACGAATCAAAATGAAAATGGAAGAAGATGTTGTATAATTAAGGTATAATGAGGGTATAGTACATGTAATGAGAGCACATCCACATTATACGGGCGAGCCATTAGTATTCCTCTGTTGCTTGTCACTGGAATAGGAAGTACAGAAAAAGAGAGAGAGAATCTGGAAGAGCGCAAGAGTGAAGGTAATGATTTGGTTAGAAAAACTAGGAAGGTAGTGTGTGTGTGTGTGTGTGTGTGTGTGTGTGTGTGTGTGTGTGTGTGTGTGTGTGTGTGTGTGTGTGTGTGTGTGTCTATCATGTATACAGGTATAAGAGTAAGGGATGGGAGTGATGAGGTAAGGCAGTGAAGAATAAAAAGAATCAGTCGGCTGTATTGATCAGGCACGTCGATATGTTTTGCTTCTAAACACCTGAATTAAATAGATCGTTTATGCGAGAATGGAATACAACTAAGAGTGACGTCAGCAATCCAGCCGGCACACACAACGAAGCGGAGAAAGTTGCGAGAGAGAGAGAGAGAGAGAGAGAGAGAGAGAGAGAGAGAGAGAGAGAGAGAGAGAGAGAGAGAGAGAGAGAGAGAGAGAGAGAGAGAGAGAGAGAGAGAGAGAGAGAGAGAGAGAGAGAGAGAGAGAGAGAGAGAGAGAGAGAGAGAGAGAAAGCACAGAGGACATGTTAAGAGCGAAAGCGAAATGAACTTTACACCACGTTCTCTTCAGGGTATAAAAGTTCACACGGAATTATTTAACCTGAACTTCTACGAAACACGTGTTAGGAAAGGAATGCAGAGCTGGATGGCAAAATGTGTACCACGCACTCTGAAACACTTACACTTTATTTATACCATTTATACCATGTGGGCTAAAGGGGATATTTTTGCGGGTACCTCCTATCTCAAAGCCCACCCGCTAGGAAACCGTTGCCCCGAGTGAGGAAGCCCAACTTACACTCGGATCGTGGACAGAATTCTAACCCGTGCGCTTGGAGACCCCTCGGACCCCAAAGCACGCATGGTTCCACTGTACCACGGCGGCCCTTTCTCATCACCACTATTTTTAAAGGCTTTAGAGATTATTACCCAGGTTATCAAGAGGTTTTCCCCAGTTGATAATATAGAAAACTTGTTAATCTGTCACTAGAACAATAAAAGCAGCTTAACCCCTTCAGTACTGGGACTCATTTTTATCATGAATCTTTGGTGTGGTTAGATGATTTATTTATATTAGCAAGGGCTTATGGAGGTCAGAAGATTAATGGCCAGATTCTTCACTATTCTAATCCCCACATAAGTTTCTGAAGCTGTACAAAATCACCAAATAGTAAGAAGAATAAATATGAAAACGCCTCCTGAAACTGAAGGGGCTAAGAATCATGTAGCTTCAACTGGACGCTTTTGAAAGTAGTATGTCTGCCATCAAGGAGCTTTTCACAGTTCGGTCTAAAATATGCGTGTCCTTTGGCGTGTGTGTCGCGTTGGTAGTGGGCGAGTGGGATGACTCAGGGAAAGGCGATGGGAGTTATTTTGAAATGCATGCGTGACCGTCACTCATCCATCTGGGTAACATTGATTGAGAAATGAAGCGAGATAAGGGAGAAATTACCTGGCTGTACGTGCCTTTCATTCTGTGTGTGTGTGTGTGTGTGTGTGTGTGTGTGTGTGTGTGTGTGTGTGTGTGTGTGTGTGTGTGTGTGTGTGTGTGGTAACTCCCTTAAGCTCTCACTAGAATCATGAAAATACCCATGAAATTAGCTTAGAATTAGTCTATAACAAATCCGTAAATGTTTCAGAATTTGAAGGAAGATATGAAACCAGTGAGGAAATGTAAATTATTCCAGCAAACATTTGAAAACACCTAGATGATCTGTTTGGCAGGCAAAAGAAAAAGAATGAGACGGGAGAACTGAAAAAATGAATAGATAAAAAGAAAGGGGAAATGTCAAGAGGCAACATCTATTTTTAGCCAAAGGTGAAGAGTAGCAGTTGAGAATCAATACACGCAGACCAGCCAGTACTCGCGTGTCCACACAACGTAACACTGACCTCGTCCTCAAACACCTGCGTGCTCATGTCGGCGACTGCAGGAGACTGGAACACCACAGGGGGAGGGAACCCATCCTCCCCCCACGCCTCGGTTTGCAAGCCTACCTCAGCCTCAGGGGGTCGCTCAAGCTGCAAACGGGAAGTTAGATTCAATCATTACCAATCCACGAAGCCAGGTAACGATTTTCACCGGTCTTGTATACGAGGAACTGCTAATTTCAAGATACACGTGCACACTTCATTGATTACTGAATTACTCACCGGCTCGTAGTAGTTTTCAGTTTGGACGTAAGCATGGGAGTGTGCGCGAGGGCGGGCGTGGGTTGCGTGAGAGGGGTACAGGGAGGACATGCCGTGACTCTCCCGCCGTAGCCGTGCCCGCGCCTCAAGCTTCTCCCGGAACTCCTGCCGCCGTTGGTTTGTCTCGGGTTCAGGCTGTTGGTGCAAAGGACTGAGTGTGAACTACGCATACGAGGAAAGTAATGCAGAACATCACTCCTGAACCAGTTATAAATATTCAACTAAAATTTCACCACAAGCATTACATACTATAAAAATTCTCACTTCATGGGTCTCTCGATCTACATACGAGTGTACACGCTACTGAAAATTCCTCAACAGGTACCCAAAAGTTTTCTTTCGTATGTGTTTACCGTGGGTTTGTTTCCTCCCCGTTTTTGTGATATGTTTGATTGAGGTCAGTCGCTCACCTGCGAGACAAGAAGCGACTCACCTTGATGTTTTCAAGAGAGCGAGCGTTGGTGAAGTAAGGGTTCCATTTGGGCAAGTCCTGTGGCAGCGAGAGAGAGAGAGAGAGAGAGAGAGAGAGAGAGAGAGAGAGAGAGAGAGAGAGAGAGAGAGAGAGAGAGAGAGAGAGAGAGAGAGAGAGAGAGAGAGAGAGAGAGAGAGAGAGAGACAGACAGAGAGTTTAACAGAGTCGAAAAGTTAGATAGACGGACGAATGGACAAAGATACAGAAGAACAGACAGACAGACAGACAGACAGACAAACAGATAGACACAAAGTCGAACATAAAATGAAAAGCAGCCAGAAAAGCCGACAGACATACAGACACGAACACAAACAGACAGACAGACGAACAGATGGAAAGACAGACAATCATAGATACGAACGGAAGGGCAAGAAGAACAAAATAGACGAACAGACACAAGTATTGACAGACGAGACAACACACACACACAGGAAGAAAAGCAGAGAGACAAAGATAGAACGTGACAGACAGACAAATAGACACACATGAGAGAGAGAGAGAGAGAGAGAGAGAGAGAGAGAGAGAGAGAGAGAGAGAGAGAGAGAGAGAGAGAGAGAGAGAGAGAGAGAATGGGAAAGCAGAGGGAGAGAAATAAAGTCACAGTGAGCATTATTAATCTCTACAGGGCATCGTCGTGACAGCCTGAGTGGCATCGCGTCTCCTGTGTAGTAAAGGCAAGAGTTTATACAACAGAGTCAGTAGGTAAGTAAGTAAGTAAGTAAGAGTGCTAGCCAGCCAGGACCCTTCAGGACTGCCCGACCCAAGCGCTAATTCCAGTATCTAATATAGTGGCAAATTACCTGCAATGACCTCAAATTATTGCCTTTTATCGTCTCTTCTTCATCCACTCTTTATTACCTCTCTCTGATATTAATTGACGTGAGCCACTCTCTCCCTCTAACTCTGCCTCTCTCATCCTTTCGTAATCAAGAGGAGCGTTATTTACCTTGCTAAGCTTCGTGATACACGCAGTTAACTTAGTGGATCATGACCGTCTCATTTCAAGGTGTATAATGCATGTGATATCATTTAGCGGATCACCATGAAGGTCCCGGCTGGCGACTCAAAGGAAGGAGGCTTTCAACACTACCACTGAGAAGGAATGCCATGCCAGCAGCCTCGGACGCGCCGCCACTATCACTATGGCTATTCAACTACAGGAAAGCAAGCGTCCATGGAGGTTTAAGTTAAAGTAGGTGAAAAGAATGTATCATGTCCTATTATGATGGAATCAGAGATTGTTATTGCGTCCACTCCTTGTACAATGGAAGACAAGATAGTCATGCATTACTCATGGTATTGCTATGAAAGCCTTGAATGGAAGAGGAAAGTTCTCATCAAACTCCTTTTTTTTTTCTTTTGCTTTGAAAATTATGAAGTTATTCAGCAAGCAAACTTAATATCATTACTGAAATTATGAAGAAACATTTAGTATAGTAAAATAAGCCGAAATATCCTTAAGAGGTAGTTAAAATGGAAAAAAGCTTTGATTAGATAGTTTAAAAAAAAATCTACTTCTTAACACAATAAAATCGGAGTAAAAAAAATCTAAATCCAGCAGAAAGCACAAAAATTTCAAATGTTAGAGGTAAAATATAAAAAAAAGCTTTGACTATGTACCATTACAAAACAAAAATCTTCCTAAACGTAAAAAGATAAATTGCAAAAATATATATATAATCAACGCGAGGTCAGCAGCAAAAGGCCGTGACGTGAGCGTGTTGCTGAGCCGCCTACCTCGTTCCCCAGGCGTTTGGCGTAGTTGGAACCCCGCACAACCCGGCGGTCATACATCGGGTTGCCATTGCCCCTGTGGAGGAAGAGAGAACAGTCATTAGCTTCACTCGGGTCAGGTTAGATTTGAATAAGGTTACAATAGATTAGGTCGTTTTGTATGATTCGGTTACGTAAGGCTTGTGAATTTAAGTTAATATTAAGTCAGGTCACATATGGTTAACTTAAATAGGCCTAAGTTGGCGCTGGTTAAGTTAGGTGTGGTTTAGTCAGGTAACGTTGTGTCAGTCTATCAAGTTAGGCCAGGTAACGTTAGAATAGATCAGGTTTTGTCAGGTTAGTGAAGTTAGGATAGGTCAGATTAGGTTAGATTAACTTTGCTCATAACAGGTTAGGTTATATCAGGTCACATTAAGTTGGAGTAGATTAGGATAAGCTCAGCCAGATTAGGATAGGTCAAGATAAGATAGGTTATGTAGGTCAGGTAACATACTAGCTAGGTGATCATGAGTTTCTTTACAAAGTCCACTTCAGTACATTCCTGCCAAGAAGATTCCTCCTTTGAATTTCACGAAGTAGCTTTCCCCTATGATAAACTCTTATAATTTGACATAAACTCTGTACGTGGAATGTTAGCGACAGAAAATTTGTTTGGGGAAAAATTTATGGTGTAAATTATGGTTGTTGGTGTGAAGAAGGATGAGTGGAGAATGCAGAATGATGATGTATGTAGATGAGAGACTGCACCTCTGTAGCACTGGGGATAAATATATGGAAGTTTGAAGCATAGTAAAATCAATATCGTGGAGCAGGAGTTTCAATATTCTCAAGTTCACACTAGAATCAATACTTACGAAGAAAAACACTTACATCATTCAAGACCTTTCAAATTAAACTCAAGATCTAAAGCATGATTTTCAACATGTTTCACGTTTTCACATTAAAATCTCCATTGTAGAGAATTATTTTCACCATATTGCAAGTTTTCAAAGTTGAATCAGTGTTATAGAGCAGGACTTTCGGTATAGCTTAAGGGAGGTGGTGGCGTAGTGGATAAGGTGGTGAGCGTGTGATCGGGCAGACGTCCACGCTTAGGTTCGAATCGCACCACCTCCTTGAAACTCTGCCACTTGTCGAGCGGTTTAAAATTACCTACATGTCACCATGATACCCAGGTTCTAGGTGGTTACACCAAAGGATGCGCTTGGGTAGTGATATGGGCCCTAATATTGGCACCATTATAAATAAAATTGCCTGCACCACTGGAGGGTGGAAGCTGAACAGCACTTCCTATACATACTCTTCAAGTATACCTACAGGCGCTATAGGTCATAGCGTAAAAAAAAAAAATAAAATAAAATAAAATAAATAAATGAATAAATAAAGTTTAAGTTCTTCATAAACAGTTAGTACATCAGATGAAATGTTTGCTGTATACCAGAAAAGAAGCAGTGAAAGAAATGCAATGCAATGAAAGATGGAACCGGAGGAAATACAAAAGAAAAAAATAAATAGCAAATAAACACAAAATTGATTAATAAACAGACACGAAATAGAAAATATAATGAAAGACTAGAATAACTAACGAAGGCTGTAACAGACTGAAGCAAAGTAGCTGTATATATTCATGGACAACGTGAATATTTGGTAATAAGACGCTGGCATTCATACGGAGGAGGAGAAAGTGACGGGAGTGCGGGACCAAAGGATGACAGAAATGCCGGGAATGCCATGAAAGACAAGGTCAGTGAGTGATGAAAGGAATTTTTCGATGAAGACGGAATGAGAGGGGAGAGTTGGAGGAGGAATGAGAGGGAGAAAAGGAAGGAACGCAGGTCGACGTGAAGTAATAAAGATAAAAAAAAAAACGTTAGGTGGAGAAGAAAGACGCAAGCAGATTGAAAAAGGAAGGAGTAGAAAAGCGAAGAATGAATAAAGTGTGCCAGATGAAGACATGAGAAAAGGAGGAGGTGAAGTGAGGGAGGATCAATAACAAGGTGGCATGTCCCTCCGCCGTGTGGGTATCATAATTCTCATGGCATGTGGATAGCTCCCTTCCTCTCCCATCTCCCCTCCAACAGTGCAATATGTCCTCGTCCTCCTCCTCAAGTCTTTATCAGTCTTTTCCGCTTATTTTTTTTTATTGATCGTTTATTGTGCGTTTAGACCTCTCGTGTGTGTGTGTGTGTGTGTGTGTGTGTGTGTGTGTGTGTGTGTGTGTGTGTGTGTGTGTGTGTGTGTGTGTGTGTGTGTGTGTGTGTGTGTGTGTGTGTGTGTGTGTGTGTGTGTGTGTGTGTGTGTGTGTGTGTGTGTGTGTGTGTGTGTGTGTGTGTGTGTGTGTGTGCGTGTGTGTGTGTGTGTGTGTGTGTGTGTGGGCGACCTTCCCCAATCGAGCAGGTACGCGTGTAAGCGATCGAGACACCTATAGCCTTCCCGTGTAACTGTTAGCTGGAAATAAAGGAACACATCTATCTTAAGTAAACAGACGACAAAACCTTGTGGACCCAATAAAAACAAAGTTTAGATAATTGGTGGCTAGACGTTTCACTATGAAGTCCTTAAATCTGATCTATGACGGAGTTTTGCAGAGGATTGGAATCACTAAACTCTGAAATGGTCTTGGTGCAGAACTACTATTTCTAAAGCACTATATTTTCTTTAGGTTTATATTCGTGCTGGATAAAACCATAAGAACATGAGGAATTAAGGTAAGCGTCAAGAAGCCACCAGGTCTACACTTGGCGGTCCCCTGTTTCCAGCAGCCGAAATGGTCTGGCCAGTGGAGAGGACTTGCTTCTGGCACTCTCCAAATATTTTTTTGCAATTCGACAAACTTCATTCTAAGGCACAGTATCTTTCACAACTTAATCTTCTCCTTTTGTTAGATTTCTACTTTGGTGTGACGGAGAGATGAGAGAGGTAAGGGGCAGTGTTGGTGTAGCATGCGTGCCAGTGGTATGTACGTGTTTGTATGCGCATCTCATTAAAGTGTAAGACTTCTTCATGCATTTGGTAATGATGACTGGCAGTGCAGAGACTCTTGAAAGTAAGGAGAAATTGTGTTGATCCAAACTTTTAGGTCAATTATATTACATACGTTGTTTTATCGTAAATTTCAAGGTGCAGAAGGTTTGGTATTCATTACTCTTAAAAGCTTTACTAGTGTTCTTATTCTTCCTTTTGCATAACAACTGCAAAAGCAACAACTTCTAGTGTCGCAGTTCCTTCAAGAATATAAAGAAAATTTGACAGTGGAAACAAACGACGAAACAACAGCAGGCAAATAAAAAGAAACATTAGCTGCCTAACTACATAAACAACACAAAAAGAAAAGAGACTCCAAAACATGTTCCTTATTCCCTGAGGACATTAACTAAGGGAGCAGGGAAATATGTCCTCATAACACCAGGTGAACATGTCAGTAAGTAGTGGACACAGGTGTGCGAGGTGGCGGCGCAGGGCAGCAACAGGTGCAGGAGGAGGAGGTGGTGGTAGTGGAATAAGCAGGCTCTCCAGGGAGGGGGACGTGGTGACCTACCACGCAAGCTCGTTTCCACGTAAGGCTTTGAACAATAACCGGCACACACTAGTCACGTCTGAATTATTCTCATAGCTCATGTGAAATTCCTCTACTGCTGGTTATTAAGTGGCATTCTCTTCCGCCTGCCCTCTTCCCTCCTACACCTCTTAAACACACTACACTCAACTACACTCACCACCATTCACCACTGCTCGCCACTACTCACTCGTGTATCATTCCATCCACTCCCTCAGACTGTCCTCTCACATACCAGGAACGGCCATACACACTTGAACTTGGCCTTGCAGGAACTATACCGCTGCCGCATCGATCCCACCTCCACTGACGTAATTGCTTCCCCCCAGAACTTGTGGCCACGGAGCCCTCGCCACCTCGCCTCGCTTACTGACAACTTGGGTCATGGAGTCTACACTAAAATGACGCATTTCGGTTGATATGCTTTGACGGAAAAACACGGTAATAAAGGCAGAGAGAGGATAAGAGTCAATCAACATATTTGTGGGAGGTGTAGCATTTAAAGCATCTACGTTACTCGACAATGGCTGGCCTATGAATCACTGCCTAACATAAGGAATGCCTCAGTGGAGTACATATACATCTAATCGATAGCTTATTAATAACTAATACCCTCCATGGCTACTAGGAACATAACACTGTATAGAATTCTACGGACGCTGTACGTAATCTTGAAGGGTTATGTGTTGGGTAGGAGAATAAAATGCAATAAGATAATGTAAATATGGTCAGCTTACGTAGACAAACTAATACATATATGACTTTGGGAGAATGTTTTTATTTTTTTCTTGGGAATTCCTCGTACACGGACTAATAAAGCAGTCAGACAGGGAAGTAAACACGATGAGTGTTCACTTTCCCGCAGCGTATGTAAGTGATGTGAGTGAGCGTGAATAAGCAATGCAATGCCACCGCCTCACTCGATACTACAGCGCTTCCTTCTTCTCCTCCTCCTCCTTTTCCTCCTCCTGTGTTTGCCTCAGCATTATTCACTCACTCATTCACGTAATTACCACTAATACTCCTACACCAGGTGAAACAATAAAGACCGAGCTACTGCTGCTAATACTGATACTATTGCTGCTATCATTACCTCTACTATCATTACTATTTCGACTACTACTATTACTACTACTACTACTACTACTACTACTACTACTACTACTACTATTATCAATACTTCTACTACTATTATCAATACTTCTACTACTATCACTACTACTACTACTGCCACTACTACTACTACTACTACTACTACTACTACTACTACTACTACTACTACTACTACTACTACTACCACTATTACCATTAATAATAGTAAGCAGAATGAAAAATGAACACGCGTCATAGTACTGTAGAGGTTAAGGTGTAAATCTTTTGGAGAGTCACTAATGAGTCACAAACATATTAAGCGTTTTCCTGTGATGTATGAATGAAGGTCTGAAGAATCTAATGGTCTTCAATGCTCTAGATTCAAGTCATTAAACTCAGTCAAGTCCTACGATACTCAACACATCGTAATTCTCTTTTCTGTGACAGCGACCAGTAGCTCTTTTCTTTCATATCCCTGAGTCAAATAAATACATTCTTTTGCCTGTCAAATATATGAAACTAAAATCGTTACGAAGGTCTTCTATAACAGCAGTCAATTGCATTTTTTCAATCAAAATGGATATTCTTATTTTGATCTTTACGGGAAAGTTTTCACAGGCATTTCAATATTTCAATTTGATATAAAAAGATTGTATTGAAAGTAGCTATTTCACATTCGCTCAAGTCAATTTTTGTCACTCATCACATTCTAATCTCTAAAGAGAGAAACGCTGGTGTGTGTGTGTGTGTGTGTGTGTGTGTGTGTGTGTGTGTGTGTGTGTGTGTGTGTGTGTGTGTGTGTGTGTGTGTGTGTGTGTGTGTGTGTGTGTGTGTGTGTGTGTGTGTGTGTGTGTGTAATTCACTGTTTGATCTGCTGCAGTCTCTGACGAGACAGCCAGACGTTACCCTACGGAACGAGCTCAGAGCTCATTATTTCCGATCTTGGGATAAATCTGAGACCAGGCACACACCACACACCGGGACAACAAGGTCACAACTCCTCGATTTACATCCCGTACCTACTCACTGCTAGGTGAACAGGGGCTACACGTGAAAGGAGACACACCCAAATATCTCCACCCGGCCGGGGAATCGAACCCCGGTCATCTGGCTTGTAAAGCCACACACAGCGTGTGTGTGTGTGTGTGTGTCTGTGTGTGTGGATAAGTGTCAGGATAAGTCAAGAAATAGTTAGTCCAGTCTTGATCTATCCAGATATTCCAGACTCTATAGAGACGCTGGAGTGTGCGTGTGTGTATGCGTGTAAGTGTGTGTGTATGTGTCTCTGTGTGTGTGTGTGTGTGTGTGTGTGTGTGTGTGTGTGTGTGTGTGTGTGTGTGTGTGTGTGTGTGTGTGTGTGTGTGTGTGTGTCGGGATAGAACAAGAAATAACAAGTTCAGTCTTGATAAATACGCACTTGAAAAGAGAAGAAAGAAAATCAATCCCTAAATAGAACAAAAGATTAATGGAATAGACCAAGTATTCAGATTTTTACTGTCAATTTATAAGGAAGCTTTAATATAAAATAAGATTAAATCATTTATGATTGAGGATAGTAAATGACAATAGCTAGATATGTACCGTAGAGGGCCGCCATGTGCACTCATTCTTGCAGCTTCCCTTATTTTCATATATCTAATCAGGATAGAATAAGAATATCTCACCACTTCTCTTTGATTGTCAATTATTAGATAATGTCCAAACCTAAACTGGCTAACCCTTTTAGAAACCTATTCTCTCAACTATTGACGGGAAGTTACAGAATAACCATGATATTCCCATTATCTTTATAGACCTTTACATAAAATCAATTCATTCTTCCACCACACTTTCCAGTTACTCTTTTTTTTTTTTTAACTACTTCCACGATCACTTCTCTTCGTCATTCCTAATAGCATGTTTTCGTCCTTGCATAGCCCCGATGTAGTGAGTTTATAACGGACGTATATTCTCTCCGTCTCACTATTGCAAGAGGCAGTCACTATCCTCACTTCCTACTCCATGTCTTCCTTTATGAATAAGAATTGAAGCAGGTTCTCATCCTTTATTTCCTTCTTAATGCAGGCTCTTACTTTTTTGTTTTTTACTTAAACTATATTTTCACTTTTTTTCATATTTCCCTCTTTTGTGGCTAATCTATAACACTTAGAAAATCTAGCTTTGGATTAATTTTTCTTTTCTTTTATGAATTGACTTGTGTGTAGGATGGCAGGTAGGTAAGTATAGTTGGCAGGAAAGTAAAAGGTAATGGTAGAAAGAGTAAAATATATAAGGGCAGGTACGGAAGCAAAAGAAAATCTGACTTTGATATTTAGTTCATTTAATTAATATTGTATCAACCACCAGCCATATCAGTGTGTGTGTGTGTGTGTGTGTGTGTGTGTGTGTGTGTGTAGAAATGCATGTACGTATAGCGGGAAGATAAATGAATAGCCAGGTAAACAGGTGAAAATTAAGAGTTTACAAAGAAAGGTTGTAGGCGTAAAGATACAGTTATGGGATCTCTCACAACGTCACCAACACAATTCTTTTATGATTCTCCTTTCTTTATACGTAAATGGTACACAAAAACACCACCAAGACTATCCTCAAGAATACATGAATAATAAGGGCTGTGACAGTATCAATGCAAATCAATCTCTCACAGTACCTTTGAGAGAGCCCGTTGCTAACACCACTGATATCAAACCATGTGTTGCCCCACGCTACACACACACACACACACACACACACACACACACACACACACACACACACACACACACACACACACACACACACACACACTACAATAAATGCACACAGGCACGCATAAGTCATATTTCAAGAGTGTTGCCAAGTATAAGAACGGAATCCACTGCAACTAAGTAAAGTGATATGTTTATTTTATAGTACTGACATTAAAACACACACACACACACACACACACACACACACACACACACACACACACACACACACACACACACACACACACACACACACACACACACACACACACACACACACACACAAGTCTTGCAGTGAATGCATTTTCAAGGACACAACTGATGGTGGTTTCTCAGTGACCGGGTTACGTGACTCCTTGATTAAACTCTTCATGTACTGCAGCGCAAGAGTCCACGCGTGTAATCCAGCCAATAGTCATAACTTAGTCGCGCATAATTGTAAGTAGTAAATGTAATGGTGGTCCTAATGGTTGCGATTGTGAATGTATATTGAAAATTATTGATTGGAAGAGAGAGAGAGAGAGAGAGAGAGAGAGAGAGAGAGAGAGAGAGAGAGAGAGATTCATTATTTCTTTCAAGTGTAATAAAACTGAAACTGTCTCTCCTTCGTGCTTTGTTTTATCATTAAGTGTGTCAAGTATCGCACTTATGACGTTTTAGAGAGCCATCAGACACCCATCCTTTGTGTTTATTTCCATGGGCAGGTAGCGGTAGGAGAGGGGTGCCTTCGTGTCTTCTGCACCGAATATCAACTGTCAGATGGAAGCAGTTCCCCTCCTGTAATTTTGTGTGAAAATGTCAGTGCATCTTTCCGGTGAAGAAACGGATCACGCAATTGAGTCTTCTGGAGTATATGGTGTTCACGCACGTCGCCACGGATCAGGAACCAAGATATGTGAATGCCGCGCTGAGACGTCGAAAGTAGCGAAGACAGCGACCAGAGGCGTTGAGGAAAAGACATCGATAAAGGCGAAGGTGGCGAGGCGGCGAGGGAAAGGCACTTTATAACCCTTCACTTTGTATCAAACACTAGCGATGTGGTGAGGCGGCAGGGCAGAAACTCTGAAATTAACATTCCCTTTATATCAAAACAAGAAACACATTAAAATAAATGGAAAGGAAAATTAATATCCAGGATGCGAGAGTGGGAGAATTAAATGTCCCTTAAAGTAACAAGGTAAATGTTGATCTCTCTCTCTCTCTCTCTCTCTCTCTCTCTCTCTCTCTCTCTCTCTCTCTCTCTCTCTCTCTCTCTCTCTCTCTCTCTCTCTCTCAACACGCGACAGCTGTGAAGGTCGTGGCTCCTCGAGGAAGTTTGCGGAACGAATCACCTCGTCTTCTAACACGCACATTCACTCCCTCCCGACGCTCCTTCCCTTCCTCCCCCTGGTTGCCTTCTTGACACCCTCCTACTCATCCCCTGCCCCCATCAATGCAGCGTCGCCAGCGTGGGAAGACGGCTCCTAAAACGGAAGAAACACGCTCACGGTTGGCTACAAGAAGAAAACAGTAAGAATCTCGTGGTTTCTTTGTAAACGAGAATGTTTGGCTTTTCTGCGATGCTATCTTGAGACACGCCTCACGAAAGACAGTGCGTTGACCTTGGTTGTGTGTGTGTGTGTGTGTGTGTGTGTGTGTGTGTGTGTGTGTGTGTGTGTGTGTGTGTGTGTGTGTGTGTGTGTGTGTGACACACACACACACACACACACACACACACACAGCGCCTGGAGGATGTGGTGGAAATATTTTGTACTAAGTATAGCGCACCCCCCAAAAAAATTGTGATCAATACTGGGTTTAACTGTTCCCATGCCAAGCTTCGCAATGTTTTCTTTCTTTACAGCCTCGTACATAATGTCCCACTCTCAGGTCATGCTGCGTAAAGAATGGATTGCACTGACGCCTTTCCACAGACTCGCTTTTCTGAAATTATCAAACCGTCCACAATTACATAATTTTTTTTTTCGTGTGTCATTCAAATAAGCTTTCAAAATATTGTACCTTATGTCTGGTCAAGATCTATGAAAAATATATTATGAGAGTGGCATATTCATATATGTTGTGCTATAATGACATACCGATGTGAATGCATCCATGAAGCAGCATTATATATTGTATGCAACTCAAGGAATAATGTATGATACTTTTTTGTCTACTTATGTATGCATACATTTTCTGCCCGTTTCATCAAAGGTATTTTATTTATTTTTCTATTTACTTTTTCTTTATATTTTTTTAGAGAAAAGTAAGAAACAAGGAAAAGAAAAATCGACTAGACCTAGAATGTCTTTGGTTGTTCCTGTCAGGGGGCGCCACACAGGACCAACCTTCTCCAACACGCTCCATGTTGTGGGCTTTTCTCAGTCATACTCATTATATAAACGTTCTCTTAGGCTTTCCCCTCTTTTCGCAGCATCATCCTACCACATACTCATTTTTTTCACTGCATCCATAAACCTTCTCTTTCCTTTGCCATCTCTAGCATCCTCCAGCCACAAACTTTTCATCAAGGAAAACAAACTAAATAGTTTTGAAATACACAAAGTTTAAGAGACCAGTGACACTCTGAAACATAAAGAATCACAGGTGACAAAACTTAACGAGGCGCAGAATATAATTGAGGATAAAAACTCCCAGTGGTGCTTTCAGTAGGCAATTACATCAATTTTGAAAGGAGATGGAGACGGGACGCAAATTATTTCAAGTCCTTCAACTTCCCTGCGTACAGCAAACAGCAAAACAAAGCTGCAAAGTAAGGTGCCGAGGAATAAGGTAAGTCAATTGTACGTGTGTGTGTGTGTGTGTGTGTGTGTGTGTGTGTGTGTGTGTGTGTGTGTGTGTGTGTGTGTGTGTGTGTGTGTGTGTGTGTGTGTGTGTGTGTGTGTGTGTGTGTGTGTGTGTGTGTGTGTTTGGGGTAGAGGGGGATAGAAGGGAGCGCAGAAGGTGGGTGGGTGACCAAGACACACACACACACACACACACACACACACACACACACACACACACACACACACACACACACACACACACACACACCTCACGACACACCACGCACATACGTACAACTGAGGAATACAAACAAACAATCAAACAGTACAAAGAAATAGAGTGGAGCAGACTTTATAATTGAGGTCAGTAGGCTGTACTCCTAAATACAAGGAACACACACACACACACACACACACACACACACACACACACACACACACACACACACACACACACACACACACAGAGAGAGAGAGAGAGAGAGAGAGAGAGAGAGAGAGAGAGAGAGAGAGAGAGAGAGAGAGAGAGAGAGAGAGAGAGAGAGAGAGAGAGAGAGAGAGAGAGAGAGAGAGAGAGAGAGAGAGAGAGAGAAATACCTGCATGAATAAATTAGAATAAATACTTGCATATTTTTTTTATTTTGCTCCATCATCATTATACCTTTATTCTCTCTCTCTCTCTCTCTCTCTCTCTCTCTCTCTCTCTCTCTCTCTCTCTCTCTCTGTCTGTCTGTCCAACCCTCTCCTTTTCTTATTTTTCGCAGTTTTTTTTTCTCTACACGTACAGAGACATATTTCAAAGGTGTAAAATATTCAGAAGCAGCGGATCTCTCTGTCCTTCACCTCCCCTAACTGTCTTACATTGATCGCTGTTAAATATGTATAGACGAATATCTTATTTTTTCTTATATACCTCCACTAACGAAGACTGTACAGGTTATTCATTCACTAAACCTATTTGTCCGGTTGTGTAGAAGGAAAATCGAGTTACCAGGAGGAGATAGTGGTAGTTTTAACATAGTGAGACTTGAAAAAAAAAAAGTTGGTTTCCTTTTAATCCTTTTTACTGCGACACAAAAATAAACATACCAGTACCAGGAGAAATGTGCAAAGTCTTTATAAACATCTACAAAAAGCTAGCAATGATAAATAAATGATTTTCCGATTATCTTCCAAGTAAAGATGTCTCAGAGTGCTTGCTAATTAGAGAAAAGTGTACCAAGAGGCAGTGAAGGAGATGAGATAGACGTGTATTTTCGCTCTATCGGCTTGCAGAAGACAAAGGTAGACCGTGAAAAGCCGCAATGTTTCAAAGCAAATCTAAGGGTGTTGTTTGCCCCTGTCTCATGAAGTAACAAGGGAAAATTTGCGCCTTATGGATGAAATAATTAATGTACCTGATCGCTGGACAATGATTCAACTTATTCTAATTTCTAAAACACAGATAGAGAATGGTTAGAATGTGTGTGTGTGTGTGTGTGTGTGTGTGTGTGTGTGTGTGTGTGTGTGTGTGTGTGTGTGTGTGTGTGTGTGTGTGTGTGTGTGTGTGTGTGTGTGTGTCTGTGTGCCTGTCTGTCTGTTTGTCTTTCAGTCTTTCTGTCAGTTCGTCTATCTGCGTACCTGACTGTCTGTTAGTCCGTCCGTCTGTCTGTGTGGTGAAGGACAGGGAGGGCCATTACGTAGGCTACCTCTACATATAAGACATCTATAGGTCGATGTGTTACGCAGAGCCACATCCATCACGCTGCCATGCCTCACTCGGCCAGCCAGCCCTCACCTCCCTACATGGATTACCTTCTAGTGGGGCATCACGCAGTGCTCTTCGTTAATCCATCTCACCTTTCTTTATTCTGTGCATGTCTTTCCTCCTTTCCTTCTGTTTCATATTCATACTCAAACGTCCTTTTTTTCCATCATATTTTTTTTAGATTGCTCTTATTTGATGCTTTACTGATTCATTTCTACTAACCGAATTTTCATTTATTTATTTTCTCTCTCTCTCTCTCTCTCTCTCTCTCTCTCTCTCTCTCTCTCTCTCTCTCTCTCTCTCTCTCTCTCTCTCTCTCTCTCTCTCTCTCTCTCTCTCTCTCTCTCATAATCAGCGTAATTCTAATAATTTTCCTTGGTTTCTTCTAATTGTCCGAACTTCTTTCCTTCTCCACCTCAATCTTCATCTTCAATTCCTTATCCTCTTTCTCTTCCTCTGCCTTCTTTTCACCAATTCCCTCCGCTCCCTTCCACCTCCCCGCATTCCTCCGTTCCTCATGTCTTTCTCTTCCTCTATCTTCCCTTCGCCCAATTCCCTCCGCTTCCTTCCCCTTCTCCCTTCTTGTTCTTGTTCCTTCTCCCTCTTCCTCCTTCACCAAACACACGGCCATCAATTTTTTAGTGCCAAGGACAGTCACTATATTTCCAACGTTGCCATTATGAACGTCAATTTGGATCATTAATAAGTGCACTGGTAACAATTAACTGTACGGCGTAGTTTTGTAATTGGAGAGAGAGAGAGAGAGAGAGAGAGAGAGAGAGAGAGAGAGAGAGAGAGAGAGAGAGAGAGAGAGAGAGAGAGAGAGAGAGAGAGAGAGAGAGAGAGAGAGAGAGAGAGAGAGAGAGAGAGAGAGAGAGACAGAGGAATGCCAGATAAACGTACAAAAGTAACCAAAATCTTCACAAAATCATATATTGACTGAGAAATATAATACAATTGCATACACAGAGACACACTTATAACACACAGATTCATCAATGCAGAAAATACATTATAGGAAGAACAAAGAAACAGATAGAGGCAATATTAAATAGGACAGGCAAGGGGATATAGACTGACAAAGGATGATGGGTATACAAAGAGGGGTTGTGAGATAGAGGATAAGAGAAGAGAGGAAAGAACAGAGCAGACCACTTACGACACTCATAAAACACTCCTCGATAATACTCTCCTACCTATAATTTGTGGGTAAAAGGAGAGAGAGAGAGAGAGAGAGAGAGAGAGAGAGAGAGAGAGAGAGAGAGAGAGAGAGAGAGAGAGAGAGAGAGAGAGAGAGAGAGAGAGAGAGAGAGAGAGAGAGAGAGAGAGAGAGAGAGAGAGAGAGAGAGAGAGAGAGAGAGAGAGAGAGAGAGAGAGAGAGAGAGAGAGAGAGAGAGAGAGAGAGAGAGAGAGAGAGAGAGAGAGAGAGAGAGAGAGAGAGAGAGAGAGAGAGAGAGAGAGAGACTGTTAGCGTGCAGGTGAAAAAGGGAGTAAGAGGCGGGATGGAGCAAGGAAGGACAGTATTGGTGGGAAAAATCAACTGATCTGCACACACACACACACACACACACACACACACACACACACACACACACACACACACACACACACACACACACACACACACACACAAAATCATTTCTATACACGTTCTCCTACCAATATATTTCAAAATTTGTGTGATACCACCCATTTACTTTCCCACCCTCTTGCATTTTGTTATTTACTACCCTTCCACCGTCATTTGGTGCTATTTACGAGGGCTCCTCCATGCATCACCACCACCACTACTCTGCCACCCTGCCTTGTTACGTATACAGACCCCCGCCCACTGCTCAGCACTCTCACCGTCTGAGAATCTTAATTAAACACAGTCTTCAAAGTAAGTTTCGTGCAATAAAAGTGCGCACGTCATTCTGTACACGATTATTCTTTGCTTTATATTTTCCTTGTGTCTGGCTCTGCACTGCACCGCCAACTCGTGTTCTTAGTTACAGGCATACAAAATTTCAAAATATGTTCCCTTTAAAGATGGTGTTACTTGTTAGTGTCTTGGGGATTCGGTATAAGCGTCACTTCCTCTTCAATGAAAACACTTACTACTGGTATACATTAAAAAAAGAAAAGAAAAATATTGTAGTCCTACACTTCAATGGTTTCTTACATCTTGTTCTATTGTGCAGAGGTCTTGGAAAAGATATAACATCATGAAAAAAAATCTCATGGTTCTTTACGTCATGCTTTTCTTTCACCTTGTCACAGTCTCTAAGGGCCTTGTTATCCATATCACATTCTCACTGACACACACTGAGGAAGAGCAAAAACACAGGTATGGCATAATTAACACTCCCACTGTAATCATCACTACGAGGGGTATATGGTGGTGAATCTGTGAGCGTAACGTACGTAAGTGCAACAATTTCGTGAGAAAGATGCGCTAGAGGTGAGTGCGAATTTTTATCTTTCTCTCTTTTTTTTATTTTTAG
>NC_059270.1:12776098-12778598 GCF_017591435.1 Portunus trituberculatus
GACAAGCAATGATACAAATATGTTTACTCTCACACACACACACACACACACACACACACACACACACACACACGACCAGAATAACAGACAAACAGACGGATGGATGGATGGACACACATAGATAGAGACAGACAAACAGGTAAGAAAAAAGTGACGACAAGGTAAGAACGACACCAGAGGGACATAACCTTTTTACACCCACAGACACTCCACCTCCCTTCCTCTCCACTTCTACCTCCACCCACCATCCACCCACCTGCTGCCGCGCCTCAACCTTTAAATCTACTTCCTTAATGCCAGATCCATTCCTGACACTTCTGTGGAATATTTATATAACATATTCGACACTTCGTACTAAATATCGATACTCTGCCTTTTGAAACACACTTGAACTGATGCTCCCTAATTCAGCACTGAAGCGAATTTTAATAGCACATCAACGCTAGGCATTCCAGGTGCTATGTTCCACGAAAAAGAGCGACATACATGCTTGCCACACACGTGACGTCTTCCAGGGAGGTCAGGTATCACACATCCCTCATGTTTTGATGGCCGCGTAATTAATAATACCACACAGCCAGCAGCGAGCGAGTCGAGATCTTATCGCCATGCCACTTGTTGTTGTCGTGTCGGGAGCTGGGTGATATTTTTTCCCGGGTGGAGTTTTATATAACTGTTATGATTCGTCCTCACGCGCGCTGCTGGCGGCAATGACCTGACGTGCCGAGATGTTTATGGCAAGTGAGCTCAGAAGTCCCGCTAATCACGGCATGTTATATGAGACAATGTGTGAATAAATTTGGGATGATAATGGCTATAGAGATACAGGACAGAGGTACTCATTTTCTAGTTACAGTCTTCAAACTACTTGTGTCACGACAGCCAGCGGTCTAATAACCATTTGTCTCAATGACGCCGCGCAGTGCGATAACTCACTGGACTTACCTGTTTCTTATCCTGAAGGAGGAGTTAGGATCGTGATCCCCGAGGTCCGTGGTGATGACGCCTCTCCTAGACCCCATCCTCCGTACGTGAAGCAGGCGTGGCTCGGAGCTGTATGTGTAGACATAAAGGCGGTTCTCCTCCGGCACCCACACCTCACTAGTAGACGGGTCCTTCCCTGCTTGTGTGAGAGGCCACCGCTTGGTGTAATTCTCTGGCAACTCGTCCTTCTTCCACGTTGAGTTAACCCTCGAGCGAACCCTCCGCCTTCTGGAGATCTTGTTCTTCCTCCCGGCGGTGGAAGGTCGCAACTCCGGTAAAGACTCCGCTTTCTCCATCAACGGCTCCTCCTCCTCCGTCATGGACTCAAAGTGACCCTCGGACCGAAAGGTGTCTAGATTGAGAGGCACCACTAACTCCATTCCGACGGTCTCTGCACTCAAGGCTCCTCCTCCGTCTCCTTCGTGACCTGCGTGACCTTCCTCAGTCCCGTCATGCCGCGCCTCCCCGTCCCTCTCCTCCCTGACCGAGACCTCCACTGGCATTTTGGCCTTGAACTTCTTCTGTGATAGTTTGGAGGTGTCGGAGGGGGTGTTGGCGGTGGCTTGGATGGGTGCGGGCCGCCAGGATATGGGCTTCCTGTTGGCCATAACCTTATTGGCGTCATAACTCTTCCTGCGGGGTGTTTTGGCGGCGTCTGGTACACGTATCCGAGGCGTTGTGGTTATGTTCTTTGGTTTTGGTCTTCCAGAAATTTTAGCGAGTGCTGGAATTTCCTGTATT
Source organism: Portunus trituberculatus (assembly GCF_017591435.1). NCBI lineage: Eukaryota > Metazoa > Arthropoda > Malacostraca > Decapoda > Portunidae > Portunus > Portunus trituberculatus. Next base: position 12,777,824 of record NC_059270.1, read on the forward strand.
TCTTCCTCTTTCTCTTCTGCGTCATTGTTCTTTGTGTCTTCTCCATTTTCTTCTTCTTGTTCCTCACTTTTCTCTCGTAATGGATCCGCCTGCCCGTCGTCCACTGTAACGTTAACATTTGCACCCTCGGCACTCTCTGAATGATCGCTCTTTTCTTCGCTATCACTTTTCTCTTCGGATTCGGCCTTCTCTTCATTCGCAAGATCATCGGCTTTCTCCTCCGACGTGGGCTCTTTTACCTCCTCTAAATTCTCAACCTTCTCCTCACTTTCCACTATAGCGTCCTCCCCAGCGTCCTCCACAGCGTCCTCCACGGCATCCTTTACAGCATCCACAGCATCCACAGCATCAGTGTCATCAGCGGCGTCTTCAACAAGGGGGATAGAAAGACCAATGATTTTCTGGTGACTTGCGGCGAGAGAGTTTGGTTCGTCCATATCACCACTGTAACCATTACCGTCCTCCTCTAGATTGAGGTCACCTTCTTGTAACACTGTCTCTCCATCACCTTCAGGACCTGCTGCGGGTTCCTTCAGGTCTGTAAGGGGTGCAGTTTCTTCCAGTGGTTCAAGTTTGCTCTCATCATTGGCAAGCCTTTCGCCGGTAAGATTTTCCAAGCTGTCCTCAGTTGGCACTTCATCGTCAAGTTGGTCGGGAAGCTCGTCGCTCTCGTCTTTAATGCTGCCTCGACCTTCGTCATCGTCGTCAGGTTCGCCAGGTCCGTGATGTGCGTCGTCTTGTGTTGTGTCAGCCTTCGTTCCTTCTTCCGCCTCAT
>NC_059270.1:12783598-12826098 GCF_017591435.1 Portunus trituberculatus
TTGATTAGCTGTGTAAAGACGATGAATAATGATTGAAAGGTAAGTAGATAAGTAAATAGTTACTTATTTAAAGAATACAGAGATAGTGATTGAAAATATATATGCAGTTTCAGATTATGTGTGTATACTCGTAGACCAATAAATAATGATTGAAAGTAAGTTAAGAGATGTGTAGTTACGTGGGTAAAATTTCATAGATAATGCCTGAAAATAGATGTACAAGTAGTGAAGTAAGTACACTTATACTGAACACGCAATATAAATTCATTACAAGTGCATTATTGTATCTACCTATGCATGTAAGTAAATTCGCATTCTTCTAAGTAAAAATCATATTACCCAGACAGCACATCGGCCAGGTTATCAATTAGTCAATAAATACCAGCAAGAAAAACTAAATATGTATGTTATGTAACTAACCATGCCTTCCAGTATTGACTTTCGTCCCTGTGACATATACACGAACAAGTCAACTCACTAAATTGGGCAACTCGATTGGTCTTCTTTTCTACTCAATTTTGCTGAGGTAACTAAGCTAGACTCTTTTTGTTAGATTGCTAGTATTCCTTTGGTAGTCTCCTCTATACTTAACAAAATAACTATATATACGCGATTTCAATCATTGCATGGTAAACCTAAATCAGCATGGGAAAGTGATGGACACTATAATAAGGCCTTGAAGTGATATAAGAAATATGATAATAGTGATGAGAGCAAATTATAAAAATCATGAATAAGAAATAATGGTCTTAATCTCAAAATTTACTTAAAAGAGGTAAGAAGAAATTGATTCTAAAATACAATTGTAAATCAATGGAGTAAGTTCAGTTAATCATGTTATTAATATTATGTCATCAGGGAGCTTTTAAAAGATGATCAAAAAAAATTTATGGATGGGGATGACATGTGAAAAGACGCAGATATTAATTCTATACTAATAGACAGACTGTCACGTATATGCCAAATTGTTTTTGCAACTTCCCTTCTTTCATTATGTTTTGATGTTATCCTCAAGCTCGCCGATGAGTGATCCGCTTATCGCTTGCTATTTGGAGAATCAAGAATCACGCACATGTCATCCAGTCAGCCTTCCATTGATTATTACAGGTTGAAATAAGCAGCAGAGAGGCAGGAAGGCCCGGCGAGAAGTGTTGTGGCGTTACCTGGCATAAACATGTGTACAGCCGCGAAGAGAGGCTGGGCCAGACAAAACTACTGATAGGATATTCGGGCTAACACCTACACCAGCGCACAGTACGAAACATAAATTTTATTATACTTGTCTACTGCAAAAATAGTGATTATGAAAATATTTAACAAGCTCAATTGATAAATGAATGAAAGCTACGTTAATAATAAAAATAATAGTGATTGAGATATTATTTTCAAATATCTCAAATCGATATAGCACAACATACGGTTTTAAAGAGAGAGAGAGAGAGAGAGAGAGAGAGAGAGAGAGAGAGAGAGAGAGAGAGAGAGAGAGAGAGAGAGAGAGAGAGAGAGAGAGAGAGAGAGAGAGAGAGAGAGAGAGAGAGAGAGAGAGAGAAATTAAATATGAAAACTTAATAGACATAATAATACTTTTTATAGTGTTGACATTCCACGCGTCACTCAATGCTACCCTGACTCGAGGTAAAAAACAAAAGCATTCCTCAGAAACACAACTTGCAATACTAACTTTATAAAATATACTAAAGAAAACAATGAATAAAACAACAAAGCAAGGAGAGAAATATATAGGAAATCTTATATCACGAGAGAGAGAGAGAGAGAGAGAGAGAGAGAGAGAGAGAGAGAGAGAGAGAATTTCGATGATCAATGTCCACCTACTACTGATATTTCAAGGACGTTCTCTCTCTCTCTCTCTCTCTCTCTCTCTCTCTCTCTCTCTCTCTCTCTCTCTCTCTCTCTCTCTCTCTCTCTCTCTCTCTCTCTCTCTCTCTCTCTCTCTCTCTCTCATTCATATTCATAAACTCCACTCCTGACATTTACACCTTTTATCTTCTCTTCCTCTTCCTTTGTGTTCTTCCCTTCCTCTCTCTTTCTGGTATTCAATTTCTTCCTCTTTCGTCTCCCTGGAATTCTCTTTCGTTTCTCTTTCTTTCCTAGTATTCCTTCTCTTCCATTTATTCGCCTTCCTGGTATCCCTTGCTTTTCTCTTCTTTTCCTGTTATTTTCTCTATTCCTTGTATCTTCTTGGTATTCTCTCTCTCTCTCTCTCTCTCTCTCTCTCTCTCTCTCTCTCTCTCTCTCTCTGGTATTTTCTCTTCTCTTCCTTGTACTCAATTTGTTGTCATTTTCAGTCTTTCTTGCATATTCTCTTCTCCCTTCTTATTTTTCTCTCTCTCTCTCTCTCTCTCTCTCTCTCTCTCTCTCTCTCTCTCTCTCTCTCTCTCTCTCTCTCTCTCTCTCTCTCTCTCTCTCTCTCTCTCTTTTCTTCTAACGATTACTGATGTTCGATGTAGTGGTAGTGGTAGTGGTTATGGTAGTAGTAGTAGTAGTAGTAGTAGTAGTAGTAGTAGTAGTAGTAGTAGTAGTAGTAGTAGTAGTAGTAGTAGTAGTAGTAGTAGTAGTAGTAGTAGTAGTAGTAGTAGTAGTACTATCATAAAGGTAAGCATAACACTCCAAGCTATTCTAAATTAAACCAAATAATAACCTTATAATAATTAATCTATTACCACAAGGCAAGCTTAAGATAACCCTGATACTTCTCTCCCAATATCCACTAATAACATTCCTGACAGTTCACACACACACACACACACACACACACACACACACACACACACACACACACACACACACACACACACACACACACACACACACACACACATTCCCCGTACTCACACCACGAATACTCTTACTTTGCTTTAGTTCCTCCTAACACGTTTTCTGTGAGTTCACGTCCCACCATGAAGTATGGGTCGAGGTGGAGCGCTCAGGGAAAGCATCCAGTCGAGCTGCCCAGAGGCTCAGAATACCACCTTAAAATATCACCTTGAAATAATGAGCAGCGAGGATTTCTTAATGTGATATCTTTGTGACTTCAACCAATGCATTCATTTTTTATGCGGCCTTGGGTTTATATAAATAGAGACGGTGGGTTGGAGAGAGAGAGAGAGAGAGAGAGAGAGAGAGAGAGAGAGAGAGAGAGAGAGAGAGAGAGAGAGAGAGAGAGAGAGAGAGAGACAGACAGACAGACAGACAGACAGACAGACAGACAGACAGACAGACAGACAGACAGACAGACAGACAGACAGACAGACAGACAGACAGACAGACAGACAGATGAACCGTAAAAATATGAAATCAATACTAATGCTATTCACAACAAATACTTTTTTATACATTAAATGTTGTATAATTTACTTCTATGGGAGAAATGCGTTTTCATTTTGCTAATACACACAATGCTGGACGTCAAAAATATTACTAATTTCCTACCTCTACATATACCCAAGTCACTGTCTCAACCAGATCTGTCACACTACACCTTAATTTTCGGATTAAGGTTTTTATGACCTTTCTTTGTCTTCCTCTGGCTCATCTTCCTTTAATTCTTCTTAACAAGTAATCTCTTCCCACTCTTACATTTAATCTGAATCTTACAGATACACTGAAGCAAGTACACGAGTAAGTTCGAATCAAGTTTCTGTACTTCGGATAAGTCTGCCCAACAAGGCATCTTTGCTCCATTTTCTTCGATACGTCAACTGTCCCACTTTCTTTCACAGATAATCGACGGTACACTCATGTATAATGTTAGCCACATCATGTTGGCAAATTACCTAAGCTACTTCCTATTCCATAACACATGCATACTCATATACCCATCACCATCACATTTACCTACTTAATTACACACACACACACACACACACACACACACACACACACACACACACACACACACACACACACACACACACACACACACACACACACTATTGCAGTCCCCTAGTGGTGGTGGCCTGCACTAATGTACTTGCGTTCCATTCCTTCTGGTTTCTCACTAATTCGGGTTGATATAAACAAGACTATTCTCAGGAAAACCTTATGGCAGGAATCCGCTGAGAGACATACCATCTAAAAGACTCACTGGTATGTATCTAATAGCAGCGCTCTTCTCTACGGTGGGCTCTGCGGTACAGTTGTCACGCTTGCATGTTGCACGATACATTTCTTCTTGGTTCCTGGGTCACAATACACTGTTTGTCTTGAGGTTGCAGGTAAGAGTTCATTCTTACCTAACAGCAATTTCTATGGTATTATTGCTCACCCTAAGCCTAAAGTGGCATCATGTAAATTTAGTACTATTTTGTGAATGTCCGAGATTGGGGGAAATAGGAATGTTTCATACAGGAGCTGTCACGTGTACGCCTGATATCTTCCAGTAGCGTCCCTCATGTTGTCTGACCCGAAAAGCACAAGTATGAGAAAGGTTACGTTAAGAAAATATCAAACCATTTCCGCAGTTGAAGTTAATATGGGATAAATGGGAGATGAGTGAATATTTCAAATGATTCAAATTATTCAAATTTTGCAAAGTACTAAAACATCCAAAATCTCATCGCGGTAAAAGTTCAATCCTTCCCCTATACAAACACCCCATACAAGGCCACCACGCACAGCCATTCAGTAAGCCTTTCATTACCCCTGCCCCTCCACGCTCCTCGCACACACTCACCCTCGACCCTCGCCCAAAGAACCACCTGTGGCCGCTGTTTACCGCCGCGTCGTTAACTTCCAGATCGCCTTCCGCCCACTCACGACTCTCTAATTTAAGTTAATCACGCCTGCTGGGAACAAACATTCCTCATGTAGAGGGGAAAGGAAAAGCACTCGATTATACCACCGAGTTTCCCCTTCACCAGGAAAACTAGAAACGTCAACAACGGCGTCAAACTCACGCCGCTTGCCTCTCTCTTCCCATGATAATATGATTTCATAAGCAGAAGTTCGACAATGCCCTCCTTCATCGCCCTTCCCTTAGATTATCGGAAGTATTGCTAAAAATATACCCCTTCATTACCTTGGCAACCCCGCTCTCGCTCCCTCGCTGCGCAGTCCACGCATGAGAGTAACCACTATTGCCTAATGACTGTGGGTCGGGTGAGGCGCCTGACGCTAATGATAAACGAGAGTAACAATTACAGAACTCTTTCTGAAGAGAGGAATCCGCTGCAAGTGAATTACGCAGGATATCTTTGAGCTTCATTTGAATATTCTTCATTTCATTTGTGTGTGTGTGAGAGAGAGAGAGAGAGAGAGAGAGTAAACATTCGATATCGAGGTACGCTCAATGTAAAAAACATCTGGAATAGCGAGGTGTTGGTGGCAGAGTCTTGCGTGGGTGGCGAGATGCGAGTTCCAACATCAATGCAGTGCTGTGGAATGCTGCGATATAAATAATGCAGTGCTGCGTCCACTCTGCACTGGCCAAGGTTATGATATATGTGTATTAGGGTGTTTGCCTTCGTTTAGATGGATGTAGTGTTGGGGAATGTTACGATATAGATAACACTCCATTGTTTTTTTCTGCACTAGCCAAGATTCCAATACATGAGAGGAGTTTGTCTAGGCAAGTTCAAAGGCGCAGAAAGATACTAGATTAATGTACCGCCGAATTTCATATCTTTGAAACCTGGAAGAATTAATATATGGACCAATGAAATAGATAACATTAGGATCGGTAAGAGAGAGAGAGAGAGAGAGAGAGAGAGAGAGAGAGAGAGAGAGAGAGAGAGAGAGAGAGAGAGAGAGAGAGAGAGAGAGAGAGAGAGAGAGAGAGAGAGAGAGAGAGAGAGAGAGAGAGAGAGAGAGAGAGAGAGAGAGAGAGAGAGAGACCGGGAATCTGTCAGTGGAGAAAATTTCCAGAAATCTATTTTTGCTCGATTTATATCTAAATTATTTAATAGAATGTAGCATCACTATTTATACTTTAAGAATATCATAAGAATTATTTTCAAAGGCCGTAGAGACAATTTATTAGGTTCTCAGCAATGTATTTCCAATAAATTATGTGTATTACTTATCAAACTATCATTAACATCTTGAAAAAGTACCAATGGAAATCCTTAAGAACCACAAATAGTGTCTTCAAAACAGTCCAAATGAATTCCTTACCACTAACACCATAGAAACATCCTCAAAAACGCTAATGATATGATGATTTAAAAAGGTTCCGAGGAAAAGCGCCATTAACATCATAAAAAATCAACTTTGAAAACAGCAGTCGATTCCACCACAGTATGTTAAAAGAACCTGAAATAAAATATAGAAATGTCAAACAAAATAGTCCCTGAGATCTGAGAGAAACATGACTAAGACGGCGCCCACTAGTTAGCAAGGATTAGTCGCCGGCATGCTTATCGAAGAATGCAGAATGGTCCTGTCAGTGATGCATTCCAGGAAGTCCCCAGCCTTTCATCGACACGGCAGTAAGCGTAACGGAATGCATGATTACCTGTAGATATATGTCACTGATTTAAATGTTGAGGCAGCGATTGAAGGAATGCGTCACCTTAAGGATAGCGGAAACTGCACAACCAAACAGAATTTATCGCATGGTTGATAAAAAGAATAAGGAAATAATATTCTTAGAAATCAAATGAGAGGATACAAAGAATGAGAAATATTCCATGAAGCTTTTGAACATACATCTTTTACACAAGCGCAGATTAAGAGGGGATCTGAAAAACATATTCATATAGTATACAGAATATATACATAGCAAGTGTGCCAAACAAAATTTTCATGGCAAGTCATCAGGATTGAATAGTTAGTAATGACTTCAAACTTGATAAACTTCGGTTTAAAAAGAGAAAGGAAGAAACTGCTTTTCTAACAGAATGGTACATAAATGGGATAGATTCAGTCATCGGTTATAAGAACCCAGTCATAAGAGAGGTTTAAAAGAACATCAGATAATTATGTGGATATGAATTGATAGACAGAAACAGTCAGGTAGACCATCTGTTGTATACAGTGACTGCCACGTGTTGACAAAAATGAACAAGACAGTTTTCTGCTCTACTCCCTCCTTTCTTATATAAAACTCGTGTTGCATAAGAAGGCCCTTGAGTGCAGGTATGAGGAAGTGTATGAGGAAGCGCAGAGGTCCTTCCCGTTCCGCCCACCACCTCAGGCAGAGAAAAGGAGAGGACAGTGACCTGCAACAGGCATGTCAATACTCATCTGGGAAATATGCTGGTCACTAAGCCCGCCCATTAGCCCTACCAGGTAACGTATTCCGTAATAACTGCCGTGACAACCAGTGGTGACGCAGCTGCCGCGCATGGTGACGTGAGGGGAAAATTACGGTGATATTTAGTGCCGAGAAAGAGAGAGAGAGAGAGAGAGAGAGAGAGAGAGAGAGAGAGAGAGAGAGAGAGAGAGAGAGAGAGAGAGAGAGAGAGAGAGAGAGAGAGAGAGAGAGAGAGAGAGAGAGAGAGAGAGAGAGAGAGAGAGAGAGAGAGAGAGAGAGAGAGAGAGAGAGAGAGAGAGAGAGAGAGAGAGAGAGAGAGAGAGAGAGAGAGAGAGAGAGAGAGAGAGAGAGAGAGAGAGAGAGACAGACAGACAGACAGACAGACAGACAGACAGACAGACAGACAGACAGACAGACAGACAGACAGACAGACAGACAGACAGACAGACAGACAGACACACAGACAGACAGACAGACAGACAGACAGACAGACAGGCGGGTAAGACAGACAGATTGACAGACAGAGAGGCAGGGAGACAAATACAAACACAGAGAAAATGAGGCATACTTTATTCACGCAGACACTCAAACAGACATCGTGAAAGCAAAGGAAAAGACGTCATTAAGAGAATATTAAAGTTAACAAGAACAAGCTTAACGCAGCGCTGCTTGTCTTTTTTTTATCAGAGTTCATACAAAATTTAACCAATGCATTACTCGCACCTCGGCAAGTAATCGTCGAAGTGATGAAAAATATAATTGGATCCTTTATGTAATGAGCTTTGGAAATTAACTTAAATGCATGTGAGTGAAGGGGTGGGTGGATGTGTACAATTCGAAATTTTTTTATGATTAAGGAAGTGCTAGGACTGAACCTTGAAATACTAGAAACCTCATGCAGGAATTCTCAATATAAAAAAGAATATATTGGAATAGATATTGATGTTTTTTTCTATTTTTTTTTCGTCCCTCCTTAACGAGACCTTCGCACACGATACGTATAGATTATTCATTAATATATTTTCTTCTCTCCATTTCTTTCAGTCAGGAACGTGCAGGGAGTGAGTGCGTGCGTGCATGCCGCCTGCATTCCTCGCCTCTAGCTTCCGAAAGAATCAAGGTGGTCATTGAAGTCACCCAGGAATGTGTTCAATATTTCCCGCACAACGTTTGCTGTGAAGTGTTTCTCAGTGCAAGGTTACTGATTTGCTTTACGTTGTGTTGCAGAAAGGAAACACTTGACAAGCACGACAAACAGACACGTATGCAGATAGACATTTCAGGCAGACAGAAACCAGCCATCCAGACAGTAGTACATGCACACTAATCTACATACAAACAGATATGGATATATAAAGGTGTAGATATACAGATAAACAGATAGACACACGAAAGAAGACGATAGAGAAGGCAAATGTTTGTTTTTTTTCACTGCACCGCATTTTTGTCGTGTGTGTGTGTGTGTGTGTGTGTGTGTGTGGATGAGTGGGTGCCATGTTTTGTATGCGTGTGAGTGAGTGCGCGAGTAATTGTTCGATATGAAAGTTTTATGAAAAGAACCAATTAGAATGAAAAGGATCAATCAACGTGCCAAGAAGTGACGTCATCGCCTGTGCTACTTTTCAACTTCTGGCGCCTCCCCTTTCCTTCTCCCTTCCCCTAAAAGATCAGCTTCACCCCTTCCTGCGTCCCCATAACCCCAATCCACGAACACTCATCCTTATCCCATCAGCTTCTTACTATTACAACTTCAGAGGATATTGTGGAAGTTATTAGGATTTTCAACTTTACTTTCCTAATTCATGTGATAGTAAGAAGTTGTGCGGATTTTAAAGGGAGTTTTTTTTATTCAGGTGACAAATCTGACAAATATTCTACATAAAGAACAGGGAAAACAAAGGATCATCTCCGTGACCTTTGAAAAACAGACCTGATGGAGTTAGCAAAAGTTCAAGAATACATGCTGAAAACCTTAACATTATCGAATTTCAAACCTTAACAAGTACTCTACATTATCAACAGGAAAGGCGCAGTCAGTCATCTCCGTGTCTAAGTGTCTAAGAATACCAGCTTAACATAAATAAATCACCCACATCAAAACCTTTCACGATAACAAGGAACAACCTAAGCAAAAAGAGAGGCCAAACAATTTATTATTCAAACACTGTATATCCAGGGCAACAAGCGAACAATTGGGAGGACAGGAGCACACATATCCGCTACCCACCACCACCATCACCGCCTTTGCAATACGTGAGGAAGCAGAATGGAGCACGTCACCACACACTCAGGGAAGAAGAGGAAGTAACAGCGTCAGTCGATTCTAATTTGTCAGACGGGCGGCGGACAACAAAAGGGTGTCTGAGGGGAGGTGTGACGCTGTGAAGTCATTTTATTTGCTGCTCTTATAACGCAACTAATTCCATCACTACGCTTCTAAGAGGAAGGGAATGAGGACACCACAGCACACCACAGTACAGCATAGCACAGCAAGCAGGAACACAGTCATAGGAAGTGAAAGAGAATATTTAAGAAGATCGCTATAATTCACCTGACCTTTCCTATCCGTTTCTCATTGGGTAGTGAAAGGGAGCGTGGGAAAACTGACTAGTGATAATTGGTTACGTAGGTGTAGAAGTAGGTTAGGTGAATAGCGGGTAGTGAGCAGGTAGATAGGTACAGATAGGTAGGTAATTAGGTTAAGCAAGAGACAGACAGGTGAGCAGGCAAATAGGTATGTAGGTAGACAGTTAAGTTAGTTAGGTGTGTGGCACGATAGGTGAATAGATAAATATAAGCAGATCGACAGGTAGATAGATAGGTCAGGTAAGAGACAGGCAGGTGTGTAGGTAGATATTTAGGTAGGTGAGTAAGCCAACCACCAGAATACACGAAAAATGTATAAAGTGGGTAAAATATCAGGAAAGAAGGTGGAGGGAAAAATAAGGTGAGGGAGTATGGGTACAGAGAGGTGAAATAGTATAGGTACAGACAACACTGAACTCCGGAAGGCGACAATGTTGAATAGAGTACATAGAATATCAACCTTAGAAAAAAAAAAAAAAGAAAGACAATCAACTTAAGTATAGATCAAAGCAAGGTGGCAAAGAGAGAGTGTACACAGGCAGCACTAAGAACCAAAATGCAACAATGCTTTAAAAGGTGCATAAAATAAATGTGCATAAAATAACATCTTAATAAAATATAAAGAAATTAATGTATAGATGCAGTGAAAAGGGGAACTAAGAGCTCACACAGACGCCACTAAGCACCAGAAAGTGAGAATGATGAGTAAAATGCACAGAACATCAGTTTACGTAGATAAAGAGGATATGAATAATTTGTGGATTAAGGGAAGGAGTTAAAAGTTCACACAGACAACACGAACACAACAATGCGACAGTCCTGCGTAAAATACATGAAATATCAAACACTGCATTGCTCACAGAAAACGCGTCTTGCCAGAGCTATACAAACAAAAGCATTCCAGCATACCACACTCGCATTACCGCTTGAAATGTGACGATAGAATACAACTTTGATCACTTCTAATGCAGCGAGAGTTTCTTCAATGTCACTGATTTCTGGATGATGATTGTTGAGTGATGTGTGGTTTGTACCTCTATTCTGTCTCATGATTGTGGAAAGTAAGGCGGACAGACGGACAGACACACAGATAGGCAGGCAGACAGGGAGATAAACAGATAAAACAGACAGACAAACGGACGGAGACAAACTGACATCCCTAATAAATGCAAAAATGTCAAAAGTAGTGAAAAAAAAATCAAGCACATAGCAATACCAATCATAGTTGTAGAGAGGCGACGATCAGCTGGTATTCCTCGTGTGTGTGTGTGTGTGTGTTAGGAGGAAGGGCGGGTGTACAGACTGCCCACGATCGATAGTGACGAAGGAGCGCCCATTAACTTTAAGGGGGCGGGAGGTGAGAGGGGAAGAGGCGAGGCGGCGAGGACGAGACAACGACGATAACAACGACCAAAGGAAAGCAATATGGAGCTTGCGTAATATAATATCAGAGGAGGACAACGAAGAAGACGACGAAGAGGAAGAGGAAAAAGGAGAAAGCGAAGGAGAGGGGAAAGCAAAGGCGGAGAAAATAGAAAAAAAAAAAAAAGAAATATAGAATAAATAAAAAGGAAGACGAAGAAGAAAAAGATGAAGCATGACTAGTATTCCACAAATGAAGCCAAGACAAGGAAACACAGACTGTCTCGCTATAGAAACACAACGACACACACCTACTGTACATGCACCATTTCATCACTACCAGGCCAAATAAAGTCAAGTCCACGGATTAAGAAAGTAAAACCACAGCATATTCCCGTAAGTAAGGAAAGCCCGATCGCCTGGAAATACCTTACAGTGTGATGTACTATTAGAAAAATTGTAATTGCTACATTCCAGCGGCTGAAAAATTTAGGTCAACGTTTACCAGGCACACATACGCACACAGACCCATCCTGACACCGACACACCCCATCCTCAACACACACAGGACTTTCTATCACATGAAAAATACAAATAGATAAACAGAAATACATACATGGACACACACACACACACACACAGATAGATAAATAGAGAGATGAATAAATAACCACGAAAACTAATTCAAGTAATACATTCATATATACGAAAATGAAAACAAAAGAGACTAAAATAAAAAAAAAAAATAAAACGAAAATAATAGCAAAAAAAACATAAGTAACATAATATAAACGTGAATATTCAAACAAAACTGTATTACTGACGATAGAAAGGCTAATAACGAGAGAGAGAGAGAGAGAGAGAGAGAGAGAGAGAGAGAGAGAGAGAGAGAGAGAGAGAGAGAGAGAGAGAGAGAAAGTTGGGTCTGCCTGACATCGATGACTAATAACTGGAAAGGTGGAATATGTCTGTGTCAATCCCTGAGTCCTATTCCTCTTTCCTTCACTTCCTCTCTTCCTTCTTTCTTCACGCCTCCTTTCCCTTTTTTTACCGACCTTTCCCAACCATCCTTCCCATAATTATTCTCTTTTTCTGACTACCTATTCATCCGCTTTTCTCTCCATTTTCTATCTTTATCTATTTTCTTTGTTTTCTTCCTGAGTCTTCCCAGCCATGCATGACTTTCACTTCATCCCCCCTCCCTCCCAATCATTCTTCCTCTGCTGTCCACCTGTTCGTTATCTTTCCTATCCACCTTCTTTACGTCCCCCTTGTTTTGTACCTGACCCCATCTCAGCCAACCCTTCCCATAATACCATGACCTTCATTTGACTCCCCTGTTATTCTTCTTTTCCTGACTACCTAATTCGTCTTCTTTCCTGCGGTGCATTAGAGTCGGCTGGAAATAGAGTGGCCAATGAGAGGATGAAGCAGCGGTGTACTTCGACCATTGTGAGCTGTTTAATTGGTATGGTGGGACTTAAGATGTTGGACTTTACCACATTTTAACCATTTCACTGCGATACCAAACAATGGCTCGTATTCTCAAACTCTTCTGTGCTTCACCTCCACTAGTTCAAAAGGCTTTATCTAAATTTATACGAGTTTTAAGGTATATTTACGTTTCTAGAGGCAAATTGACAAGATTTCTGCATTATTAAATGGAGAAATACTCTTGAACATCCCGTTAATCATCTCTGTGTCCTTGGAAAATTGTCGTGGTGAAATAGCAGAGCGTTTCTGAATACGGACCTAAGCATCACCAAAAATAATGTATGATATTTTTGCGTCTGCAAGAAAAAATGGGGTCAAAAAGATGACTCTGAGAGATTAATGATTAAGGAGAGATATACCAAATAGCAGTCAAAGAGTTAATAAGGTGCCTCAAGACCATCAGCGTGGTGACAGGGATCTTGTTCCTCCAAAGAGCAGTGCAAGTCATGTCCTCGTCTCCCTGTAGATCTTCTGATATGTTGCGTCTTAGACTGGTATTTAAAACACTTTGCTCTCTCAGCACGATTGTTTTCTAAGACCACAGAAATTATCAGGAGGTTTGTCAGGAGTGTTTTCTCACTTAAAAAATGTAGAAATGAGTTTATCTACCACGAGAACAGTAAAAGCACCGCACAAAAAAAAACTTAACTATAGGATCTTGAAAGTAACTGAGGCACGGCAGAAAAAAAAAAAAAGTCCTTGGTTTCATCACACCTCGAGATTGCCAAAGCTTGAGCAACTCACAGTGGAGGACGTGCGAGAAAGAGCAGTCTCCTTATGGAAATACTAATGTGGGCAACCTCGTCCTCTGGAAATGTAAGGCTTCTCAGTAAACAATAATTGACAGCAGGTGGTAAACATAATAAGTATAAACGGCGAATGAATAGACATGAAGGAAAGCGGTCAGGCACGCAGACAGATAAGAAACCAGTTAAGCAGAAAGGTAGGTAGGAGGGCAGGCAGTATGACAGGTTAGTATAGCATTAGAAAGAATGCAAGCAGATAGGAAGACAAGTAGACAAGCAGGTAGGAAAGCAAGCAGATAGGCAGGCAGGAAGGAATGAACATAGTTAGAATGACAGATAGTAAGTGAATAGGAATATTGACAGGCAATACAGGTAGGTAGACAAATAGAAAGACAACTAAAGAGACAGACAGGCAGGAAAGAAGGCAGACCGATTAACAGATATAGTATAAGAAGGTAGGTAAACAGGAATGCAGACAGATAAGGTAAGTAGGTAGATAGACAGACAGACAGGTGGAAAAGCAAGCAAAGAGACAGACAGGTAGAAAGGAAAGCAGGTAGATTGACAGATAGGTAAGTATACTATAAGACGATTAGTGAAGGGTATGTAGACAGGTAAAGTAGGTATGTAGACAGGTAGACAGGTAGGAAACCAAGCAAAGAGACAGACAGGTAGAAAGGAAAGCAGGTAGATTAACAGATAGGTAAGTATATTATAAAAAGGTGAGTGAAGAGGAATGTAGACAGGTAAGGTAGGTATGTAGACAGGTAGACAGGCAGGTAAGAAGGCAAACAGGCACTCAAGCACGAGGATAAGAATAAAGGTAAGGAATGTCTGCCAGCCCCATCAGCACAACTTTCAACTTCGTCACCTCTGAACATCCAAGAAAAGATCGATTATTGATTCTGAAACCCCCATAACCTCGATTCCCTGCACCCACCCTTACATTCCCCTACCTTCCTTCCCCTTTCCCCTGCCTGATACTCTGCAACACTCCCGAAGCTCACCTACCCTTGCCTTTCCCCTATTCCACCCTTTTCTCGCTGTTAGTTATCCCTTCTGCATGTTCCCTATTTGCTTTACCTTCCTTCCTTTCTCTTATTTCCCTATCTTCATGTTTCCTCTTCTCTTTCACTTTCTTATCTTTTCATTTCACTGTTACGCATCTCTCTGTCCTTTCTTTTCCTTTTTTTTCTTGTATTCTATTTTTTCATTCCTTTTCTTCCATTTCCTCTTTCTTTTTCTCTTCTCATTTCTTTATTTCCATTCTTATGTTATCTTATTTCTCTCCTCCTCTCCTTTTTCTTCCTTTCCTTTGCCACAGCACCTTTATCGCCAATCTCTCTCTCTCTCTCTCTCTCTCTCTCTCTCTCTCTCTCTCTCCTTAAGCAGAGAATAAAATACAGGTTAACTTCTACAGGAAAGCAAAATGTCAAAGTATCCCTAAATTAATTACCGTGACGCATAATTTTGTGTGTGTCGTGTATGACAATTATTAGTTTCTATTTATTCCTCCTTCCTCGCCTCGCCTTCTCCCACGCACTTCTGTCATAGCTGTGTTGGTGGTGGTGGTGGTGGTGGTGGTGGTGGTGGTGGTGGTGGTGGTTGGGATTCCTGTTGTTTTTATCTATTTTTTTTTATTCCATTTTCTTTTACTTGCCTTTTTTTCCTCTTTTGTGTATTGTTTCTGCTACTTCTCCCACGTACTTCTGTCATAGCTGAGGTGGCGGTGGTGGTGGTGGTGTGGTGGAGTGGTGATTGGGATTCCTATTGTTTTTTTCTGCTACTTCTTCCACGCACTTCTGTCATAGCTGTGGTGGTGGTTGTGGTTGTGGTGGTGGTGGTGGTGTGGTGTCTGATATTCCTATTATTTTCATTTATTTCTTTGTTTTCGTCTATTTCTTTTTTTTTTTTTGTATTTCTCGTCTTTTTCTTACTCAGCACACTTGACTTATTTCTGCTGCTTCAACTACTGCTTCTATTATTCTTTCTCTTCTTTTCTTTTCTCTGTCTATGTATCACTGGTAATAATTCAACATCAACTCCTTCTCCCTTTTGCTATTACTTTTTCTTCCTTCCTTTCAAATTCTACTACCTCTTTCTTTTCTCCTTCTTTCCTTCTCCTTCTCCTCCTCCTCCCCTCCTCCTCTCACCCTCATCAGGGGCTAAGTGGGGCAGCGGCAGTAACTTCTCATCAGATGGTCCTCGATTTGAACTTCTACTCTCTGGAAGTAGAATTATCCATCGCCTACAACACTTACAGGACTACGCTATTAATTATACGTAAGACAAAGATGTGGATAGAAGACGCGGAAAAGTGAAAGGAAAGCGAAGATAGTGGCTTAGGTTTTTTGGATGCAGTACTGGAGGGTGAGATGAAGATCCGTTGTAGCCGATGTCACGTAACACTCACTCCGGTAAAGCAAAGTGGAAATAAGTATGTATGTTTCACGCACGGGTTCCCACGCGTGTAGGCCTGCATGGTAGCTTCTTGCAGCTTGCCTTATCTTCTTATGTTCATATGTTCTTATCACACTGTTCCCTTCTATATAGTCTTCCTCGTGTGTCTATCATTTTAACCATAACATTCCCTCGCATCACACCAGTCGCCATTGCACCAGCACCTTGAAACTCTTTGATCATTTTCCGAGGAGATTTATCGAGGGCAAAATCGTCGTAATGCTGCACTGAAGGCTCCAAGCACGAAGGACTCTGAACATTTTCTCAGTGGTACGGCAGCGGTATTTCACTCCTTACTACGATATTGTGAGTCAGATGAAAGGTTGCAAGCCAATCTATTGCATAATCATGGCGATAAAATGCTCAAGGTGCAATCGCGTGTGAGCCGAGTAATTTTTAAAAGCTTCGTGTATCGTTCAACAATTATGTCTTGTATACCACGACACGAGACGAAACGAGTGCATTCTTATCTAGGTTGTGTCTTTAAGACGGGTAGAGCCTAGTATAGACACAGGTAGTATGAGAAAAAGGAAGATGGTAGAGAAGACATGGAGTGAGATGGAGAGATGGAATTGCTATAGGGGTGTAATGAATAGGAGTCACAGACCAACATGCAAGAGACGCAAATAATTAAAGTAAACTCTTACATGGTGCCATCGTCTGAATCGAGGCTGCTTGTCTTTAAACTTTTAATAATATACAATTCTTCCTCATAATCCTCGACATTCTAGACACTTTTAAACAGTTACCTATGTAAGCTAAAGAGTACCTCAATTCTCTCTTTTTTGTGTGTGTGTCCATGTAAATACTTTACTACAGGTGTATGGAAGTTTACAGCATGACTTGGCGGGAAAGAGAACGAATGATGTTCCGTCTAAGAGTGGCGTGATGAGAACAGCGGGCACGTATGTAGTACAAGCAAGGTCCTTGGTGGCGTGCCATTCACCGCGCTCACCAGGCGGCCAGTTCCTACATGGGTTCCGTCCCATTTTAATAAGAAACCCCTGAAGCTTTTAGTTTACGCAACTGTTTGAAATATTTGTTTCAACACTTTTCTGTTCTCAGGAACATGCTTGCTCCCGCAAAAAGAGAGGCAGAGAAATTAAAAGGTTTATTTCCTGTATATGATTTGTGAAGGTCACGCTGAACAACTCAAAGTCACTTCAAAGGAGAAAGTATGTAGCTTGTAATCTGCGAAACACTACCAAGCAACTCCACATGTTTTATTCTATGAAGGAGCTAAGCTAAGCCTCAAAAGTTGAAACCGACAACAAAAATACCTCTACGATTTATATTTTTCCTTTCTTTTGCTTTATCTTTACCTAGCTGTCCCTCACATCCATCATATCAACTCAACACTCTTCAGACAGCATCGCCTCACACACCCTCCACGAGGTCCAAACTCCAACCATCACTTCGATTTTGCCTCCTTCGACACTCCGATGGTCGCTATGAAGGACTGAGACTGCGTATGTTCGTGTAGAGATGTGACCCTCTTCATTCTTTTCCAGATGGATTACTTTCTGCCAGTTATCTAAGCTCGCCTCTCTCTCTCTCTCTCTCTCTCTCTCTCTCTCTCTCTCTCTCTCTCTCTCTCTCTCTCTCTCTCTCTCTCTCTCTCTCTCTCTCTCTCTCTCTCTAAAACTTTACTTATTCTTATTAATTCATCCGCACACACATTCAATACACGAAAGCACCACGTACTAACCCAAGCTTCAAAGTCCCTGTGCATAACTCCCTCCCACACCATTCCTGAACCACGTCATCCTTAAAGACGTGAGGTGGGTACATACAGGGACCGTGGGCCACCAGTCGTCATTTATCACCCCTCCGCTGCTTGTGATGGCGTTGATGACATAATCGTCTACCGCTGCCAATGTTTATCCCTCCAGCAGGCAGGCGTCGACGCAACACGAGCCTCCCGCCAGTGTTCAAGCTCCAGCCCAGCCACGCCCCCTCGCCTCGCTCTTCTCTCTGCATTCCTCACGCCACCCCCCTCAAGACAGTAAGCAAGAAACGAACCACGTGTTCAGTGAAGTCCTTTAAGTTTTAATGGCAGTGTCGTTTTTCTCAGGGGAAGATCGTTATTCAAAGTGATACATGGATGGAATACACTTAGTTGTAGTGCTGTTAGTGCTAATTTGAAGTTTTAAGAGATTAGATTAGGGATGATAGGTGAAAATATTGAGCTAAGTTTAATACTGGGACTGCTACTGTAGGCCTGATGATGTAGTGTCTCTATGTTCTTATGTTTCCATGTTCTAAGTAATCCTACATTATTTTTAGTGAACTTTATAAATCTTGGGAGTTAAAAGACTTCAATTACGTCATCTGTTCGTTTGATTTTAGTGGTGCTTTCCAAATCTACACTGTGAAAATTAGTTGTTTTTTCTTTATCTATTTTATCTTTTTTATCTTTAATTTTTGTACTTTTTTTTTTTACACAATACAGATTTTCACATCCCCCATGCGCGTCTTTATTGCCCTTGCGTCAGATCGTTTTATTTTGGTATCAAATAATGAAGAAGAGGAGAAGTGAAGTATGTCGAAAAGTATTGTCATGATTCATCACATAATCTCGACCTCTCTTAACTGCTCTATTAGAAGTTATCACGGTTCCCAAGGTCTCCATTACGTATTCTAGCAACAATTTAACAGTAACCTCCCCAGCACACTCAAAAAACGGACTAATCAACTCTGTGGCCCTTGAAAACACTCCTGATAAGAGAACAAAACGTCTAAATAACACACGATCCCAAGTCTTCCTCCAGCCAAGCAACACTGTCCCTAATGTCTCCTGGTGTGCTCTCTGCGGCTATTCGTGGCGGCCTCCCGTGACTCCAAAGAACATCAAACAAACAAGACGTCGGAAAAAATATTTAAGCCATGCCTGTCTGTAAGCAGCGGAAAGGTCAGGGCCGACTCGCTAAGCACATTGTACATAATACACGGCGGTCCAAAAGAGGTATGCCGAACCACTCTCCTTCTCCCTCTCCCTCTCTCTCTCTCTCTCTCTCTCTCCATCGACCAATCAAGACCCGATAGAAGGGACTAGTCTCTACTCGCCTCCCCCTCACCTTCCCCCGTACTCTACTCCCTGCATTATATTCCATACCATTCCATTCCTCTTGCTCAACAGAGGTGCACATTCCTACTACGTGCATTCCTAGGTGTCGGGCGCGAAGAATCAGGAATCAGGAGGAGGAAAGAAGAGAAGTGAAGTATGTCGAAGTGGTGGGTGAAAGAGGAGAAAATAGGAAAAAGGATGATGAAGGAAGGTTTAAAAAATATCAGTAAAAGAAGGGAAGTGGAAGAGGAGAAATGTGACTGAATAATAGGGGAAGTGGTAAATAGGAATAAATTAGGAGTGTGAAGGAAGTGAAATAATACAAAAAGAGAGGAAGAGATGTGGAAAATGTGGAGAAAAGGGCAGATGAATGAAGAGAAATATGTGGTAGAGGGGAAAAGAACACACACACACACACACACACACACACACACACACACACACACACACACACACACACACACACACACACACACACACACACACACACACACACCTCAAACTAAGGCCAGGTAACTTCATTCTCTTCCTTCGTCTACCTTTCTATTGGGTGGCCGTAACTCAATCAATTTGCAATATCCGACCACCTTCCCTGCCATTCGCTTACCTTCCCTGCCCTTCCTTTGCCGTCCCTCTTTACTCTCCCAATGTTTGTGAACCGAAAGTCATAAACATAAACTTTTTTCAACCAGAATTCTGTAGCGTGGATGAATTTTATATAAAGGATAAAGATAGAAGAAATAAAAAAAAGAGAGGTATATTTTGAGACTGTTGGTTAGGTGGTAGGAGGAGAGAAGAAGTGCACGTGTGTGTGTGTGTGTGTGTGTGTGTGTGTGTGTGTGTAGGTGTCTCAGTATCGACCGCATGTTTACGTCAGATAAGACAACAAAAAACGCAAAAGAGTCAGTCATGGAATTTGTTTACAGTGTGGTAATCATGGTGACTATGACGTGAGAGGAGACAGTGATGGTGGTGAAAGTGAAGGTGAAAGTGACCGTGAAAATCTGGCGCTTTGGTGATCATGGCGATGGTGACATGCTATTTAAGTGATGGAGGCTGATGATGGTGATGATGCCGGTTGTGGTAGTGATGGTGAGGTGTTAACAATGATAGTGAGGTGAGTGACGGTGACAGATGGTGAACATTAATAGTGAATGATGATGACATGAGTTAGAAAATGTTGGCCGTTAAGTAGTAAGGAGAGTAGTAGTACGTAGTAGTAGTAGTAGTAGTAGTAGTAGTAGTAGTAGTAGTAGTAGTAGTAGTAGTAGTAGTAGTAGTAGTAGTAGTAGTAGTAGTAGAAGTAGTAGTAATAGTAGTAGTAGAAGTAGTATCAGCAGCAGTAGCAACAACAACAACAACAACAACAACAACAACACTAGCAGCAGCAGCAGTGGCAGTAGTAGTAGTAGTAGCAGCAGCAGCAATACAAGAATGTCAAAGGAATGTTGTTTTGTTTACACATACACGCAGTTAACAAAGAGCTGTAAGTGTAGTGCAGGTGCTCAGAGAGAGAGAGAGAGAGAGAGAGAGAGAGAGAGAGAGAGAGAGAGAGAGAGAGAGAGAGAGAGAGAGAGAGAGAGAGAATGAGGGAGGGAGGGAGGGAGCGTCGAACGTATATGGAAAGAGAGACAGAGAGAGAAAGAAGTAGAGAGGGAGGTGGAAGATAGAAGCCAAAAGGTTACTGGAGCAAAGAGAAAGAGAAGGAGGAGGTCTGGAGGAAAATATCGGAGGAAAGGGGGTTGCTGGAGGGAGAATTAAGTGGAGGTGGAGAGACAAATTGTGAAAAATGGACAGAAAATGAGACCTGATGATGGAGAGAGAGAGAGAGAGAGAGAGAGAGAGAGAGAGAGAGAGAGAGAGAGAGAGAGAGAGAGAGAGAGAGAGAGAGAGAGAGAGAGAGAGAGAGAGAGAATATAAAGTAAGCTAAAAGAAAACACACAAATAGATGGAATGTCTAAAGCTAAAAGGAATCCGCTGTGAATATTGTATGGCCCGAATAACACAGTGAATAAAACAAAGACTCACTGAGGAAGGGAAAAATCCAGACACTCTTTTTCATTCTTTACACCATGTGGGCTTTTCACGGAAATTTCTGGGCTAAAGGGGATACTTTTTGGGGTACCTCCTATCTCAAAGCCCACCCGCCAGGAAACCGTTGCCCCGAGTGAGGAAGCCCAACCTACACTCAGACCGTGGACAGGTTTCGAACCCGTGCGCTTGGAGACCCCTTAATAAAGTTAGGACACAGTTATGGACCACCTGCCTGTCTATGTCCCTACCCGCCATGAACGCCACCTATCACTCCTCATTCCAGCCATAACACTCCACACCCCAATTAGATCTCCCCTTCCATGCACGGGACGCTATAATTGGAGCCTATAATGTCTGTGACCCACGGTGACAGTGCTAAGGCTCCCGAATTATGGTGTTATGATTTCCTTTGTATCGAGGGGGGTGGTGTGTGTATTTTCCTGCCTGCGTAAAGTTAGTGTGATGTAATGTAGCCTGTACTTAATCCCTTCAGTACCAGAACGTGTTTCCATATTCATTCTGTTTACTATTTGGTGATTTTCTACAGCTTCAGAAACTTATGTTGGGATTGAAACAGTGAAGAGTCTGGCCATTAATCTTCTGACCTCCATAGACCCTTGCTAATGTCAACAAAATCGTCTAATCATATCCAAACTCTTAGTAAAGATGCGTCCCAGTACCAAGGGAGTCAATAGCGCTTCCTTTCTCGGTCCTCGACATGAGCTGTGGTATAGGAAATATAGGAACATATATTAGGTAAGCTCCAGGAAGCCGTCAGCTCTATTTGTGACACATCTTGTACAAACGACATTTACCTGTATCTATTTGCCATCCTCATTCATAACCCTAACTTAACCTAACCTCAGCTAAACAAACCGAACACAGCGTAAACTAACCCAAGATAAAACTAACTTATACAAAACCTAAAATGACGAAATCTAATGAAACTAGACCAAACCAAATCTAAGGAAACCGAAAGCAATATAACAACACCAAATCCTACCTAATCTAACCTGACCAAAACTAGACCTAACCAAACCAAAGCTAAACAATCGTAGTGAAACCTAACCTAACATACCATTACCTGGGACGAACTGACACACAGGTAACTTTTGTATCGCTTCCTTATACACAAGGCTAGGTTTTAGTGGTTCACGTGTACCATATGCCCTTCAGGTAACTAACAGCTGACAAGATAATGAGAGGCTATTCTAATTAACACCTGCATGTAAACTTCACCACATGCTACTACACCCTTCCACCTCTTCCTTGTGAACGCAATGTTAACGGCTTAAACAAACATCATCAAAACACACACACACACGCACACACACACACACACACACACACACACACACACACACACACACACACACACACACACAGTAAAGTGGTGTCAGCAAAGAGTGTGCATAGTTTTAAAGAAAAATTGGATGAGTGTAGATATGGAGAAGGGGCCGCACGATCGTAAAGCCTGTAAAACTACAACTAGGTAAATACAACTAGGTAAATACACACACACACACACACACACACACACACACACACACACACACACACACAACGCAACACAAAACAGCACACAAACAGAAGGAAAAAAAATTCTTAATGTAACACGTGAGCTAACCTAAGTGCATCATATCCTAACACAAACATCGTAATTGTTTCCGTGTTACCATATCACCAAACATCCTGCAAGAAAAACCAGACACGGAAAAGAGAAACACGAAGAAATGACTCGAATGACGAGGAGGAGGCCACGAAAAAGAGAAAGGACGTGATAGAAGGACAGGACACGGAAGATAGAGAGGAGAGCAAGGAAACGAAAGAAAAAAAAGGAAACAGAAAGAAAAGTTAAGAGGAGAGAGATAAAGGACACAAAAGATAGAGAGAAAGGACACGAACTAAGTAAAGGACATCGAGGAAAGAGAAGGCAAAAAGAAAGGAAAGAATAAGAAGGAAAGACAAAACACGAACGAAAGAAGGGACGTGAAGGAAGGAAGAAATCACGAAAAAGGGACACAAAATCAAGGAGGGGGAAGGACATGAAACGGTGAAACACGAGAAGGAGAAACAGAAAACAAGGGAAGGGGAGAAGTTAGATGTAAATTGCTAGGAGAGAGAGAGAGAGAGAAAAAAAAAATTAACTCTTACTACCCACCATCTTCCACCACCACCACCACCACTACTAAACTTATTTTCTTGTCGCTGTAACAAGTTATTTTGACGGAGTTATTTTCACCCTCTCATTACTATCCACCATTTCGCTCCTTAATCACAAGCCGCCTGAAGACATTACTCACTGTTCTGTAGCCATCTCTAAATATTTATCATCGTTGCTAATAAGGATATCTATCGTTTTACTCGTTGTATTATTATTGTTATCATTATTATCATTGCTATTATTATTGTTTATTTATTCGTGATATTTATTTCATTTTTATTTTCTTTTTATTTTGAAGGTTCGTATCAAGATTTTGCAGTCTTTTTGATGTTATGACTGGTGAATATAGTTGATACAGTGTTTATCATAGCTGCTGTTGCTACTACTATTACTGTTACTACTACTACTACTGATACTACTACTTTACTATTACTACTACTACTACTACTACTACTACTACTACTATTGTTATTACTACTGCTACTACAATCAAATATAGTCCCCAGCTCAGGCAGTCTTTAAATGATCAGGCGATACATATATCCACATTATTACTTTTAAGATGTCATATCTCTCTGTTTTCATTCAGTGACGTATATTATTATTGTCTGGTGATATTTGGACCGAACACTGATCTCATATGTAGTGTGTCAGGCACCAACTGACAAGCTCACTACTCCTCACTAGAAGCAAACCAGACCTTTATTTCAACTATTTGTTTTTACTGAGTTTCTTTTTTTTCTGGGCATAAAATTTTTCTTCGTTTAATCCATGAATACTACTTATAATGAAAGTGTTCGTCCTTTGTTTAGTCTTTTTTTGCTGTTACCATCATGTGTGTGTGTGTGTGTGTGTGTGTGTGTGTGTGTGTGTGTGTGTGTGTGTGTGTGTGTGTGTGTGTGTGTGTATGAGAGTGTGCGTATGTGTGTGTTTTAGGATTTTCGTTTTTCCTCTCTTTTTTTCGTCCTTGCTTGCTTCTTCCTTTACTAATCTTTAAACTTTTTACATCTCTCTATAAAAAAAGACACCAAAATGCATCTCGGTGGTGCAACTCATAAACACGAAGACAGACACACACACAGACTCACCTCACAATACCCATGTTTAATTCACGATAAATTTTCGAAGGCCACGTCCGTCTCCATCACTCACACATCACTCACACACACACACACACACACACACACACACACACACACACCTCATCGACCCAGCACAGCATCTCGTGACCCTAGCTAATGGACTTCACTTCGACAACACACAACAGCCCGGCGCATCCTGATCGAAGGGAGAAAAGATCTACTGACCTCCTATTCCTGATATGTACTTTTGTTGTGGCCTTGAGAGATTGAATGGAGCGTTGGTTGGTTTGAAAGATATGTTTTGGCATCCTTTTATATTTTGCATTTTTTTTTTCTTTCTAACTCTCTCGTCTCTCTCTCTCTCTCTCTCTCTCTCTCTCTCTCTCTCTCTCTCTCTCTCTCTCTCTCTCTCTCTCTCTCTCTCTCTCTCTGTTTCTAGGTTACGTAAAGGTCACGTCCCAGCACCTGATATCCTCTATACTCTGGAACGATCTGCTTCTTTCTAGTTCTCATTCTTTTCCTTTTCTTTTCCAACCTTCCTATGATGTGCACTGCTTCAATGGTGGAATGAAAATAGAATGCACGCCGAATTATATAAATGCACTTAACTCCCTCATTGTAATCGTTTTGTTTTGTTTTTTTATTGCATTTTCATACGAGAGACTATTTTAAGTTCCTTCATTGTTGCCTTTTGTCGATCTTGTTTGCATGCGACGAAATGTATACACTGCAGAGGTAGCGTGATGGGGAAATAGAATGAAATTTACCATAATCAAAAAGACAACACTGGTAAACCTACAGTCGGTAATAGAAATGGAGACATAAGCCAGGTGTGTGTGACAGTTACCATGGAGACGTGTGCGATGACTTCTATGTATAGAGAAAAACAATCGTGAGCGGCTGCACACACAATACTATACAGTAATAAACCAAACCTTAGTACGTAACCCGCTAATAACTCCCTTTAATTTATAACCCACTGAAATCATTTGAACTCTTAGAATACTGGTTTTCAGAGGCCATATAGATCACTCCTCGTGCCTCTGTGTGTACTTATCTTCAGAGTTCATGTATCACAGTATCAAATATCGCCAGATATACGCGTTGGCTTACTGTTGTATCTAGTAATCGTGACACTGTAACGTTTCGGTTTACGAGTGAATATTCCTTTCCTTGGTTCCATAACAATGCCATTCTGCCGCACTGCAACTTTTCATGGCATAAAGAGAGAGAGAGAGAGAGAGAGAGAGAGAGAGAGAGAGAGAGAGAGAGAGAGAGAGAGAGAGAGAGAGAGAGAGAGAATTTCCGGCACTTCTGAGCGGATGGCTATATTTGGAAGCTCATTTTTCATCGACTCTCTCTCTCTCTCTCTCTCTCTCTCTCTCTCTCTCTCCTCTCTCTCTCTCTCTCTCTCTCTCTCTCTCTCTCTCTCTCTCTCTCTCTCTCGGTTATGACCCATAAACGATTCCTTTTCTTAACCTTTGAAGATCATTAACCCCTCCTCTTTCTCCCCGTCCTGCACCTCCTCTTCCTCCGCCTCCTCCTCCTCCTCCTCCTCTTCCTCCTCCTCCTCCTCCTCCTCCTCCTCCTCCTCCTCCTCCTCCTCCTCCTCCTTTCCTCCTTCTCCTCCTCCTCCTCCTCCCCTTTCTCTTTTTCCTATCTCACATATCTATCAGTAATCTGTATCGACCAGACGCACCTAGCAGGTCTCTTCTTCCTGCTGGTAATATCAGCATGCACCCAAATCCATACCGGCCAGTGAATGTTTTACCGTGTCAAGGCTGATCAAGGCTTATTTTTACGTGTATCCCTTGATGAAATAATAACATAAGAGTATAAGAGCAGCTGCAGGAAGCCATCAGACCTACACGTGGTAGTCACTGTGTAAAATATGCCTACTTTAGTTTACCTGCCTCTCCTTAATTAAACTCATACCTGTAGCTAAGTTTACCTGTTCGCCTTTTTTATCTAGTCTCGCCTTTAATTTTTATGAGTAACTGTAAGGCTGACACAATATCAAAATAAATCAATTAAAAAATCCTTCGAAAGCCTGATTTATCTAAGGGATCAACATGATATATTAGACTTTCGTGTTTTTTTCCTTTACTCCAGCAGCCTTCTAAGTATACCTGGGATCATCGCGAGTATCGGCTTCACTTGATCCATATAACCATGTCTTATTGTAATGGTAAACACTTCTTACCCGCCTGTTTGGGACGCGCGGTGTCTCTCTGTCTCTCGGGGTTCCTCGGGGCAAGGTGACTGACTGGTTCTCATATTTTTCGTTGTAGGAGGAGGGATCAACATTTTTTTTCCGTGATATATTAGACTTCCATGTTCTTTTTCTCTTTATTCCAGCAGCCTTCAAAGTATACCAGGGATCATCACGAGTATCGGCTTCACTTGATCTTATTGTAATGGTTCAGACGAAAAGCGTTTATGGCGCCACCTTCAATAGATATCAAAGGGATTCATTGCTTTTGATTCTTACTTGTTTTGTCGACTCCTCTTCTTCCTCCTCCTC
Organism: Portunus trituberculatus; assembly: GCF_017591435.1. Classification (NCBI taxonomy): domain Eukaryota; kingdom Metazoa; phylum Arthropoda; class Malacostraca; order Decapoda; family Portunidae; genus Portunus; species Portunus trituberculatus. Next base: position 12,810,331 of record NC_059270.1, read on the forward strand.
CTCCTCCTCCTTCTATTTCTTCTACTACTACTACTACTATTATTACTACTACTACTACTACTACTACTACTACTACCACTACTACTACTACTACTACTACTACTACTACTACTACTGCTATTATTACTACTACTTATATTCATCTTCTCTCCCTCAGTTTATTCATATACACGAGTTTACTGAATTTTGCGATGCCACTTTTAGGTGTGTGTGTGTGTGTGTGTGTGTGTGTGTGTGTGTGTGTGTGTGTGTGTGTGTGTGTGTGTGTGTGTGTGTGTGTGTGTGTGCGCGTCCCGTCATACCTCAGCAAGCCCAGCATCACACAACTCAATAGCCAGCTTCGGAAACCTATAACCAGCACTCAGCACTCACCCACCGCGTGTCAACACCATAAATAACGTAACTAGAAAGAATCTTGACATTTGCGTTTAGATATTTTTTTCTCTGAAGGAATACTATTTTCAGATTCTACACACACACACACGCACACACACACACACACACACACACACACACACACACACACACACACACACACACACACACACACATACACACACACCAGAAAGGGCCAAGGACGGACAGATAAGACATAAATGAAAGAAAACACAAGACATGGACAGGAATATGCAGTGTTTAGATGCACAAATAGACAAACAGGAAGACACACTAAGAAAACCAGGCATGTTTAGGGACAGAAGGACAGTTAGACGTATAAACAAACATAATAAAATAACACCCAACTTCAATCTCTCTCTCTCTCTCTCTCTCTCTCTCTCTCTCTCTCTCTCTCTCTCTCTCTCTCTCTCTCTCTCTGTATGTATGTAGGCTTTATTCATTATTCATACACTCCTTACACGTCAATTATTAACAGAGGAACGAAAGTTGGGTTTGTTATTGAAGACGGTGAAAAATTGAGGTTTCGTAGCCTTTATAAAAGATGGAAAGTTATACAGATTTAGTTGTAATAGTATGAATGGTGGTGGTGGTGGTGGTGGTGGTGGTGGTGGTGTTAGTGGCGTTTTTGGTAGTAGTATTTGTAGTTGTAGTTGTGGCAGTAATAGTAGTAGTATTCGTCGTTGTTGTTGTTGTTGTTTTTGTTTTGTTGTTTTAAGAGTAAATTGAAGTAGTAAGAGTAATTATTTTATTTACTTGTTTACTTACTTGTTTATTTATTCATTAACTTTTTTTTATTTCTATTTTTTAACTACCTGCATATTTATTCTACATTTTTCTTAAACACACACACACACACACACACACACACACACACACACACACACAGAGAGAGAGAGAGAGAGAGAGAGAGAGAGAGAGAGAGAGAGAGAGAGAGAGAGAGAGAGAGAGAGAGAGAGAGAGAGACAATATCACTACTTCGCTGTTTCAGGTTGTAAGTCTAAAAGTGCCTGGAAGTTGATACGTTTGTCTTACACAGAGAGTCCAATGTGAAGAAGTAATGGTTTCCTGCTGGCTCCCTTATTCATCTTGTTTTCTTTTGATGTTCTTGTGTGTTTATGTTCTCTTCTCTACACCAACTAACTTAAACTATCCTTCAACACTATCCCTAACACTGGACTCAAAACCAAGACATCTCCAGGGCAAAGGCCAGTGCACTGATGCCAACACTGTAATAATAAAGCACCATCAACCCTCTGAACTAATAGAGCATCTGACAAGCTGCCAGATATGTCAATACCTACTAATGCCACGCGAGTGAGTTGTCAGCCGCTCTTCAATATGCATTAGGTAAAGTTGTCTCAGATTTTTATACAAGTGGGGCACTGACCGAGGGCAACAAAAAGGCTTAAAGAAAAAGCTAACTGACCAAGTACCAATCCCCTAAGAGTGCAGTAAAAAGAGTATCAAAATTACATTATTTCAGAATCTCCCTAATGAAACAGTTTTTATCATAGGTAGGGGAAACAAACAGGAAGGCAAAGGCAGACAGTTCTTAACTTACCACATCGTCTAGTGAACCTCATGTTTGTAAAGTTAACGAGGAATTAACATACAAAGAGACTGATTAATTGCTTTATACTAACAATTTCACACAGACCAAGAAATGTAGACTTGATTGGAGAATGAGTTGCGGGACAGATTTTTTTTTATTTCCAAGGATATAATTGAAGAAAATAACATCACTAATTTCAGGGAGTGTAAATCACCTTGCATTCCATGATTCACAACAAAAAGAATTATGATATGTAGGTGGACACTGTTGGTAGTAGTAGTAGTAGTAGTAGTAGTAGTAGTAGTAGTAGTAGTAGTAGTAGTAGCAGTAGCAGTGGCAGTAGCAGTGGCAGTAGCAGTAGCAGCAGCAGCAGCAGCAGTAGTAGTAGTAGTAGTAGTAGTAGTAGTAGTAGTAGTAGTAGTAGTAGTAGTAGTAGTAGTAGTAGTAGTAGTAGTAGTAGTAGTACTAGTAGAAGTAGTAATAGTAAATTTCTTATAATTTTCTTTGAACTGATGATAATATACATTGTTCGTGACCATTATTCTCCATTATCTATCACCATTATCATTACTACATATTACCACTGTTGTCTTACTACTACTACTACTACTACTACTACTACTACTGTTACTAGCACCTACAACACTACCACCGCCACCACCACCATGTGCACCGTTACAACCATCCACCCATAAGCAGTAGCAGTAATACCACACAGATTCCTAGATGGAAGTAACAGACTGCTTGGCGCTGGTCACACATAACAAGTAGCTTTGGTAGCACTGAAGGCACAACCTGGTGGTAACTCTGCTTGCCGGCACTGCTCGTCCTTTTAAACCATAGCAGTATACTGAAAAGTCAACATTTTTGGGAAGCTCTTTCTTTTTTTCATTTTTTTTTTTTTTGTCGATTGTTTTTTTATTATCCTTTTTTATGCAAAGGTTTTTAATAAAGTTGAGGCTCAAGATTATTTTTTTATCAATGGTATTCGATAACTGTTTTTATCTTTAAGGCACTAACCTTTAACAGACTGATGATTTTTTTTCTTTTTACAATATTGCTTTCAACAGGACTCTTTAAAAAAATACTGATATTATTAATCATATTTCATAAACGTTTTTCCTATCCATGATGCTAAACCCTTATGAAATTACCACTGCCATCAAAAACTCGCTTGAAAAATTAACTGATGGACCCTGTCGGATCTGTAATGGGAATGGCAACCAAGTGGGCCTTTTTTTTCCATATTTCCACTTGGCCTCTTTTCCCCTCTTAACTAAAGAAGAAAGACACCAGCAAAAGATCCATAAAGCAGAAAGTACTCTCCCCACCCTACACTCCCTCTGACATAGATACAAAGACAGCGAGGAGCCTTCCATGAAAAAACGACAACCACAATGACCAGAAACTCAGGTAATGTACCATAGAAAGGGAGCGAAAGGTACGTGGAGGACGGCTGGGGAACGAGAAAGTGCACAGTTGCGTGATGGCTTGAGAAATACAATAGGTGCGTGTCATTAGGCTCTCGTCTCGTCCCAATAAGCGTCTTCCAAGTACCAGTGTTGGGTATGGGTCAGTGTTCCCTCACATACCTAACCTTGCACAACACTTGGAAGGGGAAAGTGTGTTTACTGACATACCAGGAATGAGAGAGAGAAAGAGAGAAGAAAATAAGAGAAACTGGATGCGTGTGTGTGTGTGTGTGTGTGTGTGTGTGTGTGTGTGTGTGTGTGTGTGTGTGTGTGTGTGTGTGTGTTCTCTCCGGAAATCGCCATGTTAAAAAATGTATTACTAATTCTTTATTTCAGGCAAACTCTGCAGATAAGCTACCATGAAAAGTGTGCAAGTGCTTCCGCCATTAAGCCAAATTCTTGTTAAAAAAACTTGAAAAATATATAAATAAACAATTTAGGTTTAGCCAACATTATCATAAAAGCTAGTTCTCTCTCTCTCTCTCTCTCTCTCTCTCTCTCTCTCTCTCTCTCTCTCTCTCTGGTCGTAAAAATATAATGAATAACTGGAACCTCTTTCACTGAAGTTACCATATATCACATTCATAAAGCATCTCTTCTCTTCGTCCTCTTTCTTGGTTCTTTAGTTTCTCTTCTCTTTACGCTTCTCCTTCCCCCTTCCTCCTTTCTTCCCCTTAAGTTACTGCTTCCTTTCCTCCCTCCCTCTCTTTCTCTCCTCCTGCTTCTCTCTCTTTCTCCCCTCTTCCTGGTATTGTGTTGCTGATCGAAGTTGTGATGTAAGCTGTAAAAAAGTTACTGCGTTCCTTTTGATAACAGTTTCTTTTTTTTTTTTTTTTGTCTTGTTTTTGTTTACTTGAAAATCCATCTGTACTTTATCTATATCAATACTGTGCCTGATTTTGCTACTGTAGCGATTCCTGTTATTGGTACTGCAGCCGCTACTGCTACTACTGATATTGATACTTCTACTACTACTACTACTATTACTACCTACTACTTCTGCTGCTGCTGCTGCTATTGTCACTGCTACGACGGAAAGAACAGCGACGACAGCAAAAATAGAAACAACAATAATAATAATGGTGATAATGATAATAATACTAATACTAATAATAATAATAATAATAATAATAATAATAATAATAATAATAATAATAATAATAATGATAATAATGTCCCCGGTTAATTTCACACGGGAGAATTTATGAATACCTTAGAATTGCACACAAGAAAATAGCCTCCTTAAATAATCAGTGTGTAACAATGACATTCTTGATTACAGGTAATTCCATGTGTTTGTACCTCGTCCACCACCACCACCACCTCTACCTCAGCCACCATCACTGCTACCGCTCTCTATTGTTACCACCATTATGTATCTCCACGATGACTGCTGACACTAACATCCTCATTTCTACCACCATCACCTTCACTACCACTGTCCTTCCAATCACCACCACTATTACCACCACTCCATTCTTCATCACCACAACAACAAGCTTTCATTACCATCATACAATTACCTCCTCACTCACGAACATTATCACTACCAACACTTCATCTCCACAACAACAAGCTTTCATTATCACTGCCACCACCTCCACCACCACCACAATCTATATCTGATTCACGAACCTTCAGGTGAGTCACAGACGTACCTCAAATCATTTCGCCAGTATCGGATCTCCGCACGCTTGCCAGGAACCCTTACTGGGGGATATTGGGCCGCCCTAACTACGTGAGCCTCGCTGCATTGGGGAACGAAACGGTGTGTTGATAGTATAGTTTCTGCCTCGTTGTCTTGTTTTAACCTTTCTAGCATCATGACTCTTTTTCATACTTATTCTGCTTACTATTTGGTAATTTTATACAGCTTCAGAAACTCATGTAGGGATTAGAATAGTGAGAATTCTGGCCATTAATGTTCTGACCTCCATAGACCCTTCCTAATGTAAATAAAATCGTCTAATCGTACTCAAAACTCAAGGTAAAAATGCGTCCCAGTAATAAGGGAGTTATTCATGTGTTCTGTGCGAATTTTATTGGTATACATGTTTTGCTAAGTTTTTTAAATGAATAGTGATTGAAAGAACAGATTAACATTATATTTGGAGAGACAGTGACTTGTTACATATATTATTACCAAACTATTATCTCATTTCTTCATACGTCATATGAGGGTTTCATTTTTTTTCTATCATAATGCATCGACATCCTAAACTTTTACTGTTGCATTGGGGAACGTTATTAATAATATTTCAACACCAATTTTTTTTTTTTTTTTTAGTGATTTGTTGTGTTACAAGATTGTGTGTTTATTTTTATTCTTGTTTTGCAGCAGGTCATTTTATTCTTCCATTGCACCGGGTCGTAAGCAAAGAACATACTACAGCGTTGTCTTAAGGAACGATAGCGAGTTCTTACTATCATTCACTATGCCACTATCTTGTTTCTCCAATCATGCATCCCATCGAACTTTTTTTTGCATAAAGATATATTTTTTTTCGTAATTCCGCGACTCCCTAACGCCTTTAAGATTAGTGATAGAAAGAACAGACTCCACAGCCCCAAAGTACACACTCCACAGCCCCAAAGTACACACTCCACAGCCCCAAAGTACACACTCCACAGCTACCCAAAGTACACACTCCACAGCCCCAAAGTACACACTCCACAGCTACCCAAAGTACACACTCCACAGCCCCAAAATACACACTCCACCGCCCCAAAGTCCACACTCCACCGCCCCAAAGTTAAAAAAGAGATGAGGTCCTTTTTCAGATTTTCAAATTTCTTTATTTTTTCACTTTAGTTTTTTGTCTTTATCATATTTTTGGGCGGGAAAGAGACAAATATGGCGCCCCTTTTTCTAATGTGTTTCTTACCCTTGGTCTGTCTTTAGAGGATAAAAATAAATCGGTCACTCACACCAAACTATCTCACACACCATCTCACTTGCTGGCACTTATTACTGGAACAATTATTCTACGCCATAATACCTTCTTTGTACAAACTCTTACCCTCACACTCCACACATATAGCGCTGACCTCCTGACCTTGCCGACTAGCCACCAAGTTCATGACGCACCTCCAGACGTCACGGAAACACAAGTTCTTGTTGAGACTGTTTATCTTGAAAGCGTTATGCGTTTGACCAAAGCCGTGACTAACAGCATTTCTATTTTTGGCATCTCGTGTCGCTACGGAGGAAAGAAAAGCAGAGAAGGAGGGAGGACTGGTTGGGGAAGAGAAAGTGAGGATTGGAGAATGAAGGAAGAAATATTTCGTGTCGCCGTGGAAGGAGAAGCAGAAGGGGAGAGAAGTATAAACTGGGAAATGAAGGAAGTATTTCGTGTTGGCAAAGGAAGGAGAGACACAGAGGGGAAAGGAAGACCTGGGAGAGAAAAAGGTAAACAAGCACATAAACTTATTTCAAAGGGCAGATATCATTGTTCTGATTCTCAAGGGTGTTTTAAATCTGAAAAGTGTTTCCTCTCACCAATGATGCAGATATCTTGTTAATCCAGTACTGGAATCACGAAGACACTCCTGAAAACCACAAATCGAACTAAAGCCTGTCATAATTTACAACATTTCTTTTTTAAATACTGACCATAGAATGAGACTAGACGACTGGACTGAGGTAACAAAGAATGAAGGGTAGAGGAAGGCATGATGGTGAGCGGTAGTCAATCGGTCAATCGATGAATGTACTGGCATTATACGTACACTCTGCACTAAACGTATGATCTATAGCAGTCAATTCATACACACTTTTATGACTCATATTTAACAGGATCCAATGAAAATTACCAGGAATTCTTATTGATGTATTTAGGATTCAAGATATACTCGTATTATAAAAAAGATTCGGCAGTCATCGATGAGAAATATGCATGAAAACTAAGCTAATCATCGTTGTAACGTTTGAAAATAGTCCTGATGAGATAGCAAAGCGTTTAGGGCACGGCTCTTAGTTTGATTTTAAGCTTCTCTACTCCCCAGACTGTCTAGTAGATGTAAATATGGCGTGATGAATAAATAAACTGACATGGGTAAGTCACGGCATTCTTTTGATAGTATAGTGATTGTTTTCAGCTTTCTACTCCTCTTAGTTTAGACAAAGTACAGCTTGTCGTATACATTTTATATTTGAATGTACTTGTTAACTAATTTTTCGTTTTCTGTGCTTTAGATTTATATTGTTGATTATTTTGATGCCGACTCACTCACTCATTCTCTCTCTCTCTCTCTCTCTCTCTCTCTCTCTCTCTCTCTCTCTCTTTTACTACCTAAGATCATTTTCTTATTTGAAAAACGCTATGCTTATATAAAGGCAGCTACTTTTACTTTGATATCCTAACCATGAATAAATATTTCCAATGTTTCAAAGTTTTCAAGTCACCACATACAGTCTCGTCAGGAGCAGCTTATTCTTCAATGTTCCTCCGTGTTACCATGATGACGACCAGTACCCAGTGTATTCCTGCCACTTAGCCTGACTCCTTGGAAACAACACGCACGCTTCACGTTTACCATAATTCATAACTTATTCACGTGCTGCTGTTTTTCCTCGTCATGCCACGTGCGTCACGATGCTTGGTATTTGTTCTCCAGTCACGCACGACGGCCAGCACAGAACCAGTACTTGAGCTGCAGGGGAGGCCATGAATTCCACAATAAATGCCCTTGATTCCGGCGGCTTTCCACGTATCAGCTAATCTCATTATTTTCTCATGAACGATTTCCTAAGAATAGACCAGCTCCTATTGTGGTAATATTGAATTAACGAAATGTATCCAGGCGGAGCTTAAAGGTGAAAGACATTACTGAGGAATGTCAATGCCTGTGTCTGTGTCTGTGTCTGTGTCTGTCACGACCCTTGTGTTTTAGGACACATCGTAAATGCATTTGGTGTATGTGAAACGTGTCTCCCCGCGGTGTTGTAAGGGTGTGGATTCCTCTTGCATGCTTCCTGTAATAAAGAACATTGTAATGGAAACGCCTGTCCTGTCACTGAACTCCATAACGCCACAATATAACGTCAGTCTGGAATTTACATGGATGGCTGGAATTACAATTTATGAAGCAAGTAGAGAGAAATAACTCCCATGGAAAGTAAGAGCTGGGCGTGACTTTTGTCTCGTGTCAAAAGCTTCCGTGCAGAGAGCGTGTGACGTAATGCCCTTCTCATATGTTCTTCCATTTCTGGACCAAATGCCTGTGTTCTCTATCCTCTTCCTCCTCCTTTCCCTCCTGCTTCCCTTTGCCTCCTCATCCCCCTTACACTTCCCCTCCACCTTCTCTTCCTCTCCTTCCTCTTCTCCTCCTCCTCCTCCTCCTCCTCCTCCTCCTCCTCCTCCTCCTCCTCCTCTTCCTCTTCCTTCTTCTCCTCCTCTTCCTCCTCTTCCCCTTCACACTCCTCTCCCTCCTCCTTCTCCTTCTCCTTCTCCTCCTCCTCCTTCTTTTCCTTCTCCTTCTCCGCAAGTGATGAGGATACGTTGATGATGAAGGAAAAGAAATAGGAAGAGTAGAAGGACAGGAGTAAGAATGAAAATTATCTAACAGTCACCAATGAAATGCAACAGACAACAGAAAGACATTAACATCATCAAAATATCTGGTACAGAGATTCTATTTAAAATTAAACCAAACTTTTTTTCTTAATTAAGTTGTTAGCGTATAGTAACACTCTATCCTCTGATATCGTCAACAGCACAACAGTTACGTCTCTTAGAACACAGACTGGATAAGTATTGAGACTCCAATCCATAACTGAGGTATTATCAGTTGTTGTACCAAAAAACTATTGAAATATTACCGGGTTTATCAATAGTAATGATACTTTATTGAGGGTCTGCTGGTGGTGTAGCACTAGATAAAAGAAGCCACTGTGATGGTTACTTTCATATTTTCTATAAAAATTTCCGTGTGGTTTATCTACAGAGTATTTCTTCAGTGAGTGAGGAGGACCCTTCAGAACTCACCTAATCCCTCTAAATCTGCTGCTTGATTTTTATCTGTGTTCCTTGTTTTTCCTCCACTTTCGTCATCCCCTGAACTGGCGTGACACAAGGTTCTTCTCTTACCCATTCATTCAATGTCTTAGATATTATGTGTTTCTCCTGCTCCTCCTCCTCATCCCCATCTTCCTCCTCCTCCTCCTCTTCCTCTTCCTCTTCCTCTTCCTCTTCCTCCTCCTCCTCCTCCTCCTCCTCCTCCTCCTCCTCCTTCTCGTCTTCGTCCTCCTCCTCTCCTTCCTCTTCCTCTTCGTCATATAATTCTTCTTCCTCCTCCTCCTCCTCATTTTCTTCTGTGCCTTCTCCTCCTGCACCACCAACGGAGCCTCTAAAACCGTCCTGCATCTGAGACTGTTCATAACTCACGCAGGATCGACCTCGTAGCTTTGGGACTCTTCCAAGGACACATTCCAGGTCGGTCACGGCGCTGCAAGCCGATGAGAGACAGCTATGGAGACTGACAGGTGACGGGTGTAAGGGGACAGGAGTAATGGTTGAATGGTGACAAATCGTGATTGGCAATAGGTAGGTAGAGTCATGGGTGGTGAGACGATGGGCAGAGATAGAGTGACTGGAATGGAGACGAAAGGTAGTAGTAGAAACTAACAGGTCCAACTAATCGGGTGAAGGAGTAGGAGCCTTTTGTCTGATCGATTCCTTCCCTCCAACAGACTGCCTTGACTTTCACTCACCACTGCAATGTTGCATCTCTTATTGCCTCCTAGCATGATTATTGCTCTTCTAAATTGTTAACTGCAGTGAGTCTCTCCCTCTTGTAGATTCCCACAGGGTCTTACTTACTTTCATCAGTATTTTCTCCATCTTACTTATGCACGAGTCTTCACTCTTAGATCCCTTCCACTAATAAAGTCTTAGCATGGTTACTGTTTTACTGAATTTGTTAAATGTTTACTTCCCACTCCCATGGTCTTGCTGCACTTCATTATGCTTATTCTCATCCGTATTCTTTCCTCAAGCTTCACTAGTAGTCGTCCACTTGCAGCACCTCATACTAGATAAGGAGTCGCCATAAGCAAAGGATAAATGTCTACCATTCCCTAGATAGTGACAAGGGGCCCTAAAGGGATGTTAAGAGTTCCTTCTATAGAGTCTGGTGGATGGTGTATACGGGGTTGAACCACTCGCCATGCACCATGCACCAGACATTGGCAGTACGAGGGGTCCTTTAGGGGTAAGAGAGCTCACTTTATGACAGTGTTTGGGGAGTGGTCTGTGGTTGGTTATTGCTCATGGCGACCCAACTGAGGCATTGCAGGGTTGTATTGTCATTGCCCTCACACACACATGACTGGAATGGACCCTTGGGGAGGAAGAGTTCATCCTGGTGCCAGTATAGTTAGGTAGACTTCAATGGCATATAGGTATCACCACGCCCATATCGTGAAAATTCATATCAGTATCGTGGAAACTCGCGTCGTTATCGTGGAATCGAATCGACATGGTGAAATCGCATCGTTATCGTGGAAACTTATATCAGTACCTTGTAAACTCGCATCTTTATCGTGTAATCGTATCTTTATCGTGGAATCACATCGTTATCGTGGAAATTCGTATCATAATCGTGAAAATTTGCATTGTTATTGTGGAATCGCATCGTTATCATGGAATCGCATCATTATCGTGGAAACTCGCATCATTATCTTGGAAACTCGCATCGTTGTCTTGGAAACTCGCATCGTTGTCTTGGAAACTCGCATCGTTGTCTTGGAAACTCGCATCGTTGTCTTGGAAACTCGCATCGTTATCGTGGAAACACGCATCGTTGTCTTGGAAAATCGCATTGTTGTCTTAGAAACACGCATCGTTATCTTGGAAACTCGCATCGTTATCTTGGAAACTCGCATCGTTATCGTGGAAACTCGCATTGTTGTCTTAGAAAATCGCATCGTTATCGTGGAAACTCGCATCGTTATCGTGGAAACTCGCATCGTTATCGTGGAAACTCGCATCGTTGTCTTAGAAAATCGCATCGTTATCGTGGAAACTCGCATCGTTATCGTGGAAACTCGCATCGTTATCGTGGAAACTCGCATCGTTATCGTGGAAACTCGCATCGTTATCGTGGAAACTCGCATCGTTATCGTGGAAACTCGCATCGTTATCGTGGAAACTCGCATCGTTATCGTGAAAACTCGCATCGTTATCGTGGAAACTCGCATCGTTATCGTGGAAACTCGCATCGTTATCGTGGAAACTCGCATCGTTATCGTGAAACTCGCATCGTTATCGTGGAAACTCGCATCGTTATCGTGGAAACTCGCATCGTTATCGTGGAAACTCGCATCGTTATCGTGAAACTCGCATCGTTATCGTGGAAACTCGCATCGTTATCGTGGAAACTCGCATCGTTAAACTCGCATCGTTATCGTGGAAACTCGCATCGTTATCGTGGAAACTCGCATCGTTATCGTGGAAACTCGCATCGTTATCGTGAAACTCGCATCGTTATCGTGGAAACTCGCATCGTTATCGTGGAAACTCGCATCGTTATCGTGGAAACTCGCATCGTTATCGTGAAACTCGCATCGTTATCGTGGAAACTCGCATCGTTATCGTGGAAACTCGCATCGTTATCGTGAAACTCGCATCGTTATCGTGGAAACTCGCATCGTTATCGTGGAAACTCGCATCGTTATCGTGAAACTCGCATCGTTATCGTGGAAACTCGCATCGTTATCGTGGAAACTCGCATCGTTATCGTGGAAACTCGCATCGTTATCGTGAAACTCGCATCGTTATCGTGGAAACTCGCATCGTTATCGTGGAAACTCGCATCGTTATCGTGGAAACTCGCATCGTTATCGTGGAAACTCGCATCGTTATCGTGAAACTCGCATCGTTATCGTGGAAACTCGCATCGTTATCGTGAAACTCGCATCGTTATCGTGGAAACTCGCATCGTTATCGTGGAAACTCGCATCGTTATCGTGGAAACTCGCATTGTTGTCTTAGAAAATCGCATCGTTATCGTGGAAACTCGCATCGTTATCGTGGAAACTCGCATATTATCGTGAAACTCGCATCGTATCGTGGAAACTCGCATCGTTATCGTGGAAACTCGCATCGTTATCGTGGAAACTCGCATCGTTATCGTGGAAACTCGCATCGTTATCGTGAAACTCGCATCGTTATCGTGAAAACTCGCATCGTTATCGTGGAAACTCGCATTGTTGTCTTAGAAACACGCATCGTTATCTTGGAAACTCGCATCGTTATCGTGGAAGCTCGTATCATTATCTTAGAAAGTCGCATCGCTATCGTGGAAACCCATCGTCATCTTGGAAACTCGCATCGTTATCGTGGAAACTTGCAACGTTATCGTGGAAGCTCGTATCATTATCTTGGAAACTCGCATCTCATCTCATTTTGGAAACTCGTATCGTTATCTCAGAAATTCATAGTTATCTTGGAAATTCTTATTGTTATCGTGGAATTGCACTGTTTTCTTCATCAAGTTCGTCGTAATCATCGTTATATATTTATGTATTTATTTATCGTAACATCAAATTCGTTATCATTATTTCGGTTTACATATTACGTAACTCACAAAAAGGTCCAGCAAAGCTCGATACTTTTATTAAAAATTTCTAAAACCTATCGTATAATATAGGAAGATGAAATAGCAACATATTTTCCCATACCAAAGTGAACTAGTGTTACAGTTTCTAACATTTCCATAAATCTTTTGAAAGACGCACTGAGAAACTTTTCATTGGCGCTGTAATGCAGTTTTAATGATATTTGTAATTCAAGTATTGCCTCTGGCTCTAAGTATGTTTCATTGTTTCTTTGTTTCATAAATGTTTATTTACTCATTATTGTTATTATTCTATAACATATGAAGAATGTCTCATTTAAGCCATAATAAAAAAAATGGAACATGTAGATCGCATACCAAAGCAGAATTCTATTCTTGTAGCCCACGCTGGTTGCGCAGATCGCATACCAAAGTGGCACCGATTTTGTGAAACTTCAAAAATGTACCTGGTGCTGAACGGGTTAATAACTACACTTTCAGACAGCTAAATCTACTGTTTTCTCTTTTTTCTCTTTTTTATCTGTTTTTATTCTTTTCTTTTCAAGCAAACACATCTTGCCTTTCATTTTTCCCTTCTTTCTCTTCACCTCCTCAAGCAAACACACGTACTATCGTTACCGTCAAACAGCTAGGTGTACTTTTTTCTCTTTTCCCCATTTTTATAGCATTCTCTTTTCCCCATTTTTATAGCATATACATTTCGCCTTTTTATTCTTTCCCTTCTTTTCTTTGTCTCCTCAAGCAAACACATGAACTTCTTTGCCGGCAAACTGTACTTATTTGAGAGCGTTCCTGGAAGCACCACCACACAACACATCGAGGAATGCTAGCAACGCTGCCACAAACACCAGAACGGTAACATATTGCATTCTCACAAGGGCGATGCAGTTAATGTAAGGTAAGGTTTTATTGATGTAACACTATAAAAAGGAATGTACGTGTGTGTGTGTGTGTGTGTGTGTGTGTGTGTGTGTGTGTGTGTGTGTGTGTGTGTGTGTCCAAGTATGTGACCTTTACCAGCAGAGGTGAGGGTCAATGTCCGAGTACATCAGGTAATAACAATATACACCTCCCGCTCCCATTGCCCCTTCCCTCTGCTCCTCCCCCTCTGTCTCTCTTCCCCCCTCACCCCCTTCTCTCTCTCTCTCTCTCTCTCTCTCTCTCTCTCTCTCTCTCTCTCTCTCTCTCTCTCTCTCTCTCTCTCTCTCTCTCTCTCTTACAGCATATTTGACGCATGCATTATTAAGAGAATAGGTCGAAGAATGGAACAGCCGGAGAGAGAGAGAGAGAGAGAGAGAGAGAGAGAGAGAGAGAGAGAGAGAGAGAGAGAGAGAGAGAAATTTGTAGGAAAGAGATGAACAAATGTTAAAGAAAAATTCTCTGGAGGAATGTTATTTTCACACACACACACACACACACACACACACACACACACACACACACACACACACACACACACACACACACACACACACACACACACACACACACACACACACACACACACACACACACACACACAAAGGAAAACAAAGAGACAGACAGAAAAACATATACAATTAGATAAGAGACGAACGAACACCACACTTATCTCCTTGTTGGCCATTCATCACCCCCAAACGACTCTTCTCGCCAGGGGGTCAGTTTGAGCTTCGCCCAGCTGTCCAGACCAAGCTAGCCGTTTCATGTAACCAGGAATTCAGTGACAGAGGTGCCCGATCCATGAGTGTGACGTAAGTAATGTTCATAATGGGTAATGGTATATACACTTGGTGGTACGCACACACACACACACACACACATACACACACACACACGGATAAATAGATAGATAGATAGATAGAATGATAGACAGATGGATTGATAAAATAGATCGATAGATACATAGTAGATAAATTAATGTGGATAGATATACATATAGATAGACAAATAGATTAACAGATAGAAAAATAGATAGATAAACAGGGAGATAGACAGAAACAAAAAATGTATCGATTCTTTTAAGTGTTTGCCCTTTACCTCTAAGCGACAATTATCAGTATATCATTAAAGACTGCTACTCTCTCTCTCTCTCTCTCTCTCTCTCTCTCTCTCTCTCTCTCTCTCTCTCTCTCTCTCTCTCTCTCTCTCCGTCTCTCTCTGTGTGTGTGTGTGTGTGTGTGTGTGTGTGTGTGTGTGTGTGTGTGTGTGTGTGTGTGTGTGTAAATTAGCTTTGAACATTTTTTTTCTACAGTTCGCCATTTACGTTAAAATTAACGCTTCGTTCAATTTCCTTCCTACAATTAATTATTGACATTTTACAGCCTTCTTTTACTTTTCTCCTCTTCCTCCTTCTCTTCCTTCTCCTCCTCCTCCTCCTCCTCCTCCTCCTCCTCCTCCTCCTCCTCCTCCTCCTCCTCTTCTTCTTCTTCCTCCTTCCCCTCATCCTCCTCCTCATTTACATCCTGACGTGTGTGTGTGTGTGTGTGTGTGTGTGTGTGTGTGTGTGTGTGTGTGTGTGTGTGTGTGTGTGTGTGTGTGTGTGAGAGAGAGAGAGAGAGAGAGAGAGAGAGAGAGAGAGAGAGAGAGAGAGAGAGAGCAAAAGGTCGTGTTACTATTATGGTGAGCGTCTGACCTCCCTTAACAAGACGCGAGTTGTGGCGGATGAAATGACAAACATCGGTTGTAGTCATTATGTCACTAACGAGGCTGGGTGCCAATTAACAGTGATGCGGAATGTAGCAGTAGTAGTAGTAGTAGTAGTAGTAGTAGTAGTAGTAGTAGTAG